>NC_134357.1:105981634-106281634 GCF_048569485.1 Anomaloglossus baeobatrachus | reverse complement strand
TATCGTTAATGATGCTGGATTTGCGTCACAAACAACGTGACCCCAACGATAATTCATTAACGATATCGTAGCGTGTAAACCCTGCTTTAGTGTTGTTATAGTACAGAAAAGCTTTGATTCTGCACTCAGTAGCTGCAGTTTTCTCTGCATTTTTTTAAGCTCCACATAGAAGTCTCTAGAGAAAAAAGAAAGCTCCAAAACCACAGAGGCATTTTTTCATGAAATCACATCCACTTTGCTGGGACAGTTAAACACACCAGAATATATGTGCAAAAAAAACCAGCAGAAAAAAGCAGCATTTATGCTACATGTGAACATGGATTAAATGTCCAAGTGTGTCGCCCAAGGTTATGGGGTACTCGGTCCTGGGCAGTGTATAACTGGGGAATGTCACTTTGGTGACTGTTGCCCGGTTCCATGCCCTAGGTGCTTTTAATGGGGAGTATTTACAAGGGAGATTAAAGTCATTGGTGTGATGCCACCTGCAGGTTGCGGTCAAGATGGTGAAACTGCTGCTGCTGAGTTGGTTATCCCCAGGGCTGGTGGTAATGGCAGCTATGGTGGTAGGCCCTCCGCAGGTAGGGCTGAGCCTGGGGGATGTATAATGGAGACTTTCGCCGAAGAATGGAGGCCACACCGTGGTTTGTAATGTAACAGTCTTTACTCACAGTTGGCCCTTGGACAGCTGGTTCAGGTCCCTGTATTTCCAATGCCAGTTTGATGACTCGGTTGCTCTGTCCCCGGCATCCTCAGTGTGGTTGGGCCCCCGTAGCTTGGGGCTGGTTTGGGGCCCAACTGTGCTTTTGGCAGTCTCCTTATCCGTACGGCGGGCAATGTGGACCCTGTAGGGCTGGTCCATGGTCCCGAGCCCTGATCCTCTCGTTACTGTTGATGCTCCCAGATCTCAGTGAGGTCCGTGAAGGTCCCCTCACTATGCAGGTATTTGCCAGGCCACGTGAAGCTGACACCTGACCTAGGGCCCTGTTCCCTGTCGGTGCTCTGGTCCCAGTGGTATTCCGGTGTACCTACCCTGGGGACTACTCTCCTGTGCCCCCAGGTCACCGTTACACGACCCAGCTTTAGGCACGACTCTACTGCTTGGTGTTCCAGGTCCCCGAGGGTAGGCCCTGCATCCTGGTGAGGATGCAGTACCTGGTAGTGCCCTGAGTGGTTCAGGGGCACTACATTCCTCCTTGGTGAAACACAGCATGTCCTCGGGCTGTAAAAGAGAATAAAGGGTTTTAATACACATATAAACACAACATTCTTCCCTCGTAGGGGAGGCATTTCTTAATGTTGCAGTGAGCATTTCCCCCCATCAACCAAAGGTCCTGGACCCAGAACCCACTAGGAGGGAGGTCACTGGTCTCATTAGTGACCAGATTTCGACCTACTCCACCGCAGACCTTTCCTCCAATCTGCCTCTCCTTGGTGGTAGTATCAGTGTCCTGATGGTGAGGTATACTCTGAGATGCACAATTGGTGCAACTATGTACACTGCAAGAGTTCGGGTCATTCCCAGTCCAATGACCAGTAGTCCATATTTATATTAACTTTCAGGTATTATGCAGGGTCATGCAACTTTTTCAACATTTTTAGCATTATTTATAAAACAGCAACTATTGGGTAATCTGGTAGAATCATTACCCTCCTTGCCACAGTCCACCTAGGGCCTCTGGTGCCACCTACCAGTAGCACACTACCCAAGTCCCTGATGGCCTTTTTCAGCTGTAACAGAACATAAAAGCAAAAAGCTTCAACAAGGTCAGGATCAAGATTTCAAACCTGTAAACTTTTCAAACATTATGCAAACATTTGTTACTTTAACAACAACTACTGGGTAGCCTGGTTCAGCTACCACAGCGTAGATGAACTTGGAAATGGAAGAGGAGTAGGAGGAGTGGGGGCTAACAATTATCTGACCTTTTGAACATCTAAGGCGTACCAGCCCCTCTCTCCATGGTGTTGGGTGTATGTGACCATGTCACCCAGGTGCAGGTCACGGTCTGGATGTCCCTTTTGCAGGTAGTCCAATACATCCCGGCGGGGTACAAATATTCCCGCTTGCATGCCAGACTCCTTGATGAAGCCCAAGCCTTTCTGCTGATCAAATCTGTCCACCGTGCCCTGGTACCGGACCCCACGGGCCCCCCAGCTGGCTCGGCGTAGGCTCTGCTTCTCTTGCAGATTGTGGGCCTTCACCTGCTTCCTCCTGGTTGCACGCTCCTGCTGCTCCCGAGCCAGCTGCTGGATGGTGGCCTGGCAGGCTTCATGGACCTCCTCATCCGCAACAGCCCATTGTGCAGTGATAGCCATGGCGCATGGCGGCTCGAACATTAGGCTCCCTGAACCCGAACAGTCTGCATCCAGATCCGCATCAGCGGTTATCTGCTCAGCCTTGTCACCGGCGACTCCTATGGCGGTCATTGGGTCTTCCAGGGCTGCGTCCTGCAGCATGGCCTGGTCTGGTCGAGCTGTAGACTGAGGCGTTGTGGCCTGGTCTGGTCGTGGACAAAGGCGTTGCGGCCTGGTCTGGTCTGGCCGTGGACGGAGGCGTTGCGGCCTGGTCTGGTCTGGCCGTGGACAGAAGGTTCGGTGATACCGGCTAGGCAGGGATGGTACAGGTTCCGCTGCCACGGGGACTAGTGGGGCCAGGGAGGCTTGTACTCTTACCGGCTCTCGGCGCTGCTGTTCATACAGGGCCGCTTCTTCTTGGGCGAGCATGTTCACCACCATCTCCATCATCTCCGAACGCCAGTCCTCGATCTGCTGGATCATCTGTGCCTGCTTCCGGAGGCACAGCCGCCCCAACTCCTCTTCGAGCCAGAATAAGGTTCTGTGGCCGGGCCGCTCGGGTCTCCGGTCCGTGGGAGCAGACATCCTGTCTTTTGTGGGTTTACTGGTCTCGCGATCCAGAACTGCCGTTCCTCCAGCGTACCAGGGTACATTCTGCCGGTGCCTCTTCTGGCTTCCTGCAGTTAGTTTCGCTTTTGCATGCTGCACACTCCCAGGTGAGGAGTCGGTTTTTCACGCACTCTTGCCACAATGATGGCACAGCCAGTTTTTTCACAGAAATAAAGATGGCGGTAGTTTTTGCTCAAAACAGTCCATAAGGCGCACGTCACCCGGGTTAACGGGCCTAGTCCATATCCTGTTCGTGACGCCAGGAAAAAGCTGTGTCACCCAGGGTTATGGGGTACTCGGTCCCGGGCAGTGTATAACTCGGGAATATCACTTTGGTGGCCGTTGCCTGGTTCCGTGCGATGGGTGCTTTTTAATGGGGAGTACTTACAAGGGAGATTAAAGTCCTTGGTGTGACGCCACCTGCGGGTTAAGATGGTGGAGCCGCTGCTGCTGAGATGGTTATCCCCAGGTCTGGTGGTAATGGCAGCTGTGGTGGTAGGCCCTCCGCAGGTAGATGTGTAAGGGGTGGGCAGACCCCTTACAATGTGGTACTGTTATCCCGGAATGTTGATGTGATTTAATAAAAATGTTTTTATGTTATTACACTGTTTTAGTGGGATCCCCTAGTGGCCGGGTGGGACGGCTGTCTCCACAGAAACAGGGCAAAGGAAAGGAGGAGCCGGCAGCAGAAAGGGGAGGGAGGAGAGTTGTTAAGGAAAAAAAACTAGAACTAGCAGGCAGTTGAGTCCGGGACGGGAGAGCAGAAGAAGAAGGGGCAGAGTGTGGGAGCTGGGTAAATAGGAAAACCGGAGAGAAGAGGAGAAGGCGGAATCTCAAGTGCGAAGCAGTACTGGTGTGGGTCCGGTCTGTGGGTAGCCGTAGTGGGAGCCAGGTGAAGCAGATTAGCCGGGCACATCCCCACTGGAGAAGACGTCTAGGGCATGTTTTCCCCCCCAGGCAAAGGAGGTGTGAAGTCAACTGCTGTGTTTGTGGCCTTTGAGATGGAAAAGCGTTTAATAAAAATGCCTGCTGATTCAAATGATCCACGTTTACAGAGTCTCTGTGTGACTGATGACGGCGTCTGCAACACCACACTCTGCCCCACCAAGTCATCTCCTGTCACCAAAGTGACGGCGGCACCAGGGGTAAGCCTAGCAGAAGGGGCCACGACTACAATCCCCGAGGCACCCCTGGCACCCCGTTACATGTGGCGTAGTCGGCAGGATCCGGATTGTATGCAAGGGGTCCCGACCCAAGAAGACGGAGCCCAAGTGGTGCCTAGGGCACAGGATCCGGATTATTGGAGAAGAGTCCCGATCCCATGGTGGGAAGAAGAAGCAGTGCCTGAGGCGTTGGACCGGGCACGAGATGGCGGCAAGATGGCCGTCGTCTTTGAGAACACTGAGAGCGCGCGAAAAATTGGCGCCAAAAGAAGAGCCTGGGGATGGCCGGTAAAGAAAAAGAAGTACGGAGTACTCCGCCCAAAGAGGGGAGGTGCTGGCCCCAGGATGCTGAAGAAGACATATGAAGTGGGCGGTGTTCCAGGAAAAAAGAAGAACCGCCGCGGAGGGGTCGATCTGATGTGTGAGACTGGGGGTGGCGTATACCCAAGAGCGGGAAAAGTAGGCCCGCCTCCACTTCCTCCAGCATCTCCACTGACCCTGACGCCATTACCAGAGACGCTGACCGCAAGCAAGATGGAGACCGCAGGAAAGCAGCAAGATGTGGTGGCCGCACTAGCAGCAACTAATCTGGGCAGGGGACGTCCGAAGCAGGCTGCAGCTGCGGAAGGACTTCCTCTCAACCTACTGGCTGTACCCGGAGGACCGGAGCGGCCCATGAAAGTTACCTGGGTTATGACCTGGGACGCCGCGACCGGAGAGACCACGACCGAGGTCCGAGCGCTGTCGGGAAACAGACTCCTGGGAACTCCATACCCGTGCCCGGAGATACCCCCGCCAGTCGCGGTGGGATCTTCAACCCACGCCACAGTTCCGGCCCCGGAAGAACCACACGCCCGGGAGCTAGAAAAGGACGAGTGGGGTTTCTTCTGCGATCCAGTACAGCCATCGTCCCAGACTCGGCGGAAGTCCCCATCACCAGAACCTGACCCGGTACAGGAGAGACTACTGGCCGAGACCGTAGCCCGTGAAATGATGGCCAGTCCCCGGAGTGAGGAATTCGAACGCCAGTGTACTGTCGGGACTGTGGTGAAGGTTAACCGGAAAGAAGGCTACGGTTTCATCGAGGATGAAGAGACCGGCGATCACTACTTTTACAACCGGGTGAACCTGAACATCGAGGGCCTACCACAACGCCTCCACACTTTATACCCGGGAGAGAAGGTGCGGTTCATGAGAGAGGTGGGATGCCGAGGCCTCTTTGCGGTAGGAGTGACCCGGGTGCCCACTACCCAAGAGGCTGCTCAAGGGCAGCAAGAAATCGAGTGGGAGGAATGCCAATACCGGCGACGTGCACAGCAAAGACCGGTACTAGCTGAGATCTCCCACCCGAAAAGCACACTGGCGGTGGCACCTGAAATCATGACCGGACCGAGCGCTGATCCAGAGAAGGGGACCCCGGCGGTGCTGGCTATACAACAGAGCCTGGTTACTCACCCGGTAATCGTCATGGGCAGCCCCCAGCCGTCCCGTGCAGCGACCCCGTCACCCCTGTCGGGGGTTGAGGAGACAAGACCGGAGACTGAGACACCGGAGCCAACCGTCAATTATGAGCCCTTCCGGAGGCTGCGCCGGTTGCCTGGTCAGTCCTTGTCTGACTACGTGAAAGCTCAACGGGCTGAATGGCAATGGGCTTATCACCCTGAGTGAACTGCCAAGACCGGGAGCCAATGAACCTGTTTATGTTAGATACTGGCATTGTTCAGAGCCGGAGAAGTTCTGCTGTTTGCAATTTGTTCAAGCTGCTGAGCCCGGAAGGAGCCTGACGCTGGACTGAGCCAGGGGGTCCCTCCGTGTGGTTAAAGGAAACTTTGCTATTTTGTGTTCCTGCCGTCTAAGACCGGGAGTGCTGCAAAAGCCTCCGGGCGGAAGACCTACAAAGACCGGGAGTGCTTACTGAAGGCCTCCGGGCACGCTTTCTTCTAAGACCGGGAGCTCCCAGGAGGGACTCCGGGCGCTGGACTGGTACGCCCCTTGCGAGTGCCCTAAGGTGGACATGTTTATAATTTTATTATCGTGATTTTATTACATGAATGTGTTTTTAGGTTTGTGCCTTGCCGGGAGGCTTAGGCTTAAAGAGGGGAGGTATGTAAGGGGTGGGCAGACCCCTTACAATGTGGTACTGTTATCCCGGAATGTTGATGTGATTTAATAAAAATGTTTTTATGTTATTACACTGTTTTAGTGGGATCCCCTAGTGGCCGGGTGGGACGACTGTCTCCACAGAAACAGGGCAGAGGAAAGGAGGAGCCGGCAGCAGAAAGGGGAGGGAGGAGAGTTGTTAAGGAAAAAAAACTAGAACTAGCAGGCAGTTGAGTCCGGGACGGGAGAGAAGAAGAAGAAGGGGCAGAGTGTGGGAGCTGGGTAAATAGGAGAACCAGAGAGAAGAGGAGAAGGCGGAATCTCAAGTGCGAAGCAGTACTGGTGTGGGTCCGGTCTGTGGGTAGCCGTAGTGGGAGCCAGGTGAAGCAGATTAGCCGGGCACATCCCCACTGGAAAAGACGTCTAGGGCAGGTTTCCCCCCCCAGGCAAAGGAAGTGTGAAGTCAACTGCTGTGTTTGTGGCCTTTGAGATGGAAAAGCGTTTAATAAAAATGCCTGCTGATTCAAATGATCCACGTTTACAGAGTCTCTGTGTGACTGATGACGCGTCTGCAACACCACACTCTGCCCCACCAAGTCATCTCCTGTCCCCAAAGTGACGGCGGCACCAGGGGTAAGCTTAGCAGAAGGGGCTACGACTACAATCCCCGAGGCACCCCTGGCACCCCGTTACAGATGTATGATGGAGACTTTCGCCGAAGAATGGAGGCCACACCGTGGTTTGTAATTTAACAGTCTGTACTCACATTTAGGCCCTTGGACGGCTGGTTCAGGTCCCTGTATTTCCCGTGCCAGTTTAATGACTCGGTTGCTCTGTTCCCGCCACCCTCAGTGTGGTTGGGTCCCAGTAACTTGGAGCTGGTTTGTCATTTTTTTCTTATTTCTTTATAGTAGTTTTATAGGAATAAAAGAATTTGACTTTTTCCTTCACCTACATAGAGATGAAGTACATATCTATCTATATCTCTATATAGCTGAAAAATTTAATTCTGGTTTCTCTACCTGCAATATAGGTCAAGATTACCAAATCCTTCCATACCTTTCACATTAGGCAGTGGCTCAATGGCAGAGCTGCTGCCTATGGGCAAAGAGCTCATAGGTTCATGAGTTCTATCCCAGGGCAGATGAGATTTTAATTTATGCACTGCATGTCTGGAGTTAATTTATACTGAGACTGCACTGAGAGGAGGAGCCAGGACAAAAGCAGTGAACAACGGGACTGCAGGAGGAAGCCTGCCGAATCCGAGACAGTTGGGAGATATGCCAATATTGTTAATAAAGTGCAGATGTAACTAAAGGCCGCTTTACACACAACAATATCGCTAGTGATCTCATTAGCGATGTGACATGCCCAGATCGTTGCTACTATTTGCCGAGATCGCTCATAGGTCGTTTTGTAGCGGTCACACGTACCCATCTCACAAACGATGCTACATCGTTCAGCGATATATTGTTTGACCAAGGCGGTCGTGTGGACACCGTCACACAGCATTCCTCCCAACGATCCCGGCAACAACAGAGGCATATAATCGTCCATAGCATACAGCCTGGCGTTACACCAATCAGAGCGGATGAGGCGTGGAGCATTGCTCGTAACGACACGCCCACATCGCTGATGATGGATGCACTAACGATGTTGTTCGTCATTGGCAGGGTGTCAAACATAGCAATATGTCTGCTGCATTCTAAGCGACGAACAATATTTTGAAAATGAACAACGTGTCAACGATCAACGGTTTTCGATATTTTTACGATCGTTTGGAGTCGTTCATAGGTGTCACACGCAATGACGTCGCTAACGACAACAGAAGTGCATTACAAAAACCGTGACCCCGACGACATATCGCCAGATAAATCGCAGCATGTAACGGGCCTTTAGGCCTCCTTCATATGACAAACTGACCACGTTTTATCAGTGATTTTGATCAGGGTTATATCTGAATTTCATCAGAGCTTGGTCTGACTTCTACCCGAGTTTCATACCTTTTCTTGTGCATGAAAAAAAGAGAAAGTTTCTCTGTTCTCTTCCTATCTAACAGACTGTGAAATCGGACTGCACTCAGGTGCCATCTGAACAGTTCGATTTTTTTCACGGCTGATTTTGACCCAACACTGGGATCAAACTTGTACATGTTTCCTCAATTTGTATGGACCACTATCTTTGTGGAAAATTACGGACAAGTGAATGTCCACATTCACCATTATATATACCAGTGCTATCCCTGAAAAACATGGGTAGCATTCATAAGCAAAAAACAGACGTCTGAATGATGCCTTACTCATATTAATTATGCTCATTTGCAAGCCTCCTTTTTGTTCAGTAGCCTGTGCCAATTCACAAGATTGTACGTTAATAGCTAGCTTCAATCTATAGTATTTTACTATTTATGGGCAGAGAAGACAGGCAGAGGAGTATAATTCAGTCTACATTTAGGATTATACCTTAATGGGGTTTGTCATTATGTGTCCAAATTGGATGACAACAATTACAGGAACAGTCTCGGTGTAAAAATAGTGACTGAGCTACTGATAGAACAGTTCCCATCCTGTCCTCCTGCTCTTCTCATTCCAGGTTCATGGGATTGTTGTTAAACTTTATAGGTTACCGGTTATAATACCAGGCACTTGAGACATCTCCTCTGAACCTTAATGACATGTTTACACACAATGTTTTCACATGGATTTTGTTGCTGATTCTGCTTTGAAATCCAAATAAAACACATTCTACTTTTTAGGCTACATTCACACGACCATCTTGTTTTTGCGATCCAGAAAAAACACTCCTGTTTTTCAAAGATTGCATCTGTGTGACATCCGTATCTGTTCTGTTCATGGTCCGTGTGTTATCCGTGTGTCATCCGTGTGCCTTCTGTTTTTTTGCTGACTGCAAAAAAATGGAAACAGCTTGAAAGATAGATAGATGGATAGATATATAGGATAGATAGATAGATAGATAGATAGCTAAATAGACATATATAATATCCCACTCCCCTGCATTTTGTAATCTTGCACCCTTTAGTGACTTTCATGTGGCACTAAAGGGGGCTTAGCCTTGTATTTAGCAATAAATAAATAATAATAATTTAAAAAATGACGTGGGGGTCCCCCTATATGTTGTAGCCAGCTAGGGTAAAGCAAAAGACTGCAGCCTGCCGACCATAGCTGGGAGCTTCACCTTGGCTGGTAATCCAAAACAGACGGCACCCCACGCTGTTATTTTAAATTAAATAAATAATTTAAAACAAAAAACATGGGGTACCTCCAAATTGGATCACCAGTCCTGGTAAAGCGGACACCTGTGGTCTGGAATTCTCGGACTAGGCAGGTCCATGGTTATTGGACCCTCCCCAGCCTAAAAATAGCAGGCCGCAGCTGCCCCATAAGTGGCACATCCATTAGATGCGCCAATCCTGGCGCTTTGCCCCAGGTCATCCCATTGCCCTGATGCAGTGGCAAACGGGGTAATATATTGGGTTGATACCAGCTGTGTAATGTCACCTGGTATCAAGCCCTGTAGTTAGTGATGGCGTCTATCAGATACCTGATATCACTAACGGTCAGTAATGAAAAAAAAAAATAGGTGAACAACAAATTTTTATTTGAAAAAACACTCCCTAAAACATTCCCTCTTTCACCAATTTATTGGAAAGAACAATCAAATCCAGATCCAGCATAATCCAATAACTGGGTCCCACGAGTATCCATACTCACTGTCCCAGTCAATGAAGAACAGAATGTTCCCCATTGGCTGGGAGAGCAGTGCAGTGATCTGAGATAACATCATTAGATCAACCCAGATCACCGCAGGGGATGACGAGTAATGTTGTGAAGAGGTTATCTCAGATCATTACCTGCGGTGATCGGTGCACTCCTGACGTCAGCGCTCGTCACTGACTTCCATTGTCCATCCCGTTTACAGCGAAGTATCGCGAGTGGCACTTGACGTCACTGCTAGTCACAGTCTCGGGCCGCTTGCAAAACCTGATGTGAGAATGCAGCAGGCATGGAATTCAGGGACAAGCACCGATGTCAGGAGTGCAGCGGAGATGTCGGCGCTCGTCATCCCACAGCTGCACGCACTGCTGTGTGGGCAGATGCTGACACACTGCTGTGCGGGCAGATGCTGACACACTGCAGTGCGAGCAGCCGTGGGGCTGGCACGGGACATAGACTGCAGGGACACCCTATGGAAGTCACACGGAAGAAGTCACACGGAAGTGGGATTTTGCGGACCCATTGACTTGTATGGTGTCATGGTCCGCAATTACTGAACAGACTAGTACATGTTCCATAATAACGGAATGGACATACTGTCACGCTCCCCAGGTCCTCGGCTCCCCTCCCCGGGTCCTCTGCTCCGCTCCCCGGGTCCTCAGCCCCGCTCCCCGACTCACCTGCCACGCTCCCCGCTCCCCAGCCTCCGGTGCCCGTCCTTCCCAGGTTCCCTGGCCTCCGATCCCGGCGTCTGACGGCTTCCCAGGCCCTGGCCGGCTCCCCTGCGTCCTCCCCTCAGCTTCCTTCCCTGGCTTCTGGCACCCGGGCGGCGCGCATGCGCATTAGGGCGCGCGCGCGGTCACTGACCCTTTCTTAAAGGGCCAGCGTCCATTAACAGGAAATGAAGCTAAACAGGTACAGGGTATATAAGGGTTTATTGTCCAAGGGGGCGGGGCCTGATCTTCGTGTTTTCCAAGCTAGGAGTCAGGTCTCCTTGTGTCTCCTTGCCATACTCACGTATCTCTCTTCTAGAGCTGATCCTGCCTCGGCATCCGGTCCTGCTGAATCCCGAACCCCGCACGCTGTCCGTCTGCCATCTGACAGTCCGTACCATCTCGGATCCCTGCGGTGACCCGTCATCTCGCTCCAAAGGTTCCGGACCCCGCCTGACCTCATCTCGGCTTCCGAACCTGAGCTACGTCACCCGGACTACCATCTGTGACTCCGTGGTCCCAGGGACTTCTCCGTTACACACTTGCACGGACTGTTCTGCTGCCCATAGTGCTTCAGCTACCGGACTCCTTACCACCATCTTAGAGTTCGGACCAGTGGATCCACCTCCTGGGTCTGCCCGACCGCCGGGCCCTGACAGTAAGATCAGGCCATGGATCCCGCTGCAGCACTAGCGGCCTTGCAAGAGGAACTCCAACGCCAGCGTGAAGTCCAGACCCGCATGTTGGACTTTATGACTTCCGTGGACACCCGCCTGTACACGTTACAAGCGGCAGTTACGCCTTCAACATTCCGGGCCTCCACTAGTCAATCCACGGCTCCCGCACCCGTGGCAGCCTCTTCGGATGCTTCCCGACTCCGTTTGGCTTCACCACCTCGTTAGGCCGGAGATCCCAAGACCTGCAGGGGCTTCATAAACCAATGCTCCCTTCATTTCACGCAGCTGCCACATTTGTTTGCCTCCGACCAAGCCAAGGTCACCTTCATCATGTCTCACCTAGAGGGCGAGGCACTGGCGTGGATGAATCCCTTGTGGGAGAAGGAGGACCCTATGACCAAGGACCTTCAAGAGTTCCTGCAGGCCTTTCGCAGCACCTTCGACGAGCCGGGACGCGCCTCTGCGTCTGCTTCATCCCTTCTCCGCCTGCGTCAAGGAACACTGACGGTAGGCCAATATGCCATCCGTTTCCGCACTTTGGCTTCAGAACTCGGGTGGAATAATGAGGCCCTAACAGCCGCCTTCTGGGAAGGACTCTCGAGTCGCATCAAAGACGAGTTGGCGGGTCGTGACGTGCCCTCCACCCTAGATGCCCTGATTGCCCTAGCAACTCGAGTGGACATTCGTTTTCAGGAACGCTCCAAAGAGCTATCTCGTGAGAGACGTCCGGTACGGCATTCCTCTCCTCCACGGAAGTCCTCCGTACCTCAGTCATCAACAGCGGGGATTCCCGTCCACGAGCCCATGCAGATTGACCGAGTACGGCGGTCTGAACAACGTCGAGCAGAGCGGCTCGCCAAGGGTCTCTGCTTTTACTGCGGAGAGGGCACACACCTGCTACGCTCCTGTCCAGAGAGGCCGGGAAACTCCAAAGCCTAGGGTTGGTAGGAGAGGCCACCCTAGGTGCTGGGACTCTCTCAGACCCGGTTATGTGGACCGTGCAAGTGTCAGCGGGAGAGACGCGCTTCACGGCTGAGGCATACCTCGACTCTGGAGCAGCAGGCAATTTCATCCAGCAGGCCACGGTGGACAAGTACCAGTTGCCTGTTACTCTACTCGATAAGCCCCTAGTGATTGCCTCTGTGGATGGGAGACCCCTCGCTGATACCATCTCCTGGGTCACCAGGCCGGTCGAACTGCGTATCGGTGCCCTGCACACCGAGAACATCGCTCTCTACGTCCTTCCACACATGTCCCATCAAATCCTGCTGGGACTTCCCTGGTTGCGGACACACGAACCATCAGTCAGCTGGGGTACTGGCGAAATCACCCGATGGGGCTCCGCCTGTCATGAGAGGTGTCTGAAGTCTATACAACCCATCCGACGACCTCCGGTTCCAGAGAACCTACCGGAACTGCCCTCGGCCTATTGGTCCTTCGCAGACGTTTTTGACAAGAAGGAGTCTGAGGTACTTCCGCCACACCGTCCCTACGATTGCGCCATCGACCTGCTCCCAGGAACAACACCACCTCGAGGACGGATATATCCGTTGTCTCCAGCCGAAACCAGGGCCATGTCTACCTACATCACAGAAAGCCTGGCAAAGGGATTCATCCGGAGATCCTCCTCTCCTGCGGGAGCAGGCTTCTTCTTCGTTAAGAAGAAAGAGGGTGACCTACGCCCATGCATTGACTACCGGGGTTTGAATCAGATCACCATAAAAAACAAGTACCCCCTGCCGCTCATCCCCGAATTGTTCGACCGGCTCAGAGGAGCCCGTGTGTTCACCAAACTGGATCTTCGGGGTGCCTACAACCTAGTTCGTATCCGCTCTGGGGACGAATGGAAGACCGCGTTTAATACTCGCGATGGGCACTATGAATACTGCGTAATGCCCTTCGGTCTGTGTAACGCTCCTGCCGTATTCCAAGAATTGGTGAACGACATTTTCCGGGACCTCCTCTACATCTGTGTAGTAGTTTATCTGGATGACATCCTTGTCTTCTCTCCGGACCTCCAGACCCACAGAGAGAACGTACGGCTGGTTCTACAGAGACTGAGAGAGAATCGTCTCTACGCCAAATATGAGAAGTGTGTCTTTGAGCAGTCTTCTCTCCCTTTCCTGGGATACATCATCTCGGGTACAGGGCTGCAGATGGATCCACAGAAGGTCTCCTCCATTCTCAACTGGCCTCCCCCTTCTGGACTGAAGGCAATCCAACGGTTCCTGGGATTCGCCAACTACTACCGCCAGTTTGTCCCTCACTTCTCTGCCCTGACGGCTCCTCTCTCCGCCTTGACCAAGAAGGAGGCTAATCCAAAGGACTGGTCACCTGCGGCCGACGCCGCGTTTTGCTCTCTGAAGCGAGCATTTGCCTCCTCTCCTGTACTCCACCGACCGGAGTTAAACCGCCAGTTCACCTTGGAGGTGGATGCCTCCTCCTCAGGAGCCGGAGCAGTGCTCATGCAGAAGTCCTCCTCCGGGAAGATGGTGACTTGCGGTTTCTTCTCCAAGAGCTTCTCAGCGCCTGAACGTAATTACACCATCGGTGACCGAGAACTATTGGCGGTCAAACTGGCTCTGGAGGAGTGGCGCTACCTCCTGGAAGGAGCAGTGTACCCCGTGATTATCTACACGGACCACAAGAACCTGGAATACCTTCGGTCCGCTCAGCGACTGAACCCACGGCAAGCCAGGTGGTCCTTATTCTTTGCCAGGTTTGATTTCCAGCTCCATTTCCGACCCGCGGACAAGAATGTACGCGCTGATGCCCTGTCTAGGTCTCTCATGCCCAAGGAGCAGGAGGAAGAGAGTACCCAACCTATCATCTCTCCTAGCAAGATTATTCCGGTAGCTCCTGTCACCCTGGCCCAGATACCGCCCGGGAAGACCTATGTCTCCGAGACCGACAGGCAAAAAGTCTTACACTGGGGTCATGCCTCAAAAACAGCCGGTCATGCAGGTCAGAAGAGAACATGGGGTGCGATTGTACGCCATTACTGGTGGCCATCCCTTCGCACGGACGTCGCTGCTTTTGTCTCTGCCTGCTCCTCTTGTGCCCGGAACAAGACGCCCAAGCACCTGCCATATGGCCGTCTTCTGCCTCTGCCTATACCCTCAGTTCCATGGCAACACATAGCGATGGACTTTATTACGGACTTGCCATTATCCTCCGGGCACACAGTCATATGGGTCGTGCTGGATCGGTTCTCCAAAATGGCTCACTTCGTCCCTATGGCCGGACTGCCCTCTGCTCAGGGACTCGCGGAAGCCTATATACAACACATCTTCCGCTTGCATGGCTTTCCATCCCACATCGTGTCCGACAGGGGAACTCAGTTCACCTCCCGCTTCTGGAGGGCGCTCTGCAAACATCTGGGAGTGACTCTGGACTTTTCTTCTGCTTACCATCCTCAGTCTAATGGCCAAGTGGAGAGGGTCAATCAGATCTTGACCTCCTTCTTACGTCACTATGTCAACGCCCATCACGACGACTGGTCCACGCTTCTGCCTTGGGCTGAATTCTCCCATAACCACCACATCAGTGAGTCGTCCTCCAAGTCTCCCTTCCATGTCGTTTACGGACTTCAGCCCTCCGTCCCGTTGCCTATATCCCCTTCTTCGGATGTCCCTGCTGCTGATACTGTAGCCCGTGACTTCGCTACCATTTGGGACTCTGTCAAGGCGTCCCTTGGGCGCGCTTCCCAGCGGATGAAGAAACACGCCGACAAGAGGCGCCTGGACCCTCTGTGTTTCTCTCCTGGTGACCTGGTCTGGCTTGCTTCCCAGTACATCCGAATGAAGATACCTTCCTACAAGCTGGGTCCTCGCTACATCGGGCCGTTTAAGGTCCTCAGCAAGATCAATGAGGTCTCCTACAAACTGAGGCTTCCGGCCACGATGCGGATTCCCAACTCCTTCCACGTCTCTCTGCTCAAGCCGGTTTTCCTTGGTCCCTTCTCCTCTGCTGCCAGTCCGGCTCCTCCTCCTATTGCCGAGGACGACATCTATGCGGTAAGGGATATTGTGGCCATGAAGACTGTTCGAGGCCGACAGTTCTTCCTGGTGGACTGGGAGGGGTATGGTCCTGAGGATAGGTCCTGGGAGCCCAGGGAGAACGTGGGCACTCCTCTGATCCGTGCCTTCATGTCCCGGTTGCGGGGAGGGGGGCGTGGGGGGGGGGGGTACTGTCACGCTCCCCGGGTCCTCGGCTCCCCTCCCCGGGTCCTCTGCTCCGCTCCCCGGGTCCTCAGCCCTGCTCCCCGACTCACCTGCCACGCTCCCCGCTCCCCAGCCTCCGGTGCCTTTCCTTCCCAGGTTCCCTGGCCTCCGATCCCGGCGTCTGACGGCTTCCCAGGCCCTGGCCGGCTCCCCTGCGTCCTCCCCTCAGCTTCCTTCCCTGGCTTCTGGCACCCGGGCGGCGCGCATGCGCATTAGGGCGCGCGCGCGGTCACTGACCCTTTCTTAAAGGGCCAGCGTCCATTAACAGGAAATGAAGCTAAACAGGTACAGGGTATATAAGGGTTTATTGTCCAAGGGGGCGGGGCCTGATCTTCGTGTTTTCCAAGCTAGGAGTCAGGTCTCCTTGTGTCTCCTTGCCATACTCACGTATCTCTCTTCTAGAGCTGATCCTGCCTCGGCATCCGGTCCTGCTGAATCCCGAACCCCGCACGCTGTCCGTCTGCCATCTGACAGTCCGTACCATCTCGGATCCCTGCGGTGACCCGTCATCTCGCTCCAAAGGTTCCGGACCCCGCCTGACCTCATCTCGGCTTCCGAACCTGAGCTACGTCACCCGGACTACCATCTGTGACTCCGTGGTCCCAGGGACTTCTCCGTTACACACTTGCACGGACTGTTCTGCTGCCCATAGTGCTTCAGCTACCGGACTCCTTACCACCATCTTAGAGTTCGGACCAGTGGATCCACCTCCTGGGTCTGCCCGACCGCCGGGCCCTGACACATACAGTGATATGTTTTTTTTGTAGGATTGGATGCACACGGCAGTGTTTCCGTGTGTCATCCGATCCTACACAAAAGACATTGAAAAGATGGTCCTGTCAGTAGGTCCGCAAAACAACAGGAACTGACCAGGATAGACGGAACGGTGTCTGAATGAGCCCTTAGTTTCCTCTTGATTTTAATAGGAAAAATACAGTGAACTTTCCTGTGGATTTCACAGTAGTCTTGACATTGATGTTAAAAAAGCTCTGAAAAAGTTCAAAAAATGCTTAAAAGTCCCATAAAAAATGAAAACTCATTGAAAAACCACATGGATTTCTGACGTGGATTTCTCTTGAAAATGGTACACTGACTGGAGCCTTCCCCTTCAAATTAACTTTGTGTTAACAAATCCTAAGGGACCATTTCCAGCACTGTTTCCAGTACTTGTGACATCTGTTTTCACACGTACCAGAGACTTGATCACCACGTATATTAAAATCTGTGTTGATCTTCACACCTACATTTTTTCACATGGACCGTGTATTCATGTGAATCACGTTTGTCTGTGTGGACATGTCTACTTTTTCTCAGTAACACGGATCATAACGATCCATACAAGTCAATGGGCTCATGAAAAACACGTACAACACACGGATGACATCCATGTGACATACGATTCATACGTCCTTTTCAAATTTTAATCTGCCCAATTCCAGTCTTGTTGAAGCATCCCCAGATCATCACTGATCCTCCACCAAATTTCACAGTGGGTGCAAGACACCTTGTACGCCTCTCTAGGTCTCCATCTAACCATTAGATGACCAGATGTTGGGCAAAGCTGAAAATTAGACTCATCAGAGAAGATTACATTACTCTAGAAATTGGGCAGGAATTGGGCAGATTAAACTTTGCGAAGGACATATGAATCAAGCCGCATATAAGGTTATCCTGGAAAAACAGTTGCTTCCTTTTGCTCAGGCAATGTTCCCCAACTCTGAGGACTGTTTTTTCCAGCAGGACAATGCGCCATGCCACATAGCTAAGTCAATCAATGTGTGGATGACGGACCGCCATATCAAAACCCTGTCATGGCCAGCCCAATCTCCAGACATGAACCCCATTGAAAACCTCTGGAATGTAATCAAGAGGAAGATGGATAGTCACAAGCCATCAAACAAAGAAGAACTGCTTTAATTTTTGCACCAGGCGTGGCATAAGGTCACTCAAAAGCAGTGTGAAATACTGGGGGAAGCATGCCAAGACGCATAGAGCGGTGATTAAAAATCATGGTTAGTCCACAAAATATTGATTTCTGAACTCTTCCTGAGTTAAAACATTTGTATTGTTGTTTCTAAATGATTATGAACTTTTCTTTTCATTATTTGAGACCTGAAAGCAGTGCTTTTTTTTATTATTTTGACCATATCTCATTTTCAGAAAATGAATACAAAATGTATTGCTTGGAAATTCGGAGACATTGTGAGTAGCTTATAGAATAAAAGAACAATTTACATTTTACTCAAAAATATGCCTATAAAGAGAAAAATCAGAAAAACTGACAATTTTGCAGTGGTCTCTTAATTTTTTGCCAGAGCTGTATATCTATATATCTATATCTATATCTATATCTATATCTATATATATATATATATATATATATATATATATATATATGTATATATATATATATATATATATATATATATATATATATATATATATATTTCTGTTTAATACCTTGTGCTAGAAATGGCTGTTTTGTGTCTGAGTTGATGGAGCGGTTTATGAGGAAGGAATAAACCTGCGGAACTTAAATGGAAATCGTTCCTGTGTTCTATCTCAACCAGCAAGCTGAGTGACTAACCCCATCACACTATATATATTGGCAGTGGCGTAACTAAAGTTTGATGGGTCCCGGTGTAAAGTTTGGACCTGCCGACCCCCCCCCACTTACACTGACAATCGGGGTAAGGGATAATGTCACTGACACTTGGCTCTTTCCCTCAGCACCCAGGTTTCCCATGATCTGAAATCCCTCTATCAGCGCCCAGCTTTCCCAAATCAGAGCATGGAAAAGCTGGGTGCTGAGAGAAGCTGTATAGCAGAGCATGGGAAAGCTGGGTGCTGAGTAGAGTTGAGCGAGCCTCTGAAGGCTCGAGTTCGGTTTGGTTCGTCGAACGGAGGCCCTGTTCGAGTTCGGTTCGGCGAACCTCTCGAACCCCATTGAAAATAATGGGAGGCAAACACAAACACATAAAGACACATTATAAATGTACACATACAGTTAATAATCAATGCCATTGCACTTACAGGTCTCCGCGACGCGTCCTGCACTCTGTCTCCCGCCGCTTTTCCTTCCGATAATCGCTGCGTCCTCCCGGTAACCAGCACTGATGATAGGACCTATCGTGATGTCAAAATAGCATGTGACCAGTCACGTGTCTATTATCTCATTGGCTACAGACTGATCACATGGCTATGACGTCATGCTAGTTCCTGTCAGTACATCTCTCCGGTACGCGGTGATCGTTCCAGCATGTCCGTGTACCGGCGAAATGCTCTGACACATGGTCGACTCCCCGTTCCTGCATGTGGGCGCTCTTTACAGAGTCAGCCCACATACAGGGACTAGCTGTCACAGCCGGTAAATAGTGGCACCGGGAATCACGTGATCGGAGCACCGTTGCTATGGTAACCCGCCTGTCAGCGGTGACGACACCGCTTACAGCCCGCAGCGGCACCGGGAATCACGTGATCAGAGCACCGTTGCTATGGTAACCCGCTTGTCAGTGGTGATGTCACCGCTTACAGCCTCTGCTCACTCTCACTGAGTGAATAGACTGCACGGGGAGCAGACTAAGCAGACTAAGTAAGGACAACCCGTCCGAAACACGTCCTCCTAGCATGGCATAATGGACTTTTTAATGGTTTTTCAATAAAGGACTTTTATTTTTAATCAAATGTACCGTGCTGGATCGACTTCTTTGAATCTTGGATACTAAGGGAGCGGGCTGACTCCAAATGGATCCCTGCATGGTGAAATGATGGTCTCCTAAAACAAAGAGGTGAGCTGGGCACACCCTTGTATATAGTCCTGGATGGAGTATGCTGAGTCTTGTAGTTTTGCAGCTGCTGTCTGCTCTACCGCATACACTAGTGAATGGAGCATGCTGAGCCTTGTAGTTCTGCAGCTGCTGTCTGCTCTCCTCCATACAGACAGACTGCAGCTGAAGAACTACAAGGCTCAGCATACTCCATCCAGGACTGTATGAAGGAGTTTGTTGCCCCCCCAAAAAATTACGTGGGCTTCGCCATGTTTTTGTATGCTAGCCAGGTACAGCAGGCAGCTACGGGCTGCCCCAGCCCCCAGCTGCCTATTTGTACCCAGCTGGGAACCAAAAATATAGGGAAGCCCTTTTTTTTTTTAATTATTTCATGAATTTCATGAAATAATTTAAAAAAAAAAAATGCCATGTACTTCGCCCAATTTTTGTGTCCAGCCAGGTACAACTAGGCAGCTGGGGATTGGAATCCGCAGCTCAGTGTGCCCAAGCTTTCTGGGCACCCCTGCTATGAATTGCAGTCCGCAGCCGCCCCAGAAAAGGGTGCTTTCATAGAAGCGCCATCTTCTGGCGCTGTATCCAACTCTACCAGCTGCCCTGGTGACGGGTGGCTCGCTGGGTAATAATGGGGTTAGGGCTAGCTGTATATTATTAACTGGCCCTAATCCCGAAATTCATGGTGTCACGCCAATATTAGACATGGCCACTATGAATTTCTAGTACAGATAAAAAAAGCACAACACACAGAAAAATATTTTTATTAGAAATAAAACACAACACAATTAGTGACTCCATCTTTATTGAAATAAAGAACCCCCCTCCGCAGTATCCTGGGTCAAGGGTCCCGTGCCGTCCAATCCGGATACAATATCATCTGATTGGTTTGCTGGAAGGCAAAGCGATCAGATGATGTGTCAGGTTCAAGGGCCTGAATCACATGACACAGCAGCTGATTGTATAAACGGCTTTTATACAATCAGATGATGCATCGGTGCATAAAAAACAACAACAAACTACACACTTCTGTGCAGACTCCTGTCCGACAGCATCAGCTGATAGTTTAGCCGGCCGGGCGGTAAAAAGCCGACCTCACAGCTCGACTTATAGTGTCAGCTGATTCTGTCAGGTGACCGCATCAGCTGATCATCGCCAGGTCTGAGAGAGAGAGAAAGAAGAGAGTGAAAAAAGAGAGAGAAGAGAGAGAGGAGAGAGAGAAGAGACAGAGAGAAGAGAGAGGAGAGAGAGAAAAGAGAAAGAGGAGAGAGAGAGAGAAGAGAGAGAGAGAATAGAGAGAGGAGAGAGGAGAAAGAGAGGGAAAAAGAGAAAAAGAGAGACTGAGAAAAAGAGAGAGAAAAAGAGAGAGAGAAAAAGAGAGAGAGACTGAGACTGAGAGAGACAAAGAGAGAGAGAGACTGAGAGAGAGAGACTGAGAGAGAGAGACTTAGAGACTGAGAGAGAGAGACTGAGATACTGAGAGAGACTGAGAGCGAGAGAGAGAGAAGAGAGAGGAGAGAGGGAGAAAATAGAGAGAGGAGAGAGAGAGAAAAGAGAGAGAGAAGAGAGAGGGAGAAGAGCGAGGAGAGAGTAGAGAGGAGAGAGAGAGGGAAAAAGAGAAAAAGAGAGAGAGACTGAGACCGAGAGAGACAAAGAGAGAGAGAAAGAAAGAGAGAGAGAAAGAAAGAGAGAGAGACTGAGAGAGAGCGAGAGAGACTGAGGGAGAGGGACTGAGAGAGCGAGACTGAGAGAGACAGAGAGAGAGAGAAGAGAGAGAAGAGAGAGAAAAGAGAGAGAGAGGAGAGAGAGAGAAGAGAGAGAAGAGAGAGAGGAGAGAGGAGAGAGGAGAGAGAGAGGGAAAAAGAGAGACTAAGAAAAAGAGAGAGAGAAAAAGAGAGCGAGACTGAGAGAGACTGAGACTGAGAGACTGAGAGAGACAAAGAGAGAGAGAGAGAGCAATGCAGCCTCATTCCGTGAACTGCTCCGATTTTAGAGGTGTGGCTCACAGCTGATGTCTGGCTCCTCCCCTCAGTGTATAATTAAATTAAATTATAATTATAAATAAATAATTCTAATTTAAATTAACTTTTTTACCTGGACTAGATCTCGTGAACTAATGCTTCTGAGTTGAGCGCTCTAACTATTGAGCTACTGGCTCTAATGAAAAACATAGGCAGATTTGGTAATCTTGACTTCTGCATTGCAGACTGAAGTCTCAGATTACAGCGCGGTTCAGTGCAGGTGCTACATGGAGAGGGCACAGATCGCTCCCTGCATCTTCATGTAGCAGAGCTGACAGTGTCGTGTGGATTACTTCGGACCTGGATGGTTGTTTTGGGATTAATAAAGAGATAAATGAGGTGTTTTTTGTCTTTTATTCCAAATAAAGGATTTTTCGTTGTGTGTGTTTATTTACTTTCACTTACAGTTCAATCATGGAAGGTATCTCGGGGAGACGCCTGGCATAATTAACTCATTATTACCTCGATTGCCACCGCACGAGGGCAATTCGGAATGAGCTGGGTAGAGTCCCGGGACTGCCGCATCTAATGGATGCGGCAATTCTGGTTGGCTGCTGGGTGATATTGTTAGGGTGGTGGGCTCCCCATAATGTGGTGCTCTCTATCCTGACAATACCAGCCTCCAGCCGTGCGGCTTTATCCTGGCTGGTATCAAATATGGGGGAACCGCATATTTTTTTTTTTTTATTATTATTATTTATTTATTTATTTTACTGCACGACATAGACCCGCCCGCCGGCGGCTGTGATTGGTTGCAGTGAGACAGCGGTCACTCATCATGTGGGCATGTCTGACTGCAACCAATCATGGTCGCCGGTGGGCAGGGAAAGCACGGAATAACTAATTGAATAATGAAGCGGTAGCCATTTTCAAAAGAGGAAATGCCTCTGGAGATTTGTGACAGCCGTGCAGCGAGACGCCCATGATCGGTGAGTAGGAAAGAGAGAGGGATTGTGCTGGGGACGCAGGACGCATGCAGACAGCAACGTGTGCACATAGTCTTACTGTGAAGAGCCCCGTTTTTGGTGCTCGAACCGTTCTCGAACGTAACTCGAACTGTCGAGCTTTTAGCAAAAAGCTCGAGTTCGTCGAACGTCTCGAACACCCCCCAAAATCACTTGAACATCAAATTGGCGAACCTCGAGCCTCGAACATTTCTAGTGCTGAGGGAAAGAGCTTTTTTCCTTCAGCACACAATTTTCCCATCCCATGCTTGTATCTTTGTCCCCCAAGAATATATAGCTCTACAAATACTATAATGGCCCCCACATAGCCTTCCATATAGTATAAGGGGTCCCACATAACCCTTCATATATTAGAATGCACCCCCATAGTTCTCCATGTATTATAATGCAACTCCTATCTTCTTCCTTGTATTATAATTTACGCCATAGTTCTCTACATATTATAATGCACCCCATATATTATACTGCACCACATAGTCCTCCATATATTATAATGCACCCCCATAGTCTGCCATGTTTTATAATGCACCCCCATAGTCCATGTATAGGATAGCCCCCGTAGTCCTTCATATAATATAATGCAGCCCCCATAGTCCTATATGTATTTTAGTGCAGCCCTATAGGCCTTCATATTGTATTATGCAGCCCGATAGTACTCTATGTATAATGCACCCCTATAGTTGACGTATAAGGTGTCCTTCATATTGCATTAAGCAGCCCCATAGACCTCCATGTATAATGGACCCCTATAGTCCATGTATAATGCACCCCTATAGTCATGTATAAAGGCCACTTTACACACAGAGATTAAATCTTTGGTAGATCTGTGGTTGCAGTGAAATCATGGACATATTGTTCCATTTCTACACAGCCACAAACCTGGCACTGATTGTCCACAATTTCACTGCAACCATAGATCTGCCAAAGATTTATCTCTGTGTGTAAAGTGGCCTTTAGGTGTCCTTAATATTGCATTATGCAGCCCCTTACTCCTCCATGTATAATGCACCCCTATAGTCCATGTATAACGGGTCCTTCATCTTGTATTATGCAGCCCCATAGACCTCTATGTATAATGCAGCCCCATAGAGCTCCATGTATAAGGTAGCCCCATAGACCTCCATGTATAAGGCAGCCCCATTGACCTTCATGCATAATGCAGCCCCATAGATCTCCATGTATAATGCAGCCCCATAGGCCTTTGGACACCGAGTACATACTGATTAAAAAAACAAACAAGTACTCACGTCTCCTCATTCCTCCGCTGCTCCAGTCAGAGCATCCTCCCTCCCATCCTGCGCTCTGTGCTCTGCAGTCTCAGCACAGCAGTCACACAGGAGTTATGTCACCGCGCTTGGCTGTAGTGAGATGTCAAGAGCAGGTACAGGTGGAGAATGATGAAGCATGGAGCGGAGTGCGCCGCTCGATGCTTCATCATTGCTGTGTGTGATGACACCGGGACCCCCTGACTCCTGACTGGGCCATTTAGCGGCCATGTGGTCTGCAACAGAACAGCGTAGCTCCTCTCTCACAGACAGGAGACAGTTGCTGATCTGCAGGGCGTGCCCCTAACCTGCCGAGCCCGGTCGTGATAGCGACCTCTGCGACCGCGATCGTTACATCCCTGTATATTGGCAAGACTCATTGGACCTCAAGTGATGTGACTTCTATTCCTATACTTCCCAGTTTACAGAGGTGGCTCCTCTTCTGCACAGGGTATTTTTCAGTTTTACGAGTGGGCTGATGTTCCTCTGCCGGAGTCAAGACACAGTGGTTTACATGAGGAATCCTTCGTCCTGGCTACTGCAACTGAAGCCGATGGCGAGAACTTGGTAGACTTTATAATTATCTGCCCAACTTGTAGCCTCCATCTATCAAACAACTTCCATGACTGATGGTTGATGCTGCACTAGAGTGACTCAGCATTATCACTTTTCCCACGCTTCCCACATCCCCAGAGTCCCTGTAATAACACATGACACTCATGGTGTATTAGCAAAGCATGTTCACAAAAGAAATGTACACATAGGAGTATTGCCCAACAGGTTTTGCTCCTAAAACAAAGAGAGTGAAGTATCATCAAGTGGAAGCCAATATGAGAGGAGGGGGCTGTGGATCAGCCTTTGACGTTAATGTTCCTGCTTGTCCGAGGATTATTGTCAGGCAAGCAAACTTTCCATCTCTTTTACAAGCAAGCAGAATCCACATATTTGTACTATACACGGAATAGCAGCTTTCTTAGGTGAACCCATCTAGTAACACACTGGACCTAGTTTGGTCATCAGAGCAGAAGAGATTCATCATGGCATAAATTTCACTGGATGTTGAAACCTTTCTGCAGGAATATTTCCCCATGTGGATAGGATACCATCTTGCAGTTGCCACATTTTGGTGTAAGTACTGATATGCACAGGGTAAACAGCTGCTGTAAAGGGAGGAACTTGGTGGGTCACAATGGTTAGATAAGCCCTAAACTCCAGATGTCCATCCATGGCTATCAGAAGATGCAGGGTGTGCTAAGAAAACATCACACCATTACTCCAACTCCAACCAGACCAAACTGCTGACAGGATGGGTTGATTGATTCATGCTGTTTACTCTAAATTCTGATCCTCCCATCAACATATGGCCAAAGAAATCTGGATTTATCTGACCAGATGATATTTTTCACTTCTCAATTAACCAATTTTAGCCCTTTTTTGCATGCTGGTGTTCAGGGTGGCCAACTTGACTTTTTTTTTTCTAGACAGTTTATAAAAAAAATCATATACATTGGAAAACCATAATAAATCATTATGATTATAAGTGATCCATGTCTACAGCCCATAATTCTCATATGAAGGCATCAGCTGCATTCAATATGAGCTGTAAAATAATGAGAATTACACTCCAAATAAGGCTGGTTTCACATCAGCGTTTTTTTTTGTCTGTAGGTAAAATACCGCAAACCACATTTGACTGGATCATGTGCATACACATGCAACTGCAATTCACCGGTATGTTATATTACTGGATCCTTCTACTTCTACTTTTCATGGCTGCGGCGATGGATACAGCGAGACACAGAATTTAATTGGCCGGCACTGGAGTCAGCTGATCGGGAGTCAGCTGAACTCCTGATCTTACAGCCCGCACACGCTGCAATGGATGCAGGTTAACAGCAGTCACTCCCTTCAGCCGATCATATGTGACCGTGTTGGGGCTGTCTGATCAGGAGTTCAGATCAGCTGACTTCAGTGTCGGCCGATTACTTGTTCTGTGTCCCGCAGCATCCATCGCAGAGTGTGTGTGCTGTGGAATTCAGCTGAGTTCGGCCGGCACTGGAGCCAGCTGATCTGAACTCAGCTGAGCTCCTGACCTCATACCACAAAACAAGTAATCACATCAGCTAACTCCAGTGTCGGCCGATTACTTGTTCTTTGTTCCACTGCATCTATCGCACCATGTGCAGGCTGTGAGGTCAGCTGAGTTCAAATCAGCTGACTCCAGTGCCGGACGAACTCAGCTGACGTCACAGCCTGCACACGCTGCAATGGATGTGTGACGCCCTGGACTAGTCAGGTCATCCCAGGTAATCACACACACACTCTCCCTCCCCGATTAGGTGACAGCAGCCAACCTAGAAACCCTTGTCACCACCCTCCAGGTTTGATATCCACACCAGGGGGGTCGGAGCCAGGCGGTTGTACTGTGTTCCCATTTTTTCTATTTTTCCGCCCACCAAGGAGTTCACAGGCCTGGAGGTGGGAAAACAGACACACAAGTTGTAGTGCAGAGTAGAGAGAAGTCAAGTTCAAGGGCAGACCTGTGTCCAGGCCTGCCAACAGACTACTCCGGTGGTTGGGTCGGAGCCCAGCCACCTTTGGCAAGGAGGCAGACGGTGGTGGCCGCCTGCAGGAGCTGGGATTACAGCCGGTGGAACTGTAGGGACCGGGGTCGGGCGGTGGCCCGCCGGTACCAAACCGGGGAGCCGATTGGAAACCGGAGCACCAGGAGGGGTACTCAGACCCAGTACAAAGCCCTGAACCGACAGGGCCGAGTCAAATCAACTGATTGAGGACTGGACTTAAGGACCTATCCCACACAAGACCTGTTAGAAGACAACAGCCCAACCATACAGGGTAAAGCCACCGCCAAGGCATAGAGACCCAAAGGGTCAGCGTCTGCGGGCAAACGGGCTCCTACGGCATATAGCAGTCGGGGAGCGGACTACTGTTGCTTAGGCATAGGAGTCAAACATTCATATAAAGAGGTGCAGGAGAAAGGCGGAAACCACCAACCTATTCTGGGAGAAGCTGCAGCCGGCTGCGGGCCCCGTTCATCACCCCGTTTGGTTTACCAGAGACTCCAGTGTATTGTGTCATAGTGAGTACACCAGTGCCTTCGGGCCACGCACCGCACCGCACCACACAGCATCATCACCCAGCACGTACCCGCTCCCCCGCCTCAGCACCTCCCTCGGGCCCCCGGGACCATCGCTCCCCTACCCACGGAGGGGTCAACACCAAGCTGTGCAACACCGTCCCCAGGAGCCCTAGTTAACGGCAGCGGTGGTGTCCATCTATTCACTACAACCCGTGGGTGGCGTCACAAACTTACATCCCAAACCAAACCGCCGCGGCTCCGGCCGTGGAATTCCTCGTCAAGTCCCTGCGTGTAGCGCCAAACCCCTTGCAGAGCGACGTGACCCCCGGCTCTGTGAGAGGCTCGAGCCACCACCCACCGTACGAGCACGGATCTGAGCGGCTCGGCAGTCGCAGCCGAGCCTGCGGGGCGGTACAGATGCAGCGGGACACAGAACAAGTAATTGGCCGACTCTGGAGTCAGCTGATCTGATTACTTGTTCGGCTGACTGTGTGGTCAGGAGTAGTAACGAGTGAGCAGTAAAATGGCCGGGTGCTCGATGGGCGAAACCAATGGTAATTTTTTTTTTAAATCATTAAAAAATAAAAAAAACAAAAACAAAACCCCCAAACACATAACCCTAACTCTAGGGTTAGAGGTAAAAAAAAAATGCTTTGGATACCCCTGTATTTGCTATTGCTAAGGGTAACCCAAGCAGCTACTGGTTGCAAACCCCCACTGCTTGGTGTTACCTTCACTAGCAATGGAAAATCCAGGGAAGCCCTTTTTTTCAAGTTTTTTGCCCAAAATCTAAAAAAAAAAGAGAAAAAAAAAAAACGTGGGCTTCGTCATATTTCTGTATGCTAGCCAGGTATAGCAGGCAGCTACGGGCTGCCCCCAACCCTCAGCTGCCTATTTGTACTCGGCTTGGAACCAATAATATAAGGAAGCCCTTTTTTTTTAATTATTTCATGAATTTCATGAAATAATGAAAAAAACGATGTGGGCATCTTCCAATTTTTGTGTCCAGGCAGGTACAACTAGGAAGCTGGGGATTGGAATCCGCAGCGCAGCGCATGGTGGCTCAAGCTTTCATCCCCCCCACTGCGAATTGCAGTCCGCAGCTACCCCAGAAAATGGCGCTTTCATAGAAGCGCCATCTTTTGGCGCTGTATCCAACTCTTCCAGTGGTCCTGGTGCTGGGTGGCATGTTGGGTAATAAGGGATTAATACCAGCTTTGTTTTACCAGCTGGTATAAAGCCCAAGATTCTTAATGTCAGGCCAAGTTTGACCTGACCATTAAGAATCTCCAATAAAGGGTTAAAAAAAAGACATCACACAGAGAAAAAATACTTTATTGGAAATAAATACACAGACACACTTAGGGACTCCATGTTTATTACTCCTTCTCACCCCTCCACAATCCTGGTCTTCTGTCTTCTTTCTTCAACTGATGCAGCTCTACTATGTCAGAAAGCGAGGGGGAGGAATAACTACTTTCTGGGCATGCTCAGTACAGACAACAGGATCCTGCCTATCAGAATGCGGTGACTTCCGGTAGAGCAGGATCTGGTGCTCATTGAACTACATTGCAGGTACCGCCGCAATGCATTGGAACCAGTGACATGCAGTTGTTGCGCCCCACGGGACCTGCAGGGCTACTTGTCACCGAGCCAGTGGTATTTGGGGTTGCTGGGAATGGCCTGACCTGGCTCCATGGCCCCGTCGGCTACATCAAAGAGGTGTGCAAGGTGTTGGTTGATAGGAGATGGGAGTTTGCTTTGCAGCACCACCCGTGGTGTGCGGCCAGGGATTAGCCACCACTGCAAGATGTCACTCTCCTCCGAGGCTGATGGCAATGCAGCTCAGATAGTCCAGCTCCCCACAGGTGGAGCGAGCCCCAGGGAGGACGGTGGTGATGGTGGAAGGGCTGTCAGCGCGGAGTGCCGGCGCTGGGCAATAAGAGTCTCACACAGGGGCTGCGGTTCCAGGTGTGTTACTCACGGTTCATGTGCTGCGCCCTCAGAGTGCCAGTCATCGCCCCAGCCGATTCCGGATGAATTAAAGGTCACCGCCAGTGTTGTGAAGCATGTGAGACCTTCCTCCTTGCTCCTTGTAGTGTAGATCCCCGTGGCGTGCTGCTACTTGGGGACCCCAGTGTCCTTGGCTTTAGTTGCCGTCCCGTATGCAGGCAGTGCAAAAATTGTTATGGAACCGACCATGGCCATGGCTCCTGTCTCTATATGCTGCTGGTGCCCCGGGACGTTTGGTGGTGGGCAATGGGACTTGAAATCCCCCTTCCCTGCGGATTCTGGTAGTCCAATGGGATGTTTGTTTTACCTTAGGGCTTCTGCACCCTGTGTGGCTCCGATACCGAAGGGGCTGTTGGGGCTCACCCTCTGGCTACAGTGTTGCTCCTCTGTCTCATAACTCCACCCGGTAGTCTCCTGCTTCTCTCTCAGTCAGCTCGGTACCCAGTCAGCCCCTCTAGGGGTGAGCCATTTGACATTCAACCAGAGGCCTTGCTCTTCTTTTCCTCAAGCTGTTCTCTCTCCTGTGTCTGTTCAGAAGTGCTGTAGTGTTCTGAAGTGAAACTGTGTGTGCTTTCTCACTTCCCCAGGCAGCCCCCACCTTTCTGATGACTCACTAGTGGTTTTCCCAGCAACTGGGAATTTCCCTTGCTGTTTGGCTTCCTGTGTTGTGTAAGCTGGAAAACACTAGTGGTTAACCTCTTTCTACCCGTATGAGCATTACACCTTAAGTCAGATGCAATAGCCTGTGGCGACAGAGCCACATGGGTGCCAAACAGTATTTTGTCAGAGTTCAAAATGCTACAAGTAGCGTTTTTGAAAACACTACCACAAGTGACTGCATCTTGCTGCAATTCCATTGCAAATGCATTGAAATGACAACGCATTTGTAAAGGATTTTGCAGCAAAAAAATCCACTCTTGCGCAGTTAACAAAACGCTGATGTGAAACCAGCCTAATCTGTATACGTTTTTTCAGCTTCAAAAAATCATGGACACCTTACAAACATTTTCATGAACAGGGCAAAAAAGTGCTCTATTTAAATGAAGTGTCCTGGAATTTTTGGATAGTTGGTAACCTTGTTGGATGGAATTACCAATGTGTTTCCCTCAGTTCTCAGTTCTGGTTCTCATAGACTGGCATTCAGATCTTGTGATGTAACGTTTGACTTCCAGCAAGCCAGAAGCTATAGGCACAAGATGGCACCGACCAGAGTGACGTCAGTAAGAGGTGAAGACGCTGGAAGGTGAATACAAGAAAGAGGTCAGGGTGCTTACTTTAAAATGCCACTCCAGGTCGGAAAATAAAAAAATAAAAACCGCTGGAGTGGCATACCTCCCAACCGTCCCGGATACAGCGGGACAGTCCCTCTTCTGAGCCTTTGATCCCGGGTCCCGCCCGTGAGGCTGTTTATCCCGGGCTCCACCCACCCACTGTAGCCCCGCCTCGCTGTTTCTCCCTTCTATTCATTACAGAGCCGACCGCGCACCTACTCCTGTGACTGCTGCTGAGGTATGAATCACCCCCTGCAGCAGAGCGATCCCCCTGCAGCAGAGCGACCCCCCCTCCCCCAGAGCCGACCCCCCCAGTCCTGGAGCCTGCGTTTGTCTGCAGCTGTTCTCTGACTCCCCCTGTGCGGCTTCTCACTGCTGCAGACACGCGGGGAGTCAGGACGCTGAGGAGACCGTGCAATCAGCACTTCTCTCTCCTGCAGATAGCACTGGCCAGTAATAACCTATGCAGAGTGACATCTGCAGGCTTCTATTAGCTTACCGATCAGTGGTCTCCTGCCTGTGGAGCTGCTGGGTCCTAGCTTCCCAACAACTTCAGCTCTGCTTTATCCTGGCTCCCCTACCAGTTAAAGGGAACCTGTCAGCAGAAATTTCACAATAAAAGTAATAGATTCCCCTCTCCAGCTCCTGGGCTGCTTCTAGAAAGGTTCCTGTTGTTATTGTGCCCCCTTTGAGACCTACAAAAATACTTTATGAAGTCTTACCTTTTTGTATGCAAATGTGTTTTTATGGTCACGGGGGCGGGCTGTCTGGCGTCCGTTATTCCCCCTCCTGCCGCTTTACGCAGTCCCCCATTGCTCATTTACATACACAAGGACGCCTTCCTCATGTAACTGTCCTCCCGAAGTTTTGCGCATGTGAACGCTTTTTCAGGTGATTGCGCAGGCACGAGATTATGGGCGGCGCTGTGATTGTCATCAACAGCGTTAACCAAGTACCCGCCCATAATCTCGTGCCCGCACTTTTCCCTCTGACTCCACCGTTATGCGCAAGTGCTGGCCATATGAACCATGTTACCTATTACCGCTTGCACGAGATTATGGGCGGGCACTTGGATGACTTTGCTGATGACAATCACAGCGCCGCCCATAATCTCGCGCCCATGGTAATAGGTAACATGGTTCATATGGCCAGTGCTTGCGCATAACGGTGGAGGCAGAGTGAGAAGCGCGGGCACGAGATTATGGGCAGGTACTTGGATGACGCTGCTGATGACAATCACAGTGCCGCCCATAATCTCGCGCCCATGATAATAGGTAACGTGGTTCATATGGCCAGTGCTTGCACATAACGGTGGAGGCAGAGTGAGAAGCGCGGGCACGAGATTATGGGCAGGTACTTGGATGACGCTGCTGATGACAATCACAGCGCCGCCCATAATCTCGCGCCCATGGTAATAGGTAACATGGTTCATATGGACAGTGCTTGCGCATAACAGTGGAGGCAGAGTGAGAAGCGCGGGCACGAGATTATGGGCAGGTACTTGGATGACGCTGCTGATGACAATCACAGCGCCGCCCATAATCTCGCGCCTGCGCAATCACCTCAAAAGCGTTCACACTTTGCACAGTGCTCAGTCCCGCGAGAGTGGCACTGGGCATGCACAAAACTTCAGGAGGACAGTTACATGAGGAAGGCGTCCTCATGTATGGAAATGAGCAATGGGGGACGGCGTACAACGGCAGGAGGGGGAATAACGGACGCCAGGCAGCCCGCCCCCGTGACCATAAAAACAGATTTGCATACAAAAAGGTAAGACTTCATAAAGTATTTTTTTAGGTCTCAAAGTGGGCACAATAACAACAGGAACCTTTCCAGAATGCAGCCCAGGAGCTGCAGAGGGGAATCTTTTATTTTTTTTGCTAAATTTCTGGTGACAGTTTCCCTTTAAAGGGAACCTATCAGGTGCAATATGCACTCAGAGCCAGGAGCAGTTCTGGGTGTATATTGCTAATCCCTCCCTAACTGTCCCTGTATACACTAGCATAGATAAAGGCATCTATAGAAAAAGTATTTTTAAAGAGCTTATATCTTATGCTAATTAGCGCGGGGACTAGTCCCAAGGGCGTTACTTCACTTGGCTAGTCGGCTCACATAGCGTATTAGTACTCACACAGGGGCGTAATAACATGCTAACATGCTATGCGAGCCGACTAGCCAAGTGAAGTAACGCCCTTCGGACTAGTCCCCGCGCTCATTAGCATAAGATATAAGATCTTTAAAAATATTTGTTCTTGATCTCTTTATCTATGCTAGTGTATACAGGGACGGTTAGGCAGGGATTAGCAATATGTGCCCAGAACTGCTCCTGGCTCTGAGTGCATATTGCACCTGACAGGTTCACTTTAAAGGGAACCTGTCACCAGATTTGGGGCCTATAAGCTGCGGCCACCACCAGCGGGATCTTATGTACACATTCTAACATGCTGCATACCTCCCAACCGTCCCGGATACAGCGGGACTTTCACGCTTTACGTTGTTTGTCCCGTTGCCACGGGCGGGACGGCCGGCTCCCGGGCTCCGCCCACCCACTCTCTCTCCGCCTCCCTGCTTTTCCCTCCTACCATCCTAGTAGACGTGGCATAGAGAGGAGCGCTGCCTGTGCTGCTGCTGGTACAGTAAACTAATCTCCCCAGCGCTGATTTCCCTCCCTCCCCCCTCACCCCCGGCCGGAGCCTGTCTGTGCGGTCGGCCGGCCGCCTGTCTGTGCGGTCGGCCGGCCGCCTGTCTGTGCGGTCGGCCCGCCACCTGTCTGTGCGGGCGCCCCCCTGCCGCCTGTCTGTGCGGGCGCCACCCGCCGCCTGTCTGTGCGGGCGCCCCCCGCCGCCTGTCTGTGCGGGCGCCCCCCTGCCGCCTGTCTGTGCGGGCGCCCCCCTGCCACCTGTCTGTGCGGGCGCCCCCCTGCCGCCTGTCTGTGCGGGCGCCCCCCTGCCGCCTGTCTGTGCGGGCGCCCCCCGCCGCCTGTCTGTGCGGGCGGCCCGCCGCCTCATTGTGCGGGCAGCCGGCCGCCTCTCTGTGCGGGCGACTGGCCGCCTCTCTGTGCGGGCGGCCGGCCGCCTCTCTGTGCGGGCGGCCCGCCGCCTGTCTGTGAAGGCGGCCGGCCGCCTGTCTGTGAAGGCGACCGGCCGCCTCACTGTGTGGGCGACCGGCCGCCTCACTGTGGCTGCCTGCGTGTCCGTGCTGGAGGCCCGCCGGCTGCCTGCGTGTCCGTGCTGGAGGCCCGCCGGCTGCCTGCGTGTCCGTGCTGGAGGCCCGCCGGCTGCCTGCGTGTCCGTGCTGGAGGCCCGCCGGCTGCCTGCGTGTCCGTGCTGGAGGCCCGCCGGCTGCCTGCGTGTTTGTGCTGAATGGGTGTGGATGGGGAGTGGATATGGGCGTGACTGTGAAATGGGTGTGGTTAGGGGGCGTGGCCTAAAACTTTGTCCCTCTTTTCCTTCTTTAAAAGTTGGGAGGTATGGGAGTGGTGCTTTAATGTTGTGGTGGAAATACTGATATTACTGTATATGATCATAATGCTATGTCCTGTAATGCTACACTATGTTGCTGCTAGGTAGTATTATGGCTTTATATCTGGGTATTGCATGGCTGACTAATGCCAATTTATTATTCAGTATTGTTATTTTGATGTATAATTAATGTGACCTTGTTATATCTGTACCAAAGATGTTACAGAGATGTCACTGATTGGCATTAGGCTGCAAAATGAGATGGGAGTGAGGATGTTGTGACTAGAATTAGTAGGGAGATACACACCCGAGTTAAGAAACAACTCATGAGGGATGCCACTGAGCAGCATATGGATGCCTGAGGCTCCAGCAGTAGTGGTTAAGGGTTTTTTTTTACTGCTGTTACAGATTAATGGTATTGAATTGCAGGTGAGACTGCTGAGTCTTGGGTTACCGTTGGTCACCTTCTCACGTTTCCTGTATCCTCTCAAAAAAGCATAAAAGAATTGCTTTCTGTACCTGTGTAGACCATGTGTTGAGGTGGTTTCTCCAGGATACAATTGACCGTGGACAAAGATTTTAGACCAGACCATGTCGGAGAACTTTACTTTACTAAGGATAAAAAAAGAAAAAAAAAAGGGAAAAAAAAGAGAAAAAAAGGGAACCAGCACGATCTGAAATTGGCATGCATCATATAAAAAGTGAAAATTTACTAAGGATGTAGCGGAAACTTCTCCGAGTCACACAAAAGAATACCTAGTAAAAATATAACACATTCCTGGTCAGGGTAGACCAGGACCTCGGTGCTGCACAACCGACACGAAATGTTCCGATTACTTAGGACATTACCTAATTAATGCTTCTGCTTAACGCAGCAGCCAAGACGTTAGTCTATGAAGAGCGGTGTAAATCAATGAGTGCACAAGCTGGTCCTTCGTTGGTGCAGCACAATGGTTCCTAAAACTATTGCTCCATTCAAATCTGACGTAATTGGCAACAGAGCCTCCGACACAGATGTGAAAATAGCCTTAACACCTTCTTTTTTGGCAAGATGTGCTGACCGAAAAAATGTAAGGAGGCGTCCCGAAGTGTCACCGAAAAATGATGGTTGTGGAAGAGAGGGCTTGGGCAGTTACCTCTTGGGAAATATGATGCTACCTTGAGTGCCTGGCAGTGATTTTAGCTTACCATACTCATGAGATGGCTGTTGGGATAAACAATGCTTTGGGTGATTGTTTGACCAGCAGCCATCTTGGCCATCTGTCTCATAGACAGGAAAGATTGAAAAAGCCTGGCCAGTGGCTTATGGAGAACAAAGTTGATTGGCAGTCTGAAATCAGACATGTTGGATTTTAAACTCTTTCTACAATCAGTTGCCCAGTGTCCCCATACACATTAGGCTGTCACTCTAAAGCCAGCTTTACACGTTGCAATTTCGCATACGATATCGTATGCGATTTGCAACACCCCCATCGTATGTGCAGCACGTTCAATTTGTTGAACGTACCGCACATACGATTAACCCCTGTCACACATACTTACCTACCATACGACCTCGATGTGGGCGGCGAACGTCCACTTCCTGGAGTGGGAGGGACGTTTGGCGTCACATCGACGTCACGCGGCAGCCGGCCAATAGAAGCGGAGGGGCGGAGCTGAGCGGGACGTAAATATCCCGCCCACCTCCTTCCTTCCGCATTCTGGGCCGGGAGCCGCAGGAGGCAGGTGAGATCTGTTCATCATTCCCGGGGTGTCACACACTGCGATGTGCGCTACCCCGGGTACGATGAACAATCTGACGTTCAATTCGTCAGCAATGAATGACGTGCATGCGATGAACGTTTTTTCGTTCAATCGCAATTGCACGTCGCTTTCACACGCTACAACATACCTTACGATGCCGGATGTGCATCACTTACGACGTGGCCCCGCCGACACATCGTAAGATATCTTGTAGCGTGTAAAGCGGGCTTAACTCATTGATATTAGCAGGTTCAGCCAACATTAGTCTAATATGTATGGAAGGCTTAAAGGGGTTGTCCCATGAACACTGTACATTTTAATCAACAGATCTTGTAATAATAATACGTTCCACAATTGCATGTGTTAAAAAGAAATATTCCTATGCTGAGATATTCTTATAAATGTGCTTCTGCATTGTACTGTGTAATGGCCGTGTCTGACCGTACAGGGACATAGTCTGATCATACCACATCTGCTGGGCCGGTGAGGAAGGAAAATACTATACAGACAGGACAGCATGATTCTGTCACTGATGTAAAACATTTTCCTGTTTAAAAAGATATTTTACCTCACAGAAAGAATAAGCTGTGATTCCATGCTGTCCTTTCTGTATACTTTCTTTTGCTTCTCTCCCCCCTGGTCAGGTGCTGTGGTATTGTGGCGCCCTGGACAAGCCAGGACGTCACAGGTACTGCAACAACACACCCCACACCCCGGTTAGGAACATCAAGGTCAGACACAAATCCTTGTTGCCTCCCTCCAGGGGCTGATGTCCACACCAGGTGGGGTGGAGCCAGGCGGTTGGCTCCTCCCACTGATGAGTTCACAGTCCTGGAGGCGGGAAAAGGAAGTGAGTTGGAGTTCGGTGAGGGAAAGTGAAGGAGGAGAAGTAGGAGTTGAGGAGCTGGAGCAGACTGACCGTGTCCGGGTATGTGGCCCGGGCACCTGAGAACAAGGTTGGCAGACGGTGGTGACCGTCTGCAGGCGAGGCCGATCGACGCGGAACCGTAGAACCGGGGTCGGGCGGTGGTCCGCCGGTACCGAACCAGGGAGCGAAGAGAGGCCAGCACCATTCGGCAGGGCCTACGGACCCCGACCAGGCTTGGAGTCGCCGTTAAACCGGTCAAATCCGTCAGCGACGGGAACCTCCGGGGTTTCCCAGCAGTAAAGACCCGACTGAAGGCAACCGTCCAAACCGTGAGGGAGATAAAGCTACCGCCAGAGCTAGAGCTCCCAGGGCTAGAGCCTGCGGGCAAAGGAAGGGCTCCCTTAGCCAACATACCGCTGGGGAGCGGGCTATCAGTGGAAGCCATTGGGGCCAAGAACATAACACCGGTGCAGGGAGAGACAGTTACCGCCAACCTACCGGGAGTGACCGCTGCAGCCGTCTGTGGACTCGTCCATCCAGCCGTTTGTTTTACCAGAGACTCTGTGTGCGTTACTGGCTGAGTAAGTACCACCGTGCGATCTGGCACTGCACTGCCCCGTGACCCTGCACCCGGCCAGGCCCCACAACCCACCTTCCAACCTCCACCACCGGGCCCCGGGACCACCAAACCCCCCCTACCCACGGAGGGGAGAAAACATCTCAGCTGCTCCCTGTCAACGCTCCCGGGATCCCCGTACAGAGCAGCGGTGGTGTCCCAACCTCACCACAACCGTGGGTGGCTTCACGGACAATATCCCTAAACCAAACCACCCCTTTCACTCACGGGCGAGGAGCGCTGCTCGAGTCCCCGGGATCCGGCCCACCGTTCGAGCCACCGACCGAGCGAGCAGCAGCCGGACCCGAGCAGTGGGTGAGCGCAGCGCCCTCCCCACCCGCAACAACTTGGCGTCATGAACAGGATCTTACCGCTCTGGCGTCTGGTAGAGGTGCGCCTTGTGTCCCGCCGGAGGTGTCCGGCTGAAAATTTTCAGAATCCGCCATCTTGGGCGCGAAAAGTCCCCGCTCGAGCGTCTTCCCGAGCAGTGGAGGTGCGAAAGCCGAAGCTCCGCCCCTGAAGAGGAGGTGCCAGAAAGAGATCAAGGGGGGATGGAAACAAGATGTCCGCGGCCGACGGAGCCGCTGGGGGAGCCGCTGGAGGAGCGGTAGATGTAGCCGTAGAAGTGCCTGGGGATGGAAATGGGCCCAGCCGTACTCTGGCCGCAGGAGCGGTGGGGGCCGCAGCTCCCGCCCTTGCTCAGGTGATGCCGTTCTCCTTGCCCTATGTGCCCGGAGCTACCTGGCTACCGCAGTACGACGGGAAACCTGATACTTTGCAGGTCTTCCGCAAGAAGCTTAGCCCGCTCCTGGAACTGTACCCCCTGACTGATAAGCAGCGTGCAGCGGTAGTGCTGGGGCAGCTAACCGGCGCGGCTAAGCAAGAGACGGAAACCTGGGCCGAGGGAGACCGGTCCTCCGTGGCCGCTATCTTCGAGAAGCTACAGATTGCTTTTGAGACTCGCACCGGAACTGAACTACGAATGCAGTTTTACCAATGCCGACAACGGCCTACTGACAGTATTAGAGACTATGCCTTGAGTCTGCAAACTTCTCTCCGTACGCTGAAGCGGGTGGATATCATCAGTGATGCTGACAGTAACAAAATGCTGGTAGAGCAGTTCGTGCAGGGGATGAGATCCCCGGAGGACTGTAAACAGCTTTGGCTGTGGGCCTTAGAGCACCCTGATGTGGACTTTGCCGTGTTGAAAGAACGGGCCATTAAAGCCCTGCAGCCCCTGGCGTCTGATGTCCCTGGAGTGGCCCCGTGGCCGGCTGAGACGGCTCCCATCGTGGTAGCCCCTTCTCCCCCAGCTCCGATACCACCTACAAATTCTGGTGGAATGATGGAGGAACTGGCTGCCCAAGTCCGTCGCATGGATGGAGACCACCTGCTCCCTGCCGACCTTGTTAATTATACCCGGCACTGCGGGGAGAGGGGCTGGTTTGCCCTGGATGCTAGGCTGAGAGGAGGCCAGGAGCCTCAAGCACCAGCCCAGCCCCCTCCCCCGCCAAGTGGGGTGGATCTAAAGTGATGGCAGCGGTCCCCCCTGCCGCAAGTTGTCCCCGTTGGGACCACCATCACCGTGTGATACGTTGAATGTTTAATGTTGTTGAATGATAAGGAAAATGAAAGAAATCAACCGAACTATGACCAGATTAACACCGTGATTCAACCAGTCGTTGCCGGCAACTAGTCCCCGTAGGGACTTTCTGCATCCGTTGCGTAAGGAACTGCTTACGGACACGCCCGTGAACTTGCAGGGCAACCACAAACTTAGTGGCATGTAAATATATTTGTTGGCCTAAAACCGTGACCGCCTCCGGAGAGGCAGATTGGAGGAAGGGCCCGCAATGGAGTAGGCTGGGGCCCGGCCACCACCTGGACCGGTGGCGATCCTCCGGGGGTCAGGGGTTCCCCATGGACGTGGGTCCACTGAAAGGGACCATACCCGCTCGGGCAATTTGGTTCTGGACTGGGGCAAGGGGTGTTGCCCACTTCTTAGGGGCAGCATCAGGGCCAGGTTGTTTGGGCGGGGGGAGAGCGGAAGCCGTAACGTTATAAAATGTTTGTGATTTTTACATGTTCTACCGTTTAATAAAAATGTTTAGTAACGTTAAAAGAAAGTGCCTCCCGTTAAGGGAAGTTTTATAGAATTGCTTGTGTTTTATATGTTTCACCGTTTTCTATTTTTCCTAGTTGTGAAAATAAAACCGGTGACGGACGAGCAGCCCGCAGACGGTCTGTGCTTAACCAAGGGGGAATGTGGCACAATGGACAAGCCAGGACGTCACAGGTACTGCAACAACACACCCCACACCCCAGTTAGGAACATCAAGGTCAGACACAAATCCTTGTTGCCTCCCTCCAGTGGCTGATGTCCACGCCAAGTGGGGTGGAGCCAGGTGGTTGGCTCCTCCCACTGAGGAGTTCACAGCCCTGGAGGCGGGAAAAGGGAGTGAGTTGGAGTTCGGTGAGGGAAAGTGAAGGAGGAGAAGTAGGAGTTGAGGAGCTGGAGCAGACTGACCGTGTCCGGGTACGTGGCCCGGGCACCTGAGAGCAAGGTTGGCAGACGGTGGTGACCGTCTGCAGGCGAGGCCGATTGACGTGTAACCGTAGGACCGGGGTCGGGCGGTGGCCCGCCGGTACCGAACCAGGCAGCGAAGAGAGGCCAGCACCATTCGGCAGGGCCTACGGACCCCGACAAGGCTTGTTGGTGCCGTTAAACCGGTCAAATCCATCAGCGACGGGAACCTCCAGGGTTTCCCAGCAGTAAAGACCCGACTGAAGGCAACCGTCCAAACCGTGAGGGAGATAAAGCTACCGCCAGAGCTAGAGCTCCCAGGGCCAGAGCCTGCGGGCAAAGGAAGGGCTCCCTTAGCCAACATACCGCTGGGGAGCGGGCTATCAGTGGGAAGCCATTGGGGCCGAGAACAGAACACCGGTGCAGGGAGAGACAGTTACCGCCAACCTACCGGAAGTGACCGCCGCAGCCGTCTGTGGGACTCATCCATCCAGCCGTTTGTTTTACCAGAGACTCCGTGTGCGTTACTGGCTGAGTAAGTACCACCATGCTGTCTGGCACTGCGCTGCCCCACAACCCTGCACCCGGCCAGGCCCCGCAACCCACCTTCCGACCTCCACCATCGGGCCCCGGGACCACCAAACCCCCCCTACCCACGGAGGGGAGAAAACATCTCAGCTGCTCCCTGTCAACGCTCCCGGGATCCCCGTACAGAGCAGCGGTGGTGTCCCAACCTCACCACAACCGTGGGTGGCGTCACAGACAATATCCCTAAACCAAACCACCCCTTTCACTCACGGGCGAGGAGCGCCGCTCGAGTCCCCGGGATCCGGCCCACCACTCGAGCCACCGACCGAGCGAGCAGCAGCAGCAGCCGGACCCCAGCAGTGGGTGAGCGCAGCGCCCTCCCCGCCCACGACAGTATGATCAGGCCATGTCCCTGTACGGTCAGGCACGGCCATTACACAGTACTTAGCAGGGATACATACTGTATATAAAATTATCTCAGCACAGGAACATTTTTTTTTAACATCCAATTGTGAAAATAATTTTAATTTCAACATTTATTGATTAACACTAGAACTACTGAGGTAGTCATTTTGACTACTTTGCACTATGCATTTCTACATAGGTGTCACGAGTCCAGTACTTCTAGTGTTAAAATGTACTTTGCTAATGGGAAAACAGCTTTTAACTTGAAAGCTCCTGATTTAAAATACAAATGCTTCGCTGAGGAAACCTTACATGTGTGGGGGAAGGAAGGCCAAATGAGAGATGAGAGAGGTGTCAGACAAACCAAGTGTGGCACCCCTGAGGCTTCAGTCGCCACAGGGTACTGCAACTCACTTCAGTTGCAGTATTCATTTCAGGTAAGGAGGGGGTTAATCACCGGTGTTTCCATATTTCACCTTACATACAGCTTAGGTGCCTTCTCACTGGGGACTGGACTAGGGTAGGCTGGAGGGTGGTCATCACAAGGCATGGGACTTTCCCGGTCACTAAGACAACCACCTAGGGGGTGGGCATCACTTGGGGTAGAAGTAGGAGCAACCTGGAAACAATCTTCAGTCAAGTGGGGACTACAGTTCTGGCGACACAACACCACTTTCTTCTTTCTTCACGGTACCTGAGGCTTGGAGCAGGAAGCTCAGCCCAGGTTCCTTACTTCTGAAAGGGCATCCCTTGGGAAAGGACACTTTCAAACACCGGTGGCAACCTATAACTTATCCGGGATCGACTGATGCCCATCATGGCGGAAACCAGAACCTCTGGGCAACCCACGGACAGTGAGTAAAGACCTGGAACCGCAACTACTGTGTCCGCTCTTCACTGCCGGCGCCCCGCACTTTGGCGCCAATGGCCACTACCACCCACATCATCCTTCCTGGGGCCTAGCTTCACCTGCGGGAAGCTGAACTAAACTAGCTGCGACACCACTTGCCCCAGAGGACAGCGACCGCAACAGTGGGTAATCCCTGGCCGCATGAGGCAACTACTACTCCCAACATCCTCAAACCCCTTCATCCCATCATCCATTTCTCGTCTTTGGTGTACACCTCAGGGCCACGAAGCTGGGCAGGGCCACCCGTGACAACCCAGACCTGACATCACCGGCCCGGCAACGAGTGTTGCAAACCCTGCCCCGTGGGTTCTACACAAGCGTTTGGTCACTATCTATGTAAAGCTATATAAGCACCTTCAGACATATACTGTGCTAGAAATAAACATAATATACTGTTTAGAGTGGCACAATAGAGGTTCACGTTTATATGGATTGAACAGTATCCATCACAAAACCAAACTAATCATTTTTTATGTTCACTGCACTAGTTTCCAGCACCCGTTGTGTGGTTTATTACTGCATGTATCTACACCCACTGCCGGACACAGACAGAAAAGGGCCCCTGTGCAAGAATAGAATATGGGCCCTTCGCAGTCCAAGAGGTCATAAAAATGCGCAATTCCACCTGTTTTGGAGGTAAAAATGGGCCCCCTGAGCTTCCGGGCCCCTGTGCGGTAGCACAGGGGGCACCAATGATAGGGTCCCGTCACACATAGCGATGCACCAATGATCCCACCAGAAATCCGACCTGGCAGGGATTGTTGGTGCGTCGCTACATGGTCCCTGATGAGCTGTCAATCAGGCAGACCTCACCAGCAACCAGCGACCAGCCACCAGCGACTCGTGTAACGATGCTGCGCTTGGTAACCAGGGTAAATATCGGGTAACCAAGCAAAGCACTTTGCTTAGTTACCCGATATTTACCTTGGATACGTGTGCAGGGAGCCAGCGCTGGCAGCCTGTAAGCGGTGTACGCTGGTAACCAGGGTAAATATCGGGTAACCAAGCAAAGTGTTTTGCTTAGTTACCCGATATTTACCCTGGTTACCAGCGTACACTACACAGAGACGGTGCTCGTTGGTCTCCCGCAGTCAAACACACTGATGCGTGCTGCCCTGCGGGAGCCCGATGGCTAAAAAATGAACCAGAACAGTGTGTAATGATCAGCGATTTCACAGCAGGTGCCAGGTCACTGCTTAGTGTCACACACAGTGAGATCGCTAATGAGGTCACTGGTACGTCACAAAACCTGTGACTCAGCAGCGATTTTTCTATGTGAGAAGTACCCCAGATGTCCGCCCCTGTCTACACCATTAACAGCAGCACAGAGGGTTTCAGTATATTTGATTAAGGTTTCCTTGAGGAGAGATAATTTTACCTACAGGGAACTCTGTCCTCAGACTATTGACATAATTGTACGGCATCAGCATGGAACATGGATTTCATATGCGTCATCCTATTTTCTCTGAGGAGCCTTGTTATTGCCTTATTGTATAAGGAGCACTGAACGCCCTGTGCTGTGGTTGTGTCCCCCCAGACATGGCTGCATAAACAGTGGTGTTGGATGGCAGTCATGTGCTTTATGTTTTTTTAGAAGCTTATCTTGCACTGTGTCTTAAGCAATGATGCAGCACTCAATGTGCCCAAAAATTTCGTAAACATTATTTATATATGTGTAACAAGAGAATTCAAATTTCATAATGAAACCTGTGAAATTGTGGACTTTTTTTGCTACTAATAAATTGTGACCGCTAAGGGCTCATTCGGGCGTCTGTGAATATTGGTGTACGCACAGTTCGCAATGCTTGGTCTGACCGCGGGTCTCCTGACTAAAGTCATATATGAGGCTGCTCAGTTCGTCTCAGAAGACCTGCGGCCAGTCTGTACATTGTGGTACGTGAGGGAAGCGACTTTCATGGACAACTGAATGAGCCCTATGGCTAAGTTCACACCAACTTATTAAAAAGTGTCCTAGCTTCGTCCAGAAAAAAAAAAGCGCAATTTTTATCTCTATGGTCATCCATATGCAATCCATATGGCATCTGTTTTATACATCAGCAATTTAATTTTTTTTTGAGACCAAACACAGTTTCCAATATTAAAGCATTGCAATATCTCCATAAAAAATGGATGCTATACGATTGATTCTTAAAGGTGTTGTTCACCACTAGGATAACCCCTTCTAATTCCACATGATTCCCCCAGGTAAAATAATAAAGATTATACTCCTCTCCTGTACTGGTGCCATTCCAACGTTGTCTGGGATCGCGGTGCCAGGGCTCACATGGGGGTGTGACATCACACGAGGCCTGCATCCAATCAGAGCTATAAAAATATAAAATAAATTAATCTGCTTGGTAAAGGGTGTAGAGAGAAAAAAAATAAAACCTGAGAATTACATGTTTTTGGTCACCAAAACATTGCATTAAAATACAATAACAGGCAATCAAAGAGTGGCATCTCCCCAAAAATGGTATCATTAAAAGATTAGCTCAAGACACAAAAAATAAGCTGTCACTAAGCCCCAGACCACAAAAAATGAGAATGCTACGGGGTCTTGGAAAATTGCATCAAAAGCGCAATTCTTTTTTTTGACAAATATCTGATGTTTTTTCAACACTTAGATAAAAGTTAAAATATACATGTTTGGTATCTACAATCTCGTATGGACCTGGCAAATCATATTACCAGGTCACTTTTACCATATATTGAACATGGTAAGTAAAAAAAACCCAAATAATTGTGGAATTGCACTTTTTTTTGCAATTTTACCACACTTGGAATTTTTTTCCCATTTTCCAGTACACTATAGGGCAAAGTAAATGGTGTTGTTCAAAAGTACAACTCACCCCGCGAGAAACAAGCTGTCATATGGCTATATTGATTGAAAAATAAGAGAAGAAGGGGAGGAAAAAATGAAAACGAAAAACGAAAAATCTCCCCTGGGGTGAAGGGGTTAAAAAAGATCAAACATACTAATTTATTTTTTAAAAAAAAACTAACTTTTTCTTAGGTTAGTAATGGCATATTAGTAATAGTCCCATAACTATGGAGTTTCCATGTCGAACTGTCCCTTGGATCCAGGCATGACCTTCTCAAACTGTCCATATCTGTAGGGTGATTGGGCTCACAGACGGGTTTCTTTACTCTTTCCTGGTGTTACTCCTTGGCTCAGACATATAATATGATATTATGGGATGTCGTACAGTGGTTACACACAGGTTTGGCAGCAGAGGAGTTGTAGGGTTGTCTTGCTGTTGGAGCAACAAGTCTACGGGTGAAGAATGATGAGCTATCTCTTAAACCCTGGACTAGCTAATTCCGAAAATATTTAGCTCATAGCAATTGGTTACTGTTTTTTTTTTTTGCTTCGTTTTTTTCTAAGCCGTACTTGCTTAGCACAGTTTTCTATGTGGAAATTTTCCATCCCTCGTTTGCAGATTCTAACTTTTATCTTAATCCAAGAAATGTGCTTCTGACCACAATCACATATATAGATGTCTGATATTATTGAGTAATGTTGTACTGGATGTTTGTGGTGAGTGTGTCTGGTAGGGCAGGGCATGGCATTAGTCGTTCTTCAGCATGGATGACATCACTGATATTTAACAAGTGTGACTTTAGGACATGGTCACCACGTGTGGTATTTCTGAAATCAGCGGGGGCAGCACAGCCTCAGGGACAGAACAGTAGGTGCTTGGCAGAAAGAAAATTAAGGTCACAGGTGGCCAAGTCTTTTGATGAAACTTACAAATAATGTTAAAGAGACTTTCCTTGTTCACAAAGTCTTTTCCATATGATTCTCTGGACTTCTGTATCACCTCCTCCCTTTTTTTTGTTGTTCCTGCCTGTGAATAAATTCAGCAATATATTACAGTGTAAAGTAATGTTAATACAGTCCAAGGTCTACTATGGCTCCTATTGTGTCCCAGTACTTCAGAATGTCGTCATTACGAATAGATAGATAATTTCCCCTATGCATCAGAATGGTTATTTCTGTAGGAATATCATATTACATATCTCAAAAATTTGCAAAAATTGTACCAGAGGTTAAATATTTTTGCCAAGCATTTTGAATATCGATTCATGGTTCATGGAAAAAAAAAACTTGCCCAACACCATTTCCCACTTGTCTTTTTTTTGTGTTTCCTCATAATGCCTTGTAGCTGTGACATCTAGCGGATTATCATACATGTGCAGGGGTGGTCAGTACATGGGCCATCCCAAGTCAGTAGTTCCCAGGAGAGCACCATTTATTCATTTCAGAGTAATTTTAAATCTCCAGAATTACTGGGTAAGACTCTCTTTCCTGTAGAGTGTAAGCTCTTATGGTCTGTGGGGTTCTCTATCTCTCTCACTCTCTCTCTCCTGTAGAGTATAAGCTCTCATGGTCAGTGGGGTCCTCTCTCCTGTAGAGAGTAAGCCCTTATGATCAACATAGTCCTCTCTCATTCTCCTGTGGAATGTCAGCTCTTATGATCAACATAGTTCTCTCTCATTCTCCTGTAGAGTGTGAGCTCTTATGATCAACATATTTCTCTCATTCTCCTGTGGAATGTAAGTTTTTATGGTCAGCGGGGTCCTCCCCCTCTCCTGTAGAGTGTAAGTTCTTATGGTCAGCGGGGTCCTCCCCCTCTCCTGTAGAGTGTAAGTTCTTATGGTCAGCGGGGTCTTCTCTTTGTCTCCTGGAGAGTGTAAGCTCTTATGGGTCAGCGGGTAGAGTCTAAGTTCTTATGACCAGTGGGGTCCTCTCTTTCTTCTGTAGAGTATAAGCTCTTATGGTCAGCAGAGTCATCTCCTATAGAGTGTAAGCTCTTTATTGTATAGAATGTGAGCTCTTATAGTCAGCGGGGTCAGCTCTCTTCTGTAGAGTGTAAGCTCTTATGGTTATCAGAGTCCTCTCTCTCCTATATGGTGTAAGCTCATATGGTAAGCTGGGTCCTCTCTCTCTCTTTATTGTGTTGAATATGAGCTCTTCTGGTCAGCGGGGTCCTCTCTCTTCTGTAGAGTGTAAGATCTTATGGTAAGCAGGGTCCTCTCTATCCTGTAGAGATTAAATTCTTATGATCAGCATTGTCGTTTCTCTTATCTCCTGTAGAGTGTACACTCTTATGGTCAGCGGACTGCTCTCTATCTCTGACTCCTGTAGAATGTAAGTTATTATGGTCAGTGGGGTCCTCTCTCTCTCTCTTCTGTACAGTGTAAGTTCTTATGGTCAGCGTGGTCCTCTCCCTCTCTCCTGTGGAGTGCAAGCTCTCATGGTCAGCGTGGTCCTCTCCCTCTCTCCTATGGAGTGCAAGCTCTCATGGTTAGCGGGGTCCTGTCTCTCTCTTCTGTAGAGTATAAATTCTTATGGTCAGCAGGATCCTGTCTCTCTTTCTTCTGTAGAGTGCAAGTTCTTACGGTAAGCAGGGTCCTCTTTCTCTTTCCTGTTGAGTGTAAGTTATTATGGTCAGTGGGGTCCTCTCTCTCTCTCTCTCGTACAGTGCAAGCTCCTTTGGTCAGCAGGGTCCTCTCTCTCGTCTGCAGAGAGTAATCTCTTATGGTCAGCAGGGTGCTCTCTTTCTCTCTCCTGTAGAATGTAAGTTCATATGGTTAGCAGGGTCCTCTTTCTCCTGTAGAGTGTAAGCTCTTATGGTCAGTGGGCTCATCTCTCTCTCTCTTGTACAGTGCAAGCTCTTATCATCAGCAGGGTCCTCTCTCTCTTCTGCAGAGCAAAAGCTCTTGTTGTCAGTGCGATCCTCTCTGTCTCTTTACTTTCCGAACAATTACAAGCTTTCCAATATTGAGATTCAGGCACATTTATTTTCTCCAAATTAAATTTTGTAAGAAAATTTGTCAAAGTGTGCAAATTCAAATTTTTAAAGATCCTCTCATCACCGCTTATGAGTATAATACAGTAGGTTTTTATGTCATTGTGACCTGACTAAAAACAACTAGGTATTGGAAAAATCCGAATTCAACTCCTCTAGCTGAAATCACAAACCGTCTTAACAAAATGCTATTATTAGGCTTGCTGACACATAGTGAGGTGAAATACTGATGTTGGGGACCATCCTGATTGGGTACAACTTGTCACGGTGGGATGCATTGGAGTAACTAGAGTCTGATGGGCCGCAGTGCAAAGTTTTAGCCTGGCCACCCCCCGCATGTCAGTCAGATGTATGGACTGTTGTAGTTTTCTAATTCCTATAAAGACATAAGTTGCCCCCACTCTCCCTTGATTCTTTAGTACTGACCCTCATCCTGTACTTATGTCTTTTATCCAGGGCCACTTACTTACAGCATGGTCAGCTGCTGTTTGCCAGCATATTCTCTGGTCCTCATGCCCTGGATTATGGGCATGGAGAGCAGTGCATCTTCATAGCCTTATTAGGCAGCCGGCACATTACAGTGCAGGGACCCGACAAGTTACCGTGATGCATTTCAGCTGGATATGCGCCCTCAGACACGCAGGCAGGTGAAACAGGCGCTGTAGCTGGCAGGCTCCCTGCACTTTCAGGCCCGGATGCGATCGCTGCGACCGTGATTGTTACACCCCTAGTGGGATGTTTTTTATGCTTTTTTGATCAAAATAGTGGGTCCATTTTTTCCCATAGACCCATAGACTTGTGTAGCACCCACGGGGCAAGGGGTTAGCTTTACTCATCGCCGGGTCAATGATGTCGGGTCTGGGGATGTCATGGGTGGCCCTGCCAGGCTTCGTGGCCCCCAGACATACAATAAAGGGGAGGATGATGGAATGGAAGTTTGTCTCATGACGCCACCTGTGGCACGCAGCCAGGGATCAGCCACCGTTGCCGGTGATGTCCTCCGGGGCTGATGGTGTGGCAGCAAAGATTGTTCTGCTCCCCACAGGTGGAGAGGGCCTCGGGGAAGATGATGAGGGATGTAATAGCAGTTGGCGCCGAAGGGCGGGGTTTCGGCAATGAAGGACGGACATGGCAGTTACGGTACCAGGTCTTTACTCACTGTCCTTTGGTTGCTCGGGAGTACCAGTGTCTGCCGTGATGGGCTACAGCCGATCCCAGATAAGTTATAGGTAGCCACCGGTATTTGAAACTGTCCTTTCCCAAGGGAAATCCCTCCAGAAGTGAGGAACCCGGGGCTGATCTTCCCTCTCCAAGCCTCAGGCTCCGTGAAGAAAAAGAAGAAGAGGAATGGTGTCGTGCTACCAGAACTAAAATCCCGACTTGACTGAAGTTTGTGTAAGAGTTGCTCCTACTTCTACAACAAGTGGTGCCCACCCCCCAGGTGGTTGTCTTAGTGACTGAGAAAGTCCCATGCATCATGATGGCCACCCCCTAGCCTACCCTAGTCCAGTCTCCGGTGGGAGGGTACCTAAGCTGTATGTAAGGTGAAATGTGCAAACACCGGTATATAACACTCTCCTTACCCGAGATGAATACTGCACCTTAAGTGAGGTGCAGTACCCTGTGGCGACTGAAGCCGCAGGGGCGCCACATTCCCCCTTAGCAAATGGCAGCACTACCGGGCTGCAATAAAATAACAATGGTATACCGCATTTTTTTTGTATGCAATTAAACAGTTAAACAATCTTCCCTTTATGGGAGGCATTTCCATTCAACATATCAAACATTTACCGGTTAGCAGTGTTCAAATGCAGCAAAATAAAACATTAACATTTGCATATAAAAACATTTTACTTTTTCTTGACTGCTGGTGGTGCCAAAGAACTGGTCCCAGCCCCCTGGTTCTGGGCACTCAAGGGACATCCTCAGGCAGTGTCCAGCCTTCTTGCAACACCGACAAACCGGTGTTAGGATGTCCATAGTGTCAGGAGCTGGTTTCCCCTCAGGGGCAGCTCCTGAGCAAGATTCCGGTATAACTCTCTGCAAAGGCTTTGAGTTCAGCATCTCCGGTGTCACGGGTGCAGTGTCTGGGGTAAGCTGGTCTTCCTCCTTAATGGCCATGTCCTTGCAGGCAGTGGGGTTCTCTTTCACGCACTTTCTGAGCTCCACCCACGCTTTTGCACTGTTTTTGGGTCCCGCCCATGATGGCACGCCCCTTCTTTTCCCGCGCGGAATTATCAATGGTGACGTTTTTAAGCAATTCCGTTCAACACAATTCTTTAAGGCACACAGCACCCGTTTGTTGCGGGCACGTAATCCTGTTCGCTATGCCAACTTGTAGCACTCACGGGGCAAGGGGTTAACTTTACTCGTCGCCGGGCCAGTGATGTCGGGTCTGGGGATGTCGCGGGTGGCCCTTCCTGGCTTCGTGGCCCTGAGGCATACAATAAAGGGGAGGATGATGGAATGGAAGTTTGTCTCTTGACGCCACCTGTGGTACGTGGCCAGGGATTAGCCGCCGCTGTGGATGATGTCCTCCGGGGCAGATGTGTCGCAGCAAACATGGTTATGCTCCCCACAGGTGGAGTGGGCCCCGGGGAAGATGATGAGGGATGTAATAGCAGTTGGCGCCGAAGCGCGGGGTGCCGGCAATGAAGGACGGACATGGCAGTTGCGGTACCAGGTTTTTCTCACTGTCCTTTGGTTGCTTGGGAGTGTAGCGGGGCCCAGGGAAGATGATGAGGGATGTAGGGCCTTTGGCGCCGAAACACGGGGTGCCAGCAGGTCTTTACTCACTATCCTTTGGTTGCCCGGGAGTACCAGTCTCTGCCGTGATGGGCTCCAGCCGATCCTGGATAAGTTAGAGGTAGCCACCGGTATTTGAAGATGTCCTTTCCCAAGGGATGTCCCTCCAGAAGTGAGGAACTGGGGCTGAGCTTCCCACTCCAAGCCTCAGGCTAAGTAAAGAAAAAGAAGAAGAGGAATGGTGTCGTGCTGCTGTAACGCCTGCCTGGATCCACAGACTCAGATGGGCTGTAATGGATAGGATAGGGAGAAGCCACTAACCAAGGAGGACCCTCAGAACCCTGAAACCCTTTAACCCCTATACAGGGATTTGGAATTACACAGGGCCCAAGGTGATCACTACCTGTGGAAGGCTGCAGTCCGATGAGAGTAGTCGTCAGGCAGGGTCAAACCAGGTATTGCAGAACAGGGACAGTATCGGCAGGCAAGGACATAAACAGAACACAAAGCAGAGGTTAAATCCGGATCGGGCAGTGAGGTACTTAAACAACAGGCAGAAAGGTAGTCAGGAAACAAGCAGAAGTCAGAACACCAGAATCCCTATACAGAACAGGGCAGAACAGGAGCCAGGAAATAAGAACTATCTCTGGCAGTGGTCAGCAGACAGGAGGGGAAATAAGAAGAGTGTGGTGTCTTCCCATTGGTTGTAGCAATGATGGTACTTCAGCTGGAAGACACACGCCACCTACACTCAGCCAGTGGTACTGCTGATCCCAAGGAAACCCAGCACAGTGGATGATCGAGCCTGCGCCCACCAGCTCCGCTGGCATCGACTCCTCTCCCATCACCAGCACTATCCACGGCAGGGACATGGTGTCACCTGGTGATCGAAGTAGCAGTCGCTGGAGCGGACTCCGGTGGGGACGTAACAGTACCCCCCTCCACGAGGGGCCTCCGGACCCTCAAAACCCGGCTTGTCAGGGAACAAGCAGAAGTCAGCACTCCAGAAACACTAAACAGAACAGGGCAGAACAGGAGCCAGGAAATCAGAACTATCTCTGGCAGTGGTCAGCAGACAGGAGGGGAAATAAGAGTGTGATGTCTTCCCATTGGTTATAGCAATGATGGTACTTCAGCTGGAAGACACACGCCACCTACAGTCAGCTAGTGGTACTGCTGATCCCAAGGAAACCCAGCACAGTGGATGAGCGGAGCCTGCGCCCACGAGCGCCGCTGGCATCGACTCCTCTCCCATCACCAGCACTATCCACGGCAGGGACACGGCGTCGCCTGGTGATCAAAGTAGAAGTCGCTGGAGCGGACTCCGGTGGGGACGTAACAGCTGCCAGAACTAAAGTCCCAACTTGACTTAAGTTTGTGTAAGAGTTGCTCCTACTTCTACCCCAAGTGGATCCCGCCCCCCTGGTGGTTGTCCTAGAAATATAGATAAAACTCATACATGCATGGTCGCTCCATGGTTATCTCTGCAGTACTGGATCCTGGGTTCAAATCCCACTAAGGACAACATCTGAATGGAGTTTGTATGTTCTCCATGGTTTTCTGGGAGCTATGGAATTAATAGTGCTATATAAGTGAGTAAAATAAATATAAAAAAAAAAAAAAATGACAGCTGGATGAACCTTGGAACGCCTGGGTAACATTCGCATATCTGTTTTACGTTCAAAAAGCCATGACGATTTATCATCTGTGTGTTATCAGTTAGTCTATTTTTTACGTCCACTTTGTGGAGGCAGACAGAAAGCGAAAAAGAGACCAATAAAGAAACAGACAGTCCGTGGAGCTTCTGTTAGGAGTCTCGACACAGAAACTAGCCAGATATCCCTCTGGGAAGGACCTAGCCAAGGAGTGGCTCTTTTTAGGAGACCACCATAACCACCATATTAAGTGGCCCTTTTAGTCAATATCCAACTCTTTGACAAGTTTAAAGATATGACAAGGGAAATACCAAGGCCAGGTACCATCCACAGACAGCTGTTTCGGGGTATTGCCCCTCCTCAGTTTGGAGTAGGATTCTAGCTAGGTCCTTCCCAGAGGGATATCTGTCTAGTTTCTGTGTCGAGTCTCCTAACAGAGGCCCCACGGACTTTTTTGATTTGCATGTGTCCCAAGGGGCAATGCACCTAGGATTTCACTGTGTTGAGCGCCCTCGTTGGCTGCCGGCAGTGTTTTCTCTGGCTGGTCTCCCCGAGATCAGTGATTGTTTTGTCTTGAGTGAAAGAGACAGACAGAGACAGACAGAAAGGGAAAGAGACATACAGACAGGGAAAGACAGACAGGGAAAGAGACAGAGACCGTGAAAGAGACAGTGAGAGAGACAGAAACAGAGAGCGAGAGAGACAAACAGACGGAGACAGGCAGAAAGTGGGACAGTGGGAGAAAGACACTTAGTTACTATCCCGGGCAATGCCTGGTACTACCGCTAGTAAACAATAAAAGTCAAATACAGTTTTCTATCTTTATAATTGTGATGTATCCATGAAATCCGCATGATATATTAATGTTAAACCATATATGATCTGTTTTTTAAGCCCCTTTTGACTGAGTGATATCACACGGACGTTTAATACGTACTGTATGTCTAAACAAGCCCTAAAGATGCATTTGCACTGAGAGATAATTGTGAACAGGCGTTAATAAAAATGCTGTGTGTAAACAGGCTGCCGATCATCTGATGAATGAACAAAGCACTCATCATAGAGTGAAATGATCTTTTGCTCAGCGTAATAGATCATCGTTCTCAGAGGTGAATCATCCTGTGTAAACAGGACTCGTGTTGCCGAGATCCACGGCATTGTTGGCTTTGGTCTACTTGTGTAAACAGGGAGTCAAAAGACAGCCAATGGGTAAAAGTTTACCGTTCACCGGTCATAATGTGCTGCGAGTCCATCCGTGTAAACAGACGTTTACTCTACAATGTCTGATGTTGTTTGTACTTGTACCTTCTGATTTGTAAAGTGCTATGGAGTACCTACAGTTTAATTAATGCCAGATCCTATCTTCCCGTATATTTGTAGACTTTTAGTCGAGGAGAGGCATGGCACTAGGATAAGGTCCCATCAAAGAAAGGTTTCCTTGGGCTGTTGATGGGTATACAATAATTGGCCAATTTTTGCACTAAGAACCTTACATTTTCTAAGTATATTTTATACAGCCTTAATGTAGTTTACATTTCATATATTCTATGTTTGCATAGGTCTTGGCACTGGAGTGCTGCTGTATCCTTTTTGTATACGTTTCGTGTAGTTACAGCAGCTGGCACTGGTTCATACTTGGTATGTTTTATATGAACATGCAGTTTTTTGGGGGTTGTGTTCAGTATAACCCACAGGATTTTTTTTATGTTTCTTTCCTTGCTTTTTTTAACCGATAAAAAGCAAGGAAAATGCATCCCAGCAAAGTCTATGAGAATTGTGACGTGCTGTGTCCACAGTGCTTCTTTTTTCTTGCTTTTTTTGTTGCTGAAACAAGAAGCGACATGTCAATTGTTTCTGCTTTTTTCCTGCTTTTTTTTCCCCTATCTCAATACATAAAAAGAAGCATGAAAAGAAGCGTGAAATGAAGCAAGAAAAAAAAAGCATGAAAGCGTAAAAAGAAGCACAAAAAAAGCAGCTTTTTTTGTGCTGAAAAAAGCACTGTGGGCACATAGCCTAAAAAAAGATAGTATTGAAGGTGGCACAATTATGTTTTATACGTCAAGGATGAAAGTGTGATTCAGTGATAGGTAGTTAAAAAAAATAATAAAGTCCTGTAACCGGAGTCTAGTGCTTGTGAGTGGGGACATCATCTCTTAGCATTGGCAGGAGCAGTTCAGGGGGTGGAGTGCAAGTGCTTAGAATTAGAATCCAAGCACCTGAGTGTGAGCACATGTAGCTCAGCATCTGAGGACAGACGTACAGCTGACATGTGGAAAATTTGCAAACTTCCTCTGGATCTGTGTGGGCTTAGATAACACGCATTGGATATAAAGAGCTGAGGCTGCTGCTGTCTGACCCGGAACTCAGTCTATGGTAAGCAGATCTTAGTTTAATCTACAGAAGGTATGGCAGGAATTCCTTTAATCTGTATAGCTGAGCAGGCAAGCGGGGATCTACCTTGCATTTTATATGTCCTGTAAGAAAAAACAAACAAAACATTGAAATAAATTGGTTTGTGGTTTTATACCGGCTTTAGTTTATTATTATTGCAGCCTTTTCTCTAAATAAACTATATAACATGTTAACGCTTTATAGTCCATTTAGAGATGACGCTGAAATAATGATTATCACTAGGAAAGACAACCATTCTCGTATGAGCTTACAATCTGAAAATATATATATATATATATATATATATAATCTCATTGAGTTTTGCACACTGGGTTAAGATTTAAAAAAACAAATTATATAGGATCTATCTTTTTGGTCTGAAAGTCGTGCAAATTTTTGAAGATAAAATAATTTTAAACACTTACTTCAGATGGTTGCACATACCGTATTTCATTCATTATAATTTATTTATTTAGCGCCAACATTCTGCACATCTTATCTTTATTCTAATTTTGGAATTGACTACAATTTCTTAACTACATAATTTTCACCCCCAAAAAATATTTTGTAGCTTTTTTTTTTTTTTTTTTTTTTTTTTTTCTTATTTTAATACATACACACACACACACACCACTATTAGGCCAAAGTAAGGATAGATGAACGCATTTCTATTAGTGGGAACATTTTTGGCTTTTTACATACTGTTTTATGTATTTTTCTTTTGGCTTGGCGTGTTGTTAATTGTGTTGGTTTAGATGTTCTCCCCATCATCTGGAGAGCTGTTTGCAGTGCAGATCTCTGTTCCAGCAGTGGAGGGCAGGGCAGGTAATGGCCTCGGGCTGGGGAGAGGCAATGTGTATAATAAAGCACTCTGCTGCATGTCATCTACATAGGAGAGATCTTGCCTTTAGGTTCATGGAGTTTGTGTTTGAAATCTTCCCATAAAGTTGAATGTGTCCATACACTTGTACGTAAAGCGATCCGTATCTGTTTGGTTGGTTTACTTTTGCCATAACTTAACCTAATCTTCTTAATACAAAACCTATACCATACGAGTATGCACGTCTATTGTTAGTTTTGTTTTTTTTTCGCATATCAACCACTCAGTATTGTTTTATATTAGAAATGTAAAAATGAATGAACTTGATACATTCAACCAGGTACTATATAACTTTCTACTCCTTTTTTTTTTTTATAATCTTTTTAGTTTATTTGTGAATTATAAGTGGAACTAAACATTTGTCATTTACCCTTGTAATAACTAACTTCACTCTTATTTCCTTAGTTTAGCAAGATGTTATCTCTCCTTACCCCCATCCTCTTGCTGGAAATGGAATAATAAGATACCATTTGATGCTAGTTAGCTTAATGGCGATCATATTTTCTACCGGACGTTGATGCAATGTGATGCAGATTTTTCATGTTAAGTGACGATTGTTGTTCCTTCTTAAACCATATGTAATAACTAGTGTGAACAGGCCCTAGGTGGCAGTACTGAGTAACGCTGGGTAAAAGCCATCTGAAATATTTGGTGGCCATGCATGTTCTATGTGGAATGTTCTCTGCAGTAATGATAACAGCAGGGTCAGTTTTATTATCATGGCCCTGTCTATGTTGGCTATACACAGTTTATACTATAAACAGACAGTAATTTGCTCATTTTCATATAGTCTACACATTTATCTTACTCATTTATATACTGCCAACTAATTTTCACTGAACTTTAGAGACCTTATCACTGTGCCCATTGGGGCTCACAATCTTCATTCTCTATGTGTGCCCCTGGAGGGTAGGTAGAAGCTGGAGAAGATACAAACTCCTTGCAGATGGTGGATTTGAAACCGGGATCCCAGTGCTGCAGAGTAAGGCTATGTGCACATGCTGAGATGGTGCAGAAACATCCTGCACGTTGTGTCAGGAAAAACGCTCCCAAATGTCTTGGGTTTTTGTGGTTGTTTTTTTTTTTTTTTTTTTTTTTTTTTTTTTTTTTTTCCTGCATAGACTTTAATTAGTGCCGCATGGCCTTGCGTTCCGTCCGGTTTTTGCCGCATGCGGCAGATTTAGCCGGTGCGGCGGCCGGATGGAACGTTGCCTGGCACGTTTTTTCGTGCGGCAAAAAAAAACCGCATCACGCCGCATTCGGCCGATGCGGCGCATTTTTCAATGCATGCCTATGGCGGCCGGATGCGGCGCGATGCGGCAATAACCGCATCCGACCGCCGCATGCGGTTTTTGCCACTGTGCATGCTCAGTAGCATGCCGCAAGCGGCAAAAACCGGACGGGCCGCAAGGGAAAAACTTATGCAAAGGATGCGGTGTTTTCACCGCATCCGTTGCATAGCTTGCACAACCGGATTGAGCCGCACAGCTCAAGCCGGATGTGTGAAAGCAGCCTAAGACAGTTTAGTGAATCGAGGAACCATATGGCAGTACAAAGAGCAATGGTGGGTTCCTTGAGGTGCCATGCGGGAGTGGGTGATACCTAAAACCGCGATTAGATGGGATGACCCGATTGTAAGATGTAACTAAAGGCCCCGTCACACACAGAGATAAATCTTTGGCAGATCTGTGGTTGCAGTGAAATCATGGACATATTGTTCCATTTGTACACAGCCACAAACCTGGCACTGATTGTCCACAATTTCACTGCAACCACAGCTCTGCCGCAGCTTTACCTCTCTGTGTGACTGGGCCTTAAGGAGCTCCTCCTGTGTAAACCAGTAACTTCTGATACATCCTCTCATGTAATGAGGATAGGAGCAGATGTTGGTGCGTCAGGACTGACTTCAATGTTATTTAAGTGAAATTTCTGTGATTTTCTGAGCCCATAGTTTGCGGTTGTGTGTGGGTTTTTTTTTTTTTTTTGCTTTACAAATCGTTGTAAATAACTGGAAAAAAGTGCAATAAAAAGAATTGTACACAAGAATTTACACGAGGACAGTTCTTGTTCCAAGAGAACATTTTGTCTTGCCCTGTAAGAATAAATTCTATGAATTCCATTTATCAGGATGTTTTTTGCTGGCCACTTATCTGTAAATTCTGTGGACTTTACCATTATTCCCCTTTGCGTGCATTCTACAGCGCATACAGAACTTTAACCCCTTCAAAGAAAAATCAGCACTTGGAGATTCTTATTCTTACTTTAGATATAATCTGTGATCAAAGCTTTCTAGTGTGACAATATTCTTGATGTGTGTATTTACTGTGACTAAAAATCTTTATGAAAAAAATTAAATGAATACATGACAACGGGAGGTGTTTGTCAGCATATAATTGTTACTAAACCTCCCTTCACATGTCCTGAAAAAAAAAATAATGCATGGGTTGCACGGTCCATTTTTGGCCGTCTGTGTGTCATCCTTGTGACCAGTCCCAGGAAAAAACGCATGAAGCCGAAACTGTTTTGGGTTTGTTTTTTTTTTTTTTTTTTGTTTGTTTGTAAGAAGATGTTCAAAGCCATGATAGACAGCCAGTTGTCAAACACCTATATAATGTCCCCCCCCTCCCCTTTACATATTACATATTCTAAGCTGCCGCCCTTTAGTGCCTTTCATGTGGCACTAAAAAGGTATTTAGCCTTGTAGTTGGCCACAAAAGAAATAATCAAATGGGGGGTGGGGGTGGAAAGTGGGGGTCCCTCATATTTTTGATAGCCAGCTGAGGTAGAGCAGACAGTTGCAGCTGTCAGCTTCACCTTGGCTGGTAATCCAAAACAGAGGTCCCCCACACACTTTTTTTTTTTTTTTTTAATTTATTTATTTATTTATTTATTTTTTTTAAGCCATTGTGGGGGTCCTACTTCAATTGGATCATCAGCAGAGGTGAAGCTGACAGAATTTGTCTGGTATTCTCAGGGTGGCAAGGGCCATGGTTATTTGGCCCTTTCCAGCCTAAAAACCAGCAGGCTGCAGCCACCCCAGAAGTGGTACATTTCAGTGGATGCACCAATCCTGTCACTGTAGTTGGCTGTTACCGGTGCAGTGGCAAGCGGGTTAATATATAGGGTTGATGCTGGCTATGAATTGACAGACATGAAGCCCTGGTATTAGTAACGGATGGGCATCTAGCAGACACCCCTCCCCCTCCCCCCCCCCCCCCCCCCCCCCAATTACTAATGCAGTAGTTGTTAATGGTCGTGGTTATATATATATATATATATATATATATATATATATATATATATATATATATATATATATGTATATGTATATGTGTTATACCCCCCCCCCCCCCCCCTCAAACACCAGCCTTAATTCATCACTTTATAATGAGGGATTTTATTTTTCAGTTCTGCCTTAAATCACAAGGAGGTCCAACAATGTACCTCCAAAGCGAACCTGAAATACATAAAAAGAGATGATTAGTTAAGAGCAATGATGAGACACCCTGATTCACCAGTTTATCCCCATTAAAACCCTTATCCGGTCTGCCGTAATCCATATGGGGTCCCAAGACGTTCCCAGACTGCCTGTCCCGGCCTATGAAGAACAGAACATTCCCCATAGGCTGGGACACCAGTCGCTGCTAGCTCTCATGCTGTTGTGTGACAACCATGGCACTGAACTGCGATGACCTCATGAGGGCATCGCAGGTCACAGCATGTGGGTTACACATTACCGTATAACCCAGAACTGATGTCATGAGTTCATTGCCACAGTACACACACAAATTTGCCTGAGTCAGCTGCTGTGACATCATGAATTCACCGTACGTTACAGCTGCTGACTCTCGCGATACATTGTGTGAGAATTGCGGCAATGAACTACGGTGAACTCGTGACGTCTCTGCTCGCGGTATAAAATCTGTGTATTTGAGTGTTTTTACTTGAATTTTTTTTTCACTGCAAATTTGAAAAAAAAAAAAAAAAAAAGGAACCTTCACATCTGAAAATAAAAATTATGCAGCTGAATTAAGATTTTAGAAATCTTATTCACTTTGTTGCTGTAAATGCTGTGGGTTTTTTTTTTTTTTTTTTTTCTCCAGCAAAACCGCAACGTGTGAGCCCTTTGGACATCCTGACTGCGGCACAATTGGAACTCTAGAGTGCATTGACATGTGTTGCAACAGTTTAGGAAGTATTCTGGCTATTGTATCTTTTTGGGAATTTGAGAGTACTGTGCAAACTTGGCTTAAAGGTATTTTTAACATCTTAAATTCAGGATTCTTCTAAAGAATCATCTAATTTTGCACAATGCTGAATATTATTACTATACCTATGTAATTTCATCAAATGAAGTGCTAATTGATGGGTTGTCATCTAATTAGCCCATGAATTGTACATCTGGCGCCCTCCTTAACTCCAGCACTCCTTCTGTAATGACACATTCCTGTCACATCCAATAATTCTCACAGTCCCATAATTACAGCTCACGTCCCCCAACAACACACACATTTCCTGAAAAACTCTGTACTACCATGAGCTGCCATCATTAGTTACACATTGTTCAATACTGCAAATGCCAAAACTGGAGAGAGGGAGTTATATTTACAGAACATTTACAATAATGGTATAAATGGTCACTGAGTTAACCAGTGTCATTTACAGAGTGTTGCAAAATTCACATGACTCCTGTGTCGCTGAAATCTGCGCAATACGTGTAGTAATCATTAATTTTATTTAGTTCGACTGCTTACTGCCATATCAGGGGAAAAAACGGGCTGTAAATAAGTGTTTTGTGGAAAATTAGAAGTTGGACGTGTGGCGCCCTGGACTAGCCAGGTCGTCACAGGTACTACAACAACACACCCCACACCCCGAGATAGTCACACACAAATCCCTGTTGCCTCCCTCCAGGGGCTGATGTCCACACCAGGTGGGGTGGAGCCAGGTGGTTGGCCCCACCCACTGAGTTCACAGTCCTGGAGGCGGGAAAGGAAGTCAGAACAGCTAGAGAGGTGAAAGAGAGAGAACAGATCAGAGAGGGAGAGTGAAGGAGAAGGAGTGAAGTAGTGGTAGAGGAGCAAACTGACCGTGTCCGGGTACGTGGCCCGGGCACCAAGAGCAAGGTTGGCAGACGGTGGTGCCTGCAGGAGAGGCCGATCGACGCGGAACCGTAGGACCGGGGACGGGCGGTGGCCTGCCGGTACCGAACTGGGGAGCGAAGAGAAGCCAGCACAAACCGGCAGAGCCTGCGGACCCCGACCAGGCTTGGACTCGACGTTAAACAGGTCAAATCCGTTAGCGACCGGAACCTCCTGGGTTTCCTAGCAGCAAAGACCCGATTTTGAAGGCAACCATCCAGACAGAGAAAGGGAAATACAGCTACCGCCACAGCTAGGGTTCCCAGGGCCAGAGCCTGCGGGCAAAAGGGGCTCCTCCGGCACATATCCAAGCTGGGGAGCGGATTACCGGTGGGAAGCCATCGGGACCGAAGATGCACAACAGGTGCAGGGAAAGGCGGCCACCACCAACCTTCCAGGAGTAACCACAACAGCCGGCTGCGGGACCCGTCCATCCAGCTGTTTGTTTTACCGGAGACTCTGTATCCATTCTTGGCTGAGTGAGTACCACCGTGCCATCTGGCACCGCACTGACCCTACACCTCGCCAACCCTGCCTCCCCGACACCTCACCGGGTCCCGGGACAACCAACCCCTACCCACGGAGGGGGAAACATCCCAGCTGCTCCCTATCATCGCTCCCGGGATCCCTGTCCAGAGCAGCGGTGGTGTCCCAATCTCACCACAAACCGTGGGTGGCGTCACGGACCAACTCCCCAAACTACCTCCTTTCACTCACAGGCGAGGAGCGCCGCTCGAGTCCCCGGATCCAGCCCACCGCTCGAGCCACGCAGCAGCGCCGGACCCGAGCGTGGTGAGTGCAGCGCCCTCCCCGCCCGCGACAGACGTACTAGTACTTCAAAATTATAGGGAACCTATCAGGTACCCCATGCCCGCCAACCCAGCAGCTTTGATACAGTACCTGTATGCTCAATTTCCCTGCCTAACAAATCCTGTATGCTATTCACTAATATGAATGTATTTTTAATAAGTACATCACTGTCCCTATGCTAGTTAGGCCTGTGACTAGTCGCAGTTGTGGTGTTTCCCCAGACTATTCGGCTCTTTCCATGTCATCATGCCTCTGTAGGCGTCATAACATTATTTCTAAGAGCCAGCATCTCGTCCAGCTCCTGGAAATCTTGCGCATGTGTGCAGCTCATTTTGGCTATGTCGGTGCGCCTTCCTGGCTTCATTACGTGCACTGTGCATGACCGGAAGGTCAGAAGATGGCTCACGTACGTGTTTTCTGAACTTCCAATCATGCGCAGTGTGCTTAATCACGCCAGGAAGTGTTCACCTTGCTACTGAAGTGCACTGACGCAGATGAAATGAGCTGCGCGCATGCATAAGATTTCCAGGAGCTGCGGTGAGGCAGCTGGTAGAAAGCATGTGATCACAACATGGAAAAAGGGCTCATTTAGAGGTTCAACTTGAGCAGTGCCATCACTGGAGGAATAAAACCTTGCATAGTGCTAGCTAAATATCAATGAGCTGTAACCCCGATATGCAAGGTCCTCCAGAAATATAGAATAAGCTTAAAGCGGTTGTTGGGCGCCTTTTTCTCTATTTGATGGCAGACTTCTGAATCTTTACAGAGCACCCTGGTTCTCTGGTATTGTTGCAGAGAGTGTCGGACGATCACATGTTCACGAATTGTGAAAAGTGGTTAATGTAGTGTGTTAAATCCTAGGTTTATATCCTAGGTCATATGAAAAGGCTTGTTAAAAGGCCACTTTTGACTCTTAGGATTGCTACTTCCAAAAGGTGGCACTAGAGTTTGTCTCCTTTCCTGGAGAGACCATTTGTGTTTTAAATCAGAATTTAGTGGTGGGGTGTCTTTTTTTTTTTTTTTTTTTTTTTTTTTTTTTTTTTAATAAATTGATATTCTTTGAGCTTTATCAACCCCCATGTTCAGAGAGCTCACATTTTGATGAGAAATGTTTTGCTTATTTTGAGAATAGTGGGATGTCAGGCCAGGCTTTGTTGGAATACATGTTTTTGGAGAACATTTTTGTTCAACCTGTCAGTTTGGAATTTCATTTAATCTAATCATCTGTGTGAAGATCATTCTAGTCATGTAGAAGAAGCTGCACCTTCTTATCTAATAATAGATTTTTTTTTTTTTTTCTTTCTAAGAGCCAGTGTTTTTGACTTGTAGAAAAGGCTTGAATTTCATTTTGTCTTTAATTTAGCTTATAATGTTTTTTGCTCAAGTGTCATTTTTAATACTGTGGATCTTTATTAGTATATAAAATACTATGTAGGATATATATATAATATATCTGTTCTGTTTAAAGATTCTGACACTGGATGTGCTAATTCTGGTGCTTCACCTGGTTCTTACTGATTTTGCCATGGAACGTTAGCAATTGGGGTAATTTTGTGGTTGATGTCAGCTGTGTGGTGTTAGCTGGCATCAAGACATGGTGCTGGTAATGGAGAGGTGTCTATCAGACCCTCCCCCATTGCTCACCCAGTAAGTGTAAATTGAAAAAATGCAGACAGAGAAATAACTTATTTGAATAATTGCTCCCCCCACACTTTCCATGGTTGACTAATTAATATTCCTGCGAAGCTCCTGTTGTAGTCCACTATCCACCAACGCAGCTTCAGTGACTGTGAATAGCAGTAAAGTACAGCCATTCATGGACAGTGACAAATCTCATCACAGATGCATTAGATATGCCAATTCTGGCCCTTCGCCCCATTCATGGAGTCTGTCAGTTGTTTAATCTGTTGACATACAACTTATTGGACAGCACATCAGATACTGATCCAGGCATGGGCCCCATCCAGCTGGATCATCAAGAGTCCTGCTCATCTCATCAGTCCAAAAAACCTTTGCAAAACCTGTCTCTGCATATTTCTTGGTTCAGTCTACTCTTGACATTTCAACTTCTTCTGTGTCTTGTCCGGTGATGGTCAGGTTTGACTTTCCTGACCTCGGCCATGCCTCTGAGCACTGAACACCTTGTAGTTTAGGGCTCTCCAGTGAGGTTGCAGCTCTAGAATATGACAAAGCTGGTGGAAAATGGGTTCCTGGTTGCTTCACGTTTGATTGTGTCTGACTATTTTGCAACAAAACTTTTGCTTATTCTGTGACTTATGCCCATATATCTTAACAGTTTTAAGAGTGCTGCATCCCTCTGTAAGACATTATATATGAGAGAGAAAAAAGGAACAGTCGCACACTGTGAAAAACCAAACTAAATTCTACCTAAAAAATATTAATGGCGGTATTTAGAATATTATAATGGCCATTGTAATACTAGCCCAGTGACCCTTCACGGCAGACTGATGACATGAACAAGCTCACAACCTGTACCAATGTGTCCCGGCGCAGAAATAACAACTAGAACTTCATAACCTTTAGTGGACGGGGTCGGCCACAGCTTTATTTTAACCTTAAACTTGTTTTAACCAACTTCCACTCAACACGTGAGTGACATCTCTTTGAACCGAAACGGTTGCCCCTCCAGCTCCTGGAGGGCATGTGCGTCCTCGGTCCCTTAACTGTTGAAAATACCGCCTGCTGTGACTTGTATCATAATCGTTAGCAAATTGAAACCACAAACAGGGAGGGTGGGTGGGGAGCTCTCGTCAGCCGATGCCGGAAGAGGAAGAAAACGGGGGTGGGGGAACCTATAAGCCCAAGGGCTAAACCATAAACCCACCAACTATAGGGTGAGCACCATGCAGGGGAGGGGGAGGGGCCCAAGCCCTAACCAGCCCATTAACACCAGGGCGCCCCCTGCCACATTCCACAATCCCTCCTCTTTTTTTTTTTTTTTTTTTTTTTTTTGTTTTTTCTTTTTTAAACAAACTTTAATCATGTACCCCTTGGTACAAAACAGCTGCCGGACACCGCTCCATTCCTTCTCCTCCAACCTAGGCCCTCAGTCAGGGACTACTTGCCCATAAAGGGCTCGTACTCCATCACCCTCCTTTGCTGGGCCCTACTCTAAACTGCATCTTTTCTGGGGATGAAGCAGCCAGGAGCTAGAGTGCAAATTCAGCAAACAGAGTATCACTCCCTGTTACATACAATGTACAGAAAAAAAACAGAAGGAAACAGGGTTTCATTTAGAAACTGGGTTTTTCACCCTCCCTCCTCCCTCTTAACCGGGCTTCGACCTTGACTGTAAACCCCTGGGGCGTTAATCATTCTTCTCACCTAAAGGCCCCGTCACACTAAGCAACATCGCTAGCAACATCGCTGCTAACGAACAACTTTTGTGACGTTGCTAGCGATGTTGCTGTGTGTGACATCCAGCAACAACCTGGCCCCTGCTGTGAGGTCGTTGGTTGTTGCTGAATGTCCTGGGCCATTTTTTAGTTGTTGCTGTCCCGCTGTGAAGCACAGATCGCTGTGTGTGACAGCGACAGAGCAACAACTATATGTGCAGGCAGCAGGAGCCGGCTTCTGCGGAGGCTGGTAACCAATGTAAACATCGGGTATCCAAGAAGCCCTGTCCTTGGTTACCCGATATTTACCTTTGTTACCAGCCTCCGCCGCTCTCACTGTCAGTGCCGGCTCCTGCTCTATGCACATGTAGCTGCAGGACACATCGGGTTAATTAACCAGATGTGTGCTGTAGCTAGGAGAGCAGGGAGCCAGCGCTAAGCATTGTGCGCTGCTCCCTGCTCTGTGCACATGTAGCTGCAGCACACATCGGGTAATTAACCCGATGTGTGCTGTAACTAGGAGAGCAGGGAGCCAGCGCTCAGTGTGCGCTGCTCCCTGCTCTCTGCACGTGTAGCTCCGTGCGCTGGTAACCAAGGTAAATATCGGGTTGGTTACCCGATATTTACCTTAGTTACCAAGCGCAGCATCTTCCACGCGGCGCTGGGGGCTGGTCACTGGTTGCTGGTGAGCTCACCAGCAACTCGTGTAGCGACGCTCCAGCGATCCCTGCCAGGTCAGGTTGCTGGTGGGATCGCTGGAGCGTCGCAGTGTGACATCTCACCAGCAACCTCCTAGCAACTTACCAGCGATCCCTATCGTTGTTGGGATCGCTGGTAAGTTGCTTAGTGTGACCGGACCTTAACCCAGCTCCCATGATGTGTGGCTTCCTCTTCTTTGGCCAGCAGCTGACATCTGTGTGCCTGTCATGGGCAACGCATGACACCACTGTCTGTAACTAGAATGACTACGTCAGCTGCGAGCCTCTCGTTGATCGTGTGTATTGCGGTGCAGGGACTCGATGGGTCTCTGCACCACAATCCATTGAGTATGTATGTGTATACACACGTCCATGTACAAGAAAAGCATATGGGCCCTTTGCAGTCCAGTAATGTGTTTGACAAAAGCTGTTTTTGGAGGCGGATTTGGGATCCTTTACCTTTTTTGGGCCTCAGCTAACAAAGTTGCGCTAATGACATGTCTGCTCCTGCATTCTCTATCGAGCTGTGTAACAGGATTACTGCAGAATAAATGCTCTAAACTTTAACAATGATTGATCACCATGAAGCCCTTAGAGAAGACATGTGATGTCTGTCTGTGGTGTCTCCTCTCATGCTCGCTTTCCTTGCATGTTCTTTATTTAGAAGTTAATGAATCATGTTAGGAGACACGGTAAATTATAGTAATTTTATCTATTGAGCAAAGAAAATGAATCTGGAAAAATCAAGAATGTTCATATACTATTTGCCTGAGGCATCACTAGAAGATTTCACGCTTACATTTTGAAAATATTCTGTACTGCCTGGAAGTAACCTATTTTATTCTGCATTTTACGGCACTTTGATTTGCTGTGTGTGTGTGTGTGTGTGTGTGTGTGTTTTGAAAACAAATAGTTAATTATATTGTAGTGCCCCTGAACCCCTCAGGGCACTACTAGGTACTGCATCCTGACTATGATTCAGGGCCTACCCCCAGGGATCTGGAAGCCAAGTGCCAGTACAAACAAAACACAAGTCCTCAGTTCCCCACTCCCCATTAGGGATGACTGACTAGTCCAGGACCCAATGGATGGCTGCCTATAGGTGGAGCCAGTCCAGTCCACTAGAAGGCAGCCCCGTGGGAGGGGATAAGACAAACACAGACAGACGCTCATGGAGAGAGTTCCGTAGTGACAGTGGAAGATGACGGATGTGTCTCCAGACGGGGTCGTGTAACGGTGACCCAGGTGGCAAGGAGAGTGGTTTCCAGGAACTGTACAGTCAGGTACCTCTGGGACCAGAGTACTGACAGGGCACAGGGCCCTAGGCCAGGAGACAGGTTCACGTGTCCTGACAAACATCTGCACAGTGAGGGGACTTGAATGGACCTCACTGAGCCAAAGAATCCAGGGGCACCAGCAGTAAAGATTGAACCAGGGACAGGAATAGAACACTGACCCTACAAGGTTCGCACTGCCTGCTGTACAAACGAGAGAGCCAAAAAACCGTAAGGGACCCACAAACGCTGCAGGGTCCCAACCACAAGTGAGAGGTGCCGGGGAAAGAGACAACCAGGTCACCACACCTGCACAGGGACAAAAGGGACCAGAGCTCTGAACCAGCCATCCTCGAGGCCACCATTCCATCTAACAGTGAGTAAACAGAAGTTGCACTGCATCCCCACTGTGTGGTCTCTCTTCTTACTGCGACGGACCTCTCCATCCATTCCCTGGGGCCCAGCTCTACTTACGGAGGGCCTACCATCTCTGCTGCCACCACCATCAGCCCTAGAGGTAATAGACTGTGCAGCGGCGGTTCCATCACCATAACAGCAACCCGCAAGTGGCATCACAATACAAACTTTCACTCCCCTGTATATACACCCTTTTAAAAAGCGTCCCCAGGGTCACAGAACCGGGCATCGACCAGCATGCAACTGTGACACAGCATCCCCACACATATACAACCCGAGACAGAATACCCCATAGCCCTGGGCGACACACAATTTTAGTAAAATTGTAGTATAGTACAAACTTTTGGTACTGTAGCACCCCACGGGGCAGATGGTTAACCTACTCGTTGCAGGTCGGGTCAGGCAATTGTTACAGGTGGCTTTGCTCGGTTCCGTTGCCCCGAAGCATACAATAAATGAAGGGAAAGTGGGGTGATTGGGAAAGTTTGTGATGCCACCTGTGGTACGTGGCCAGGGATTAGCTGCCACTGCAGGGTTCCTTGCTGGGGCTGGTGGTAGTGCAGCTCAGGTGTGATCACTCCCCACAGCCAGAGAGGGGCCCCAGGAGGATGGTGAAGGTTGTAGTGGTGCAGGGCTGGGACGCCGACAGGTGTTATGGTCCAGGCTTACAGTGGTCCGATCAGCTCAGAAGCAGCGTGGATCTCTCCTTGCCTGGTGAGTTGGAAACCTTACTTAGTGCGCTCTTGGTGGGAGCCACTGCGTCCTAGAGCAGCACAGCGTCCCCTTTCATCTCTTTACTTGAAGATGAATGTCCCCTGTGACGGGCAACATGAACCGGTTATGGGACCCGCTTGTATTACTGCAATCCCAGGTTCTATATTGCTGCTGTGTCTTGGAACTAAGGTGGGCCAGGAAATGTAGAATCTCTTCCCCTCCGGGTTTTGCTACTGTGCCGTTAGCACACAGTAAACGAGGACCCTGGTGTCCTGTACTAGCGCTCGGTCCTGGAAAGCTCACACTGCATTTCTCACACAGCAACCGCTCTTTCTCCTCGCCAACACTGTTCTGCCTCACTTTCTTCCTGTTCACTCTAACCCTTTCCTCAGGACAGCATGTACAGAGAGACTCCCTTCAAAACAGGTTATGAGCTCCCCCTGCTAGCCTGGAATAAGAGATGCTGTATGTGATGTTCCTGACAAGGAGTGGTCCCCACGCTGTCTCCAAGCATAGTATTGATCCTGGTGAGAACGCCACTGTGTGGCAACCCATGACCACTGGGGTGCCACAGTACTATGACTGTTTTTATGTATAGCTGGAGTTAGGGAGGCAACCTAAAGTCTGTGTAGATATACAGGACACCAAATCACTTACAAAGTGATTAAGAGGATTTGTCACCATTCCCGACATGTCTGTTTAGTAGTTACTGTGACGCCCCTGGACTATCAGGTCGTCAGAGGGTATTGCACAATCTGCCCTCCCGTGCAGTATCCACCTCCCTTCTTGGTTATGGGTTTCCAACTATATGGTGTTGCCTACATCATAGGTACGCTCTGCACCACACTCACCAAACACACCAGTGGACAGCTTGAGTGGAATAGAGTCGCCCACCTGGGGGGTGGTTGGAGAGGGGAGGTCAGGAGTGTAAGCGGTGGGGAGTTATAGTTTGAAAGTGAAAGAGAGGAGGTCAGGAGCAGGGCTCCTAGAAGGCTATCTAGGTGGCAGACGGTGGTCTGGGCCTAGAGGAGCAGGACACCCGGTCGCAGGGGATCGTGGCAAGGGGCATGGATTTGTGGAAGACAGCCGGCGGCATTGCACAATCACCGGGCTGGGACCAGGGCACGATGGGGTACGTGGACCCTAGGTCAGGCAGTAGCTTCAGGCAACCTGACCATTTACCCGAAGAGAATTGGGCCTTCCAGGACCGCTCTCCACCTGCTCCAAAATCGGGGTACTAGCGCAACGAGAGGATAGGGCTTTCCACTAAAACGGTCCAGAAAATCCCAAGCGTGAGCCCTGAGAGCCACACTTAGCCATAGTGGGGAGCGGGACTCGGCAAGTTCCAAACTACCGGGACCAACAGAGAAGTAAACTTAGTGCCAGGAGGCAGGTCACGGATCACCAGGCAGCACAATTGGGGACTGGACCCGAACTAAGCTTCCCTCAGCAGCAGAGGTATCCAGAACATTGGTTCATCCAGTTGTCGGTGTCAGCTTAACGGACTGAGTGAGTCTGCAAGTGACACCCCCCCCCCCCCTTTTTGCATCCAACGGCACTTCCTACACCATCACCGAGCCCTGGGGTATCTTCCCCCCCCCTCTCCCCCTTTCACTGCTCCTGGAGGGTCACAACACCTGGCTGCCCCATTCCATCATCCCCGGGTACTCCCAACTGCAGTGGTGGAACTCCTAATTACCACATATCACGGGTGGCGTCACAAACTCTGATGCATCTCCCCTGTAAATACCCCTTCATTTGAGTGGCCGCACGACCCCCGGGTCTGGAGACCCCTCGAGCCACAGCGGATACAGATCCGATCAGCTCGGCTGCTGGCACGGGGGCAACACATTACAAATATACTATTTTTGGAGCATCTTTTCTTGTAACTCTGCAAAGCATAATTCCTCCTGAAATATTCTGAAACGGGTAAATATTCTGAATACATTTCACCGAAGTTGGAACTGTTTTGTGTGTGTGTGTTTTTTTTTTGTTTTTTTTTTTCACGTTTTCCAATCCAATATGTGGCAGAATGGATGGTGGCCCTCAAAAGTACAACTTATCCAGCAAAAAATAATCGCCATCATATGGCTATATTGATGGGGAAAAATAAAGTTGTGGCTTTTGGAAGAAAGAGAGGAAAAAATGAAAAACAGAATCGCCTGGAGTGAAGGGGTTAAAGGAGAGTGCTGGAGTAAGATGCATCTTTTAATGCATTTGGAGCAACCATTCGGGCACAAATTTTGATGCATGTGGGCTAAACTAGCTAGCCTAGCACTGGCGTGAAGCCACCAAATTCTGGTATGATTTCAAGTTGCACAAACATTTTCTGTAACTTACAGAAGTTTTATGGCAGAGTTTGATGATTCGACGCCTGTCTTTTGTAAATAGAAATAACATCTTATTCTAGCGTATGCATATTATTTTCTTGAGACATTATTACTAAAAAATGAAGACAGGATAAATCTTTAAAATTTTAATCATTTTAATCAGATTTCTTTTCAAGATTTTATTCCTTTTTATCTTTTCAGTCAGAAAAGATAGTTCGGAGAAGAAGGTTTTTGCATTTCCGGTGCTGAGTCTCCTGTTAACTTTTTTTGCTTAGAAATGCAGATAGGGATGCAAAATTAACTTACAATCTACTGAGATAGATGGAGATATACAGTTAGGTCCAGAAATATTTGGACAGTGACACAATTTTCGCGAGTTGGGCTCTGCATGCCACCACATTGGATTTGAAATGAAACCTCTACAACAAAATTCAAGTGCAGATTGTAACGTTTAATTTGAAGGTTTGAACAAAAATATCTGATAGAAATTGTAGGAATTGTACACATTTCTTTACAAACACTCCACATTTTAGGAGGTCAAAAGTAATTGGACAAATAAACCAAACCCAAACAAAATATTTTTATTTTCAATATTTTGTTGTGAATCCTTTGGAGGCAATCACTGCCTTAAGTCTGGAACCCATGGACATCACTAAACGCTGGGTTTCCTCCTTCTTAATGCTTTGCCAGGCCTTTACAGCCGCAGCCTTCAGGTCTTGCTTGTTTGTGGGTCTTTCCGTCTTATGTCTGGATTTGAGCAAGTGAAATGCATGCTCAATTGGGTTAAGATCTGGTGATTGACTTGGCCATTGCAGAATGTTCCACTTTTTTGCACTCATGAACTCCTGGGTAGCTTTGGCTGTATGCTTGGGGTCATTGTCCATCTGTACTATGAAGCGCCGTCCGATCAACTTTGCGGCATTTGGCTGAATCTGGGCTGAAAGTATATCCCGGTACACTTCAGAATTCATCCGGCTACTCTTGTCTGCTGTTATGTCATCAATAAACACAAGTGACCCAGTGCCATTGAAAGCCATGCATGCCCATGCCATCACGTTGCCTCCACCATGTTTTTCAGAGGATGTGGTGTGCCTTGGATCATGTGCCGTTCCCTTTCTTCTCCAAACTTTTTTCTTCCCATCATTCTGGTACAGGTTGATCTTTGTCTCATCTGTCCATAGAATACTTTTCCAGAACTGAGCTGGCTTCATGAGGTGTTTTTCAGCAAATTTAACTCTGGCCTGTCTATTTTTGGAATTGATGAATGGTTTGCATCTAGATGTGAACCCTTTGTATTTACTTTCATGGAGTCTTCTCTTAACTGTTGACTTAGAGACAGATACACCTACTTCACTGAGAGTGTTCTGGACTTCAGTTGATGTTGTGAATGGGTTCTTCTTCACCAAAGAAAGTATGCGGCGATCATCCACCACTGTTGTCATCCGTGGACGTCCAGGCCTTTTTGAGTTCAAGCTCACCAGTCAATTCCTTTTTTCTCAGAATGTACCCGACTGTTGATTTTGCTACTCCAAGCATGTCTGCTATCTCTGTGATGGATTTTTTTCTTTTTTTTCAGCCTCAGGATGTTCTGCTTGACCTCAGTTGAGAGTTCCTTAGACCGCATGTTGTCTGGTCACAGCAACAGCTTCCAAATGCAAAACCACACACCTGTAATCAACCCCAGACCTTTTAACTACTTCATTGATTACAGGTTAACGAGGGAGACGCCTTCAGAGTTAATTGCAGCCCTTAGAGTCCCTTGTCCAATTACTTTTGGTCCCTTGAAAAAGAGGAGGCTATGCATTACAGAGCTATGATTCCTAAACCCTTTCTCCGATTTGGATGTGAAAACTCTCATATTGCAGCTGGGAGTGTGCACTTTCAGCCCATATTATATATATATATAATTGTATTTCTGAACATGTTTTTGTAAACAGCTAAAATAACAAAACTTGTGTCACTGTCCAAATATTTCTGGACCTAACTGTAGATATATTATAAAAATTTTTTCTAGGCTAGCCTGCATAAATTTAAAAAAGTTCTAATAAGAAATTTTAGGGACTTGCCCTTTGTTAAAAATAGACAAGTAGATAACCATTTGGAATATATGTTGGGTAGAGCATTGCTGACCACCTCAGATATCCCATTTTGGATTTCAATATTCGCTTCTGAGCAACCATAGCTGTTAGATGAAGAAGACTCATTTTTGGGTGGCAAACTTGATTGTGATGAATCTCTGTTACGAGGCGGACCCGGGGAAGCGTGCCAAGATGGTATATGGACAACTGCCGCCGGTCAAGGTCCACTGTGCGGTGTAGGGGACCACTGCTATGGTTGGTGAAGAGTAAGCGGGTTGCTGCTAGCGATCGTCTGTTTACGTCACAATCAATCTGCGTACACCACCCCGCCCTAACCCTTGAGGGTTGTATGGCACGGGGCTCACAGCTCTGTGTACCTGTTGCACGGGGGAAGCACAAACGTGCCCACGCACGCGTGCCAGCGGAAGTCACGGGAGTATGGCACGAGGGTAGCACAGAGGTGCCCACGCACGTGTGCTTCAAGAACCAGGTGAGTCTGGCAGAGACTCGAGGAGCTCACCTGGGGGAGGAACAGGGCCTGCTAAACTAGGTACTGCCGGAGCAGCAAGGGCAAAGCCCACAAGAAGACAACAAATGCCTGTACAGCGGTATAGCAGCACGCTGCCAGTCATCCAACAATAGAGGATGGTCGCGCGCCGCCATATTGGCAGGGGGAGCTTTTAAGGAGGTGTAGCTCCACCCAAGGGCAGGTGCGAGGCAGAGATGACTATCTTAACCCAATCAGGGTCCACGACGTCCCAGCTCGGCCAGTCAGGATTCACCACGTCACTAGCCTCGTCATCAAGCTGTGTGACGTCAGTGGGCGAATCAGGACATGCCACGCAGTGCACATGCTCACCCTCCTGCCTCTGGGATATAGAGGCGGGGATCCTCAGTTTCACAATGTGCAGAGATAATGGGAGTCTTGCTGTTTCCCTGAGCAGCTAACCTCTGCACACTGCGCAACCTCTGACCTTCGGCGCTGCTGAGCAGGAGGGCTCGCGGCAGGCAAGGAATGGGAGACCGCTTCACTCCTTGCAACAGGGTAACCACTAGGTGTCACCCTTCTGCTACCTCTGAGCAGTTATCTCCTGCACACTGCGCAGTCTCCCAGACTTTTGGCACTGCTGAGCGGGGGGGCTCGTGGCAGGCAAGGAATGGGAGACCGTATCATTCCTTGCAACTGGAGAGCCACGAGGTGTAACATTACCCCCCCCCCCCCCCCGTCTAGGGCCCCCCTCCTGCCTGTACTCGAAGACTGCTATCAAACCCGGGGCGTGGATATGATCCTCCAATTCCCAGGATCTATGCTCTGGGCCATGACCGGACCACTCCACGAGGTAGTATCTCCTGCCCCGTATGACTTTTGTCTCCACAAGCTTCACTACCTCAGGGTCGTCGGACGAGGAGTCGGTGTGAGCTGGCAGAGACCCCGAGAACTTAAGTCGTACGGGTTTCAGAAGGGACACATGAAAGGTATTGGCAACAGTCCAGCGTGGAGGGAGCTGGAGTCGGTATGCCACAGAGTTTACCTGCTCTAAGACTTTAAACGGCCCCAGGTACCTAGGGGCGAATTTGGCTGCCTCTGCCCGTAGGGTAATATTTTTAGAGGACAGCCACACTAGGTCACCAGGGGCGAAAGATGGTGCAGGGCGGCGGTGCTCATCAGCCGTCATCACCATCCGGTCTTTAGCCCTCTTAAGGGCCTCCTGAATGTTATCCAAGACCTCCCGGGCCTCGTTCGCCCAATCCTCTACTCTAGGATCGGGTGACGTAATGGGCATTGGAACCGGGATTCTGGGATGTTGTCAGTTATTGAGCAGGAACGGAGTCTGGCCAGAGGACTCGTGGACCGAGTTATTAATGGCGAATTTGGCCCAAGGAAGGAGGTTAGCCCAGTTGTCGTGGTGCGCGGAGGTAAGTTACCAGGGTCTGATTGGTCCTCTCCACCAGTCCGTTGGTCTCGGGATGGTATGCGGAGGAGATGTTCAGCTCAATCTGCAAGAGCTTACAGAGTTCTCTCCAGAAGCGAGACACTAACTGGGGACCTCGGTCGCTCACCACCTTGTCGGGCATTTCATGCAGCCTGAATACATGCCGAATGAACAAGGTGGCGAGGGCACGTGACGTCGGGAGTTGTGGGAGAGGCACCAAGTGGACCATCTTAGAAAAGTGATCCGTTATGACCCACACGACCCTGTGCCCTGCAAACTTGGGCAAGTCTGACAGGAAGTCCATCCCCACCACTTCCCAGGGACGATCCGGCACTGGCAGTGGGTGAAGAAGACCCGCCGAACTCTGCCGGGACGGCTTATTCCGTGCACACGACATACAGGCTCCCACATACTCCTGTATGTCCTGGGATAGTCTCTGCCACCAATAATGCCTGGCCACTAGGTCTCTGGTCCTTTTGACCCAGAAGTGGCCCCCGACTTTAGAGGCATGGGCACCTGGACTAGAGAAGTGGGGGTGACCATCCTCAAGCTGTCCGGGGGTAGTATAAGACGAGGCTCCTCCTCGTCCTCCTCCAACATGACCATACAACGCGACAAGGCATCGGTCCGTACGTTCTACTCTACGGCCAGGTGGCAGATAAAGCGGAACCGGGAGAAGAACAGAGACAAACGAGCCTGCCTTGGATTCAGGCGTTGTGCTGTCTGGAGGTATGTGAGGTTTTTATGGTCGGAAAATACCTCAAATGGATGCTTCGCACCCTCCAGGAGATGCTGCCACTCCTGGAATGCTAGTTTCATCGCCAGTAACTCCCTATCCCCTATGGAGTAGTTCCTCTTGGCCGGAGAAAAGTTTTTTGAGAAAAAGCATGGATGCATCCTTCCCCGTTCGTCTTTCTGGTACAGGACTGCACCTGCACCGACCGAAGAGGCGTCTACCTCCAGGAGAAAGGGTTTGGAGACGTCTGGACGATGAAGGATGGGAGCTCTGAAGTAAGTTTTGAGTGTGAAATGCCTCTACCGTCTCCTGTGTCCACGCTTTGGGATTAGCACACTTGCGGGTAAGGGCAATGATGGGTGCTGCCACCGTCGAAGTTGGGAATGAACTGGCGATAATAATTTATGAACCCCAAAAATCGCTGAATCACCTTCAGCGAGCAGAGCTCAGGCCAGTTCATCACTGTCTGCAACTTTCCCGGATCCATTGCTAACCCCTGACTGGACACTATATACCCCAGGAACTGCAAGGATTCACGTTCAAAAAACGCACTTTTCCAGCTTAGCGTATAATGAATGGGTGCGGAGCCTCTTAAGTACCCGGATGACATCCCTCCAATGGGTGGTAAGATCGGGGGAATAGATAAGGACGTCATCCAGGTATGCAACCACAGAAAGATACAAATCCCGGAAAATGTCATTCACGAAGTCCTGGAACACAGTGGGGGCATTGCAGAGTCCGAAGGGCATTACGAGATACTCGTAGTGACCGTCCCTGGTATTGAAGGCGGTCTTCCACTCATCACCCTCTCGGACTCACACCAGATTATACGCCCCACGTAGGTCCAGCTTCGTGAAGACCTTTGCTCCGCGGAATCGATCAAACAACTCCGTAATGAGGGGCAACGGGTATTTGTTCTTGATCGTTATGGCATTTAATCCCCTGTAATCTATACAGGGGCGCAGATCCCCTTCCTTTTTCTGCACGAAAAAGAACCCTGCACCGGCTGGTGATATAGACTTGCAAATGAACCCTTTCGCCAGGCTGTCCTGGATATATTTGGACATAGCCTCCGTCTCTGGAGCAGAGAGGGGATACACTCTGCCCCTAGGGGGCTCGGAGCCTGGCTTCAGGTCTATTCGGCAATCGTATGGCCGGTGGGGAGGAAGGGTAGCTGCGGCCTTCTTGGAGAAGACGTCCCTGTAGGCCACATAAGGTGCCGGTAAATCCGGTCCCCCTGTATTCCCTGAGGGCCCAACCGACCTAATGGTCAACCTAGAGGGAGAGGTAGCGTCTAGAGCCCCCCCTCTGATGGAAACTAGACGCTGTCTTTTCCCGACTGTTTAGAACATCGGGTAGCTACGTGTCCCTTCTGTTCACAGGAAAAGCAGAAGACCGAGAACCTGTGGTAGAGGAGACTGCTTTGGACACCTCCATTGACTCCACGGAGTCATCTACAGAGCTGGCTGGGAGACCTGTCTGGTGGAAGATAGGAGTCAGACGCTTTGTGAGCCGGGTAGACCTGGGTGCCGAAGAGACCTCAAGCCTCCGCTCCGCCTGGCGGATGTCAATGCAAGAGGCAACTTGAATCAAAGGCTCTAGGTGGCAGGCACCTCACGCGTGGCCAGTGCGTCTTTGACGAACCCTGCCAGGCCCTCCCAGAACACAGGGACAAGGACCTTATCCGGCCAGTCCAGCTCTGTGGCGAGGGTCCTAAAGTGTACTGCAAAGTCCCCGACTGAAGCGGACCCTTGCCGAAGTCATAGGAGGCGCAGCGCGGAGTCGTGGGTGACTTGAGGCCCGAGGAACACCATTCTCATGGCCCCAAGATAAGCTGCAAGGTTATTCACCACCCGTTCTCTGCGCTCCCACAACGGCGTGGATCACTTCAGCGCTCTCCCTGTGAGCAGTGACTGGACGAAGGCTACTTTCGCCTTCTCGGTATCGTAATGAGTCGCGGACAGCTCGAAGTAGGTGGTGACCTGGTTTATGAAACCACGGCACTCGGAGCTGTCCCCATTTAAAGCGCTCTGGAAGAGCAAGGCGAGGTGACCTTCCACCCAATAGCACAGCCTGGGTAGTCGCCTGGGTGGCGACTGTTGTTAGAGCAGTCTTATAGGAGGCAGACTGCTCCACTGCTGCCAAGCGTGACTCCAACTGCTGCACATAACGCAGCAACTGCTGCTGCTCTTCTGCCATAGTCAGACCTTTGGCGCGACTGTAATGTTACGAGGGGGACCCGGGGAAGCGTGCCAAGATGGTATATGGACAACTGCCGCCGGTCAAGGTCCACTGTGTGGTGTAGGGGACCGCTGCTATGGTTGGTGAAGAGTGAGCGGGTTGCTGCTAGCGATCGTCTGTTTACGTCACAGACTATCTGCATACACCACCCCGCCCTAACCCTTGAGGGTTGCATGTCACGGGGCTCACAGCTCTGTGTACCTGTTACACAGGGGAAGCACAGAGGTGCCCACGCATGTGTGCTTAAAGAACCAGGTGAGTCCGGCGGAGACTTGAGGAGCTCACCTGGGGCAGGAACAGGGCCTGCTAAACTAGGTAATGCCGGAGCAGCAAGGGCAAAGCCCACAAGAAGACAACAAATGCCTGTACAGCGGTGTGGCAGCACGCTGCCAGTCATCCAACAATAGAGGATGGTCGCGCGCCGCCATATTGGCAGGGGGAGCTTTTAAGGAGGCGTAGCTCCACCCAAGGGCGGGCGCGAGGCGGAGATGACTGTCTTAACCCAATCAGGGTCCACGACGTCCCAGCCGGCCAGTCAGGATTCACCACGTCACTAGCCTCGTCATCAAGCCGTGTGACGTCAGTGGGCGAATCAGGACATGCCACGCAGTGCACATGCTCACCCTCCTGCCTCTGGGATATAGAGGCGGGATCCTCAGTTTCACAATGTGCAGAGATAACGGAGGTCTTGCTGTTTCCCTGAGCAGCTAACCTCTGCACACTGCGCAACCTCTCAGACCTTTGGCGCTGCTGAGCAGGAGGACTCGCAGCAGGCAAGGAATGGGAGACCGCTTCACTCCTTGCAACAGGGTAACCACTAGGTGTCAACCTTCTGCTACCTCTCTGAGCAGGTATCTCCTGCACACTGCGCAGTCTTCCAGACCTTCGGTGCTACTGAGCAGAGGGGCTCGTGGCAGGCAAGGAATGGGAGACCGCATCATTCCTTGCAACTGGAGAGCCACGAGGTGTAACAGATCTCCCTCTGTTTTGGAAACTACAATATTTCCCATCAGCTGAATTAACAGGGGAAATTAAGATCTTTTGACCCAGAATGGCACAATCAAGATGGCTCTGTCAAATTATTCTCCTCCATAACCTCTGAGAAGGAGGAAAGCATATAGAAACTCCTGAGGAGTCAGTGGGAGCAATGGTATCCAGAGATTTTGTATTGTTTTGTACCACAGGGAATAAAATTTTTTGACCAATGTCCGAAAGTAGCATTAAATGGACCACCCTTAGTGTATCCAGTGAGACAGAATAGGAAATACTATGTCAGTTTTTTCAGCCAGATCCAATAGTGTTTCCCCACCTAAAATGCTATCTGTGATACCACCTTAGGTTGAATTAAGGCATAGATCAATCAACCACCTTTAACCAATTATACATTTAACTATCTCTACACATATAGCTTATAAATAATCTAAACTATGCTGCCCAACTAACCCACCTGTCTCCCCGCTACTCCCTGACCTCTCCTCTCTGCCATTCCCTTCACTGGCATCCCATTCCTCAACGACTCCCGTTCAAACCCCCAACCATGACTTGCAAAGCCATCCACAACCTGTCTCCTCCTTAAATCTGTGACTTGGTCTCCCAGTACTTACCTGCACGTAACTTTCGATCCTCATAAGCTCTCCTTTTCAGCTCCCCTCACATCTCCTCTTCCCACAATAGCATCAAAGACTTCTCCTGTGCCTCCCCCATAGTCTGGAACTCTCTGCCACAACATATCGGACTCTCGCCTAGCTTGTCAAACTTCAAATAGAATCTGGAGACCTATCTCTTCCGACAAGCTTACAACCTGCAGTAACCCTCAGTCCGCTATAGCACCGCATGACCATCTCTACCCTGCCAGCTGTATCCTCACCCGTCCCCTGTCCTAGGTTTTTGGGTTTTTTTTTTTTTGTTTTTTTTTAGAGGGAATAAATCACGTGCCAGTCCTTTTTTTATGTATTGAACTTTTTAAGATGGTGAATGAGACGTATTCTGCTGTACAAGTGTCGCGGGCGGGGAGGAGGGTGTCAGCACCGCGCTCACCCCTCTGCTCGGGTCCGGCTGCTGCTGCTCAGTGGTGGCTCGAGCGGTGGGCCGGATCCTAGGGGTTCCCGAGCGGCACTCCTCGCCCGTGAGTGATAGGGGATTGGGTGTTGGGATATTGTCTATTGTCCGTGACGCCACCCACGGTTGTGGTGATTTGTTAGCACCACCGCTGCTTGGTGTGGGGATCCCGGGAGTGATGGTGTGAAGCAGCTAGTTGTTGTGTTGCCCCTCCGTGGGTAGGGGTTGGTGATCCCGGGGCCCAGTGATGAGGTGGGAGATGCAGGGCTTGGTGGGCGCAGGGACGCGGGGGCAGCGCTGTGCCTTGCGGCACTGTGGTACTCACTCAGCCTGAGACGTTGACACAGTTCTCAGTAAAACACACGGCTGGAAAGACTGTTCCCACGGACGGCTGCACTTGCTTTCCCCAGTAGGTGACGGTGATGTCCCTTTTCCTGCACCTGATGTTGTTGATGGTCTCGATGGATTCCCACCGGTAACCCGCTCCCCGGCTTCAAGCTGGACCGGAGGAGCTCTACTCTTTGCCCGCAGGCGCTGGCCCTTAGAAACTGGTTCCCTGGCGGTGGCGGTGTCTCTACTGTAATGGTTGGGCTGTTGCCTTCAATCGGGACTTGGTTGTTGGGGGATCTACGTCCCCTTCACTGACGGATTTGACAAATTATTGCGACTCCTAGCCTTGCCGGGGTCCGAGAGGCCCCTGCCCTGGTGCTGACTGTCCTTTGTACACTGCTCCAGACCGCCGGGCCACCACCTGTCCGCGGTCCTTCCAGGAACTTCCAAACGGTCACCCCTCCGGACAATCACCGCCGTTGCTGACCTTGCTGACTCTGTCCTGCACACAGCTGGACCCACTTCAGGCTTTCTTACGGTCACCGCTCTTACTTTCCTCCTTTTCCACTTTACTTCCTTCACTTCACTACTTTCACTTCCTTAACTTATCTTAGCTGTTTACTCCTTTCTGTCCCTAGCTGGACTTCCCTCAAGCCCTGCCTGGGCTAAACTTCCACTCCTTCCACTTCCTCCTCCAAACTCTATCTGCCTGGTTCTTCCCGCCTCCAGAGCTGTGAACTCCTCGGTGGGCGGGGCCAACTGCCTGGCCCACCCCCTGGTGTGAACATCAGCCTCTGGAGGAAGGCAACAAGGATTTTGGGTTAGCTTTGGTGTTCCTAACTGGGGTGTAGGGTGTGGTGGTGCAATGACCTGTGACCCCTGGCTTGCCCAGGGCGTCACACAAGCAAGCAAAGAAAAACGTTAATTCTCTGTAGTCTTGCACACTTATTTCAAAATTAGTTTTCTAATAAGTATAATATTAAGGGATTCCTAGAAGAAAAAAAATTACTAGACATTTTTACAGCAAGGCCAAAATGTCTTCACTCCCCTTACCGCCTCTTACCCCATTCCTAGTAAGTTTTTAAACTGTCTTATGACCACATCACTGCTTCTCTAATTATAAATGGGAGTAGACTGAGCCCTGAAAAGGTTTACACTACTGGTTGTAGAATGATTCTATAATCTGGGCTGAGCCGCTTCAGTCCATGGGTCCCACAGCAGGTGCCCTGCCGGCATTTATGGTGTATATGCTCTTCCTCCTGCAGCCCAGCAGTACTATTTAATGAATTTTCACCACTTTTAACCCTTAATAAGCATATTTAGCTGTGTATAACGGACCCCCTAATCAACTTTTTTTTTTTTTTTTTTTATTTGTGCATCTGTGTATTCTATATGTACATAGATTACATGAGGGTGATGTAGGTCAGAAGCAGAGGTCTGCATTTACAGTATCTCCTGGGATTATGCTCATGTTGAACTCTGAGCGAAAGGACGCAAAAGATGCAGATCATACTATTTACTTTGGAAAGAGTTGAGCCATGCCGCGGGCAGTACAAAGCACAGCACATGTGGCTTGTTCCCACAAACAGCGAGAAATCAGTCTTGCTTTCCTGTCAGCAGGGATAGACTCATGTCAAAGCAGGCTGGGATCATACTTTCTTCACGTGTTCCTGCCACAACTTTAAGGCTATGTGCGCACTTACTGGATTTTGCAGCGGATTTTCCGCGGATTTGCTGCATGTTTCGCTGCAGAAAATGTTCATAACATCTCTGCAGTGAATCACCAGCAAATCCTGTGTGCACTGGGCGGAATTTGACAGCTGCATGTTTTGCTGCGGGAATCCCGCAGCAAAAACAAGTTCATGTCACTTCTTTTCCGCACATCGCTGCGGGATTTCACTCCATTGACTCCAATGTTAATCATGAAATCCCGCAGGGAATAACGCAGGCAGCAAATTCTGTGCGGTTCACTGCGTTTTCCTGCGTTATTCCCTGCGGTATTTCGCGGTTTACCTCCGGTAATGTACATCGCTTGTCTGCGGTTTTGCAGGGAAGTGATGTCATTACTCTCTGCACGGCTTCCTCTTCCTGTAAACACACACAGAACACATCACAGACACAGAACACATAGACACACACATAGAACACACATAGAAAGAAAACGGAAATATAGAAAAAAAAGAACGTGGGCTCCGCTGCATATTTACTGTCCAGCTGAGGTAAGCACACAGCGGCGGCCCGGTATTCTCAGGCTGGGGAGGGAGAGGGGCAGGGATAATGGCCCCTGCCTCACTCCCCCGCCATTAACTCCAGGCTTGATCATGGCAGCGTCTATGTGACAGCTGACATGATCAACCCGTAAGTAAAGTGAAAAAAACACACACAGAAAAATCCTTTTTTTTTTAAATAAAACAAACAAGCCTCGTTCACCATTTTATTAACCCCCCCCCCCCCCAAACAAAGCTCCGGCGTAATCCACAGCTCCGACGTAATCCACAGGTCCTGCGCTGCTTCCATCCAGCCGCGACTGTCACAGACACAGCGCTGAATGAAAGCAGCAGACAGCAGAGGTAATTACCGGTCATTTCCCACGGCCGGTAATGTGAACTCACTGCCGACCATGGGAAATGCAGCGATCTGTCCTCTATCTACTATCTCAGAATTAAATTACTTTTTTTTTCTTTTTCAATGTGCTTTATTGCATTGAACGCAATAAAGCACATCCCAACCCGCACGCGGCAATAGCGCGAATAATACCGCGGTAAAACCGCAGCAAACCGCATGCGGTTTTCGGGTGCGGTTTCCCGCGGTTTTTTACCGCGGGTGCGGTAATCTTAGAGCATGCGGAATTTTCACAAGAAAATTCCATTTCCCAGTGCGCACATAGCCTTAGTCTACTGAACCACATATTTCATAGAAATGACTGATTCTGCAATCATTTTGTTCCCCCTCCCTGTCATACACTTTACATCATTGTAGGCATCACATGCCTTCAATTACACGAGGGAACATGTTGATGTGACGCCCTGGGCAAGCCAGGGGTCAGAGGTCATCGCACCACCACACCCTACACCCCAGTTAGGAACATCAAAGCTAACCAAAATCCTTGTTGCCTTCCTCCAGGGGCTGATGTTCACACCAGGGGGTGGGCCAGGCGGTTGGCTCCGCCCACCGAGGAGTTCACAGCCCTGGAGGCAGGAAGTACCAGGCAGATAGAGTTTGGAGGAGGAAGTGGAAGGAGTGGAAGATTAGCTCAGGGAGAGCTTGAGTAAACAGTGAAGTTGAGTTAAGGAAGTGGAAGTGAAGGAAGTAAAGTGGTAAAGGAGGACAGTAAGAGTGGTGACAGGAAAGACAGAGTATGGAAAGCCTGAAGTTGGTCCAGCTGTGTGCAAGACAGAGTCAGCAAGGTCAGCAACGGCGGTGATTGTCCGGAGGGGTGACCGTTTGGAAGTTCCTGGAAGGACCGCGGACGGGTGGTGGCCCAGCGGTCTGGAGCAGTATACGAAGGACAGTCAGCACCAGGGCAGGGGCGTCTCGGACCCCGGCAAGGCTAGGAGTCGCCATAATTTGTCAAATCAGTCAGTGAAGGGGACGTCGATCCCCCAACAACCAAGTCCCGATTGAAGGCAACAGCCCAACCATTACAGTAGAGACACCGCCACCGCCAGGGCACCAGTTTCTAAGGGCCAGCGCCTGCGGGCAAAGAGTAGAGCTCCTCCGGTCCAGCTTGAAGCCAGGGAGCGGGTTACTGGTGGGAACCCATCGAGACCATCAACAACATTAGGTGCAGGAAAAGGGACATCACCGTCACCTACTGGGGAAAGCAAGTGCAGCCGTCCGTGGGAACCGTCTTTCCAGCCGTGTGTTTTACTGAGAACTGTGTCAACGTCTCAGGCTGAGTGAGTACCACAGTGCCGCAAGGCACAGCGCTGCCCCCGCGTCCCTGCGCCCACCAAGCCCTGCATCTCCTACCTCATCACTGGGCCCCGGGATCACCAACCCCTACCCATGGAGGGGCAACACAACAACTTGCTGCTTCACACCATCACTCCCGGGATCCCCACACCGAGCAGCGGTGGTGCTAACAAATCACCACAACCGTGGGTGGCGTCACGGACAATAGACAATATCCCAACAACCCAATCCCCTTTCACTCACGGGCGAGGAGCGCCGCTCGAGAACCCCCGGGATCCGGCCCACCGCTCGAGCCATCACTGAGCAGCAGCAGCCGGACCCGAGCAGAGGGGTGAGCGCAGTGCTGACACCCTCCTCACCGCCCGCGACATTGACATACAATAATTTTTGTACCCTTCAAACACCTTTTTTGAGGATACTTTTAGCACAAAATTCATGCAGTGTGTTCCCCCCCCCCATGGAGTTATGGTAAATGTACACAATTTTTGGCTTCTACATGTTTTATGTCTGTGTAACAGGCAGGGGGAGCTGTGGCCGAGGTGATATAGGAAAATGGAGGTCTTGGCTGGTTGTGTGCGCTGCTGTCATCTTGACCGCTAACTGTCCTGAATATGGTATATACATCAGATAACGGGCACAGCACTTTAAGAATAGTTCTGCATCATGCAGAGGCAGGAACTTTATGGTTATCATCCGGTGGTCCATTACTTTCATGCCCAAATAAATCAGTCCAGCAAACTACTGTGGGAATCTCTATATTCCCTTGTGAGGGCCACATGTGTGGCGCCCCTGAGGCTTCAGTTACCACAGAGTACCTGGGAGGGGCAGCCACTAGGCAACACAACAATGGAGGAGTTCTCCAGCAGTAGAGGAAAGGAGCAGACGTGTCTAAGGGTAAGAACGCACTTTGCTTTTTACCTGCTTTTTCAACTGCAGCGTTTAATGACCAAATGGATGTGTTCTGCTTTTCAAGCAAAGTCTATGGGAAATTTCTGCCACACAAAGGCAGCATTTTGAACTGCATAGTGCGGTTTAGAAAACCAAATTCCCATAGACTTTGCTTGAAAAGCAGAACACATCCATTTTGGCATTAAACGCTGCAGTTGAAAAAGCAGGTAAAAAGCAAAGTGCGTTCTTACCCTTACCGGTGGGACAGAGGAGGAGTTCTTGTGGTTCTTGTTGTTCCTTAGTGTGACCTTAAACACTCCCTCAGAACCTGCACCATGCAGGGTGCAGGATCCTAGGGAAGACCATTCTTCAAGTTGGTTTTCCAGAATCTGCCAGGATGGGAAATTTTTAAGCTTCCCTGGCTACACAGAGCCCGAAAGCACAGTGCCACAGATAGGATCCGAGGTCTTGGACGGCACAAGTCCCCATTGCGGCACCTGCAGATAGAGACAAGAGTACTAAACGAGACTGTCTGGGGTCCCCTAGTATGTTTAGGCCAAGGGGATCCAACACACAAGGCGCTAGGAGGAAGATGCCACTGAGCATCACACCGGACTTATCTCCAAAGAGATTCGGGTTCGACGGAGCCTATCACAGCGAGTGACCAGTACTACCTGGGTGAGTGGCACAAAAAGTGAGTAAAAATACCTGGAACCACAGCATTTGACTCAGACTGTTATTACCGGCACCGCCGCCCCGGGCCTCGGCACTAAAGGCAATCACCATCACTACTCCCCTCATCATCCTTCCCAGGGCACGCTCCACCTGTGGGGAGCGAAACCAGCTCTGCTGCTATTACCATCCGCGCCGGAGGACAGTGACAGTAGAGGAGGCTAATCCCTGGCCGCGTACCACAGGTGGCGTCACGACAATCTTCCTACTAAAACACCCATCATCTTCCCTCCTTTTTGGTGTACAGCTCGGGGCACAAAGCCGGGCAGGCCACCGCGACATCCCAAACCACCACAGCGACCCGGTGAAGAGTAACTAAGGTACAGGAACCCCGTGCCTGACTACCCCTTGCCCCCTTGGTGCTACACATGGCCACACTATTCTCATCTCCAGATTGCTTAATGAGGACCTCTTTGACTGAGGTGCATTGATACGACTCCTCACTGCTACTCTAAGCTCTATGGAGATGGGCCAAACTCTCGATTGCCACTGCATTTGCAAGAGAAATTTCCCAGCCTGGCTATTTTTCAAATTTATAACCCTCAGGCCTTGATGTACTTTAGGGGTGCTTCACACACAGCGAGCTCGCTGCCGAGATCGCTGCTGAGTCATGTTTTTTGTGACTCAGCAGTGACCTCATTAGCGATCTCGCTGTGTGTGACACTGAGCAGCGATCTTGCCCCTGCTGCGAGATCGCTGCTCGTTACACACAGCCCTGGTTCGTTTTCTTCAAAGGCGCTCTCCCGCTGTGACACACAGATCGCTGTGTGTGACAGCGAGAGAGCGACGAAATGAAGCGAGCAGGGAGCAGGAGCCGGCATCTGGCAGCTGCGGTAAGCTGTAACCAAGATAAACATCGGGTAACCAAGGTGGTTACCCGATATTTACCTTAGTTACCAGCCTCCGCAGCTCTCACCATGCCTGTGCTGCCGGCTCCGGCTCTCTGCACATGTAGCTGCATTACACATCGGGTTAATTAACCCGATGTGTACTGTAGCTAGGAGAGCAAGGAGCCAGTGCTAAGCAGTGTGCGCGGCTCCCTGCTCTCTGCACATGTAGCTGCATTACACATCTGGTTAATTAACCCGATGTGTACTGTAGCTAGGAGAGCAAAGCTAAGCGGTGTGCGCTGGTAACTAATGTAAACATCGGGTAACCATACCCGATGTTTACCTTAGTTACCAGTGTCCGCAGCTTCCAGACGCCGGCTCCGTGCAAGCGCAGCGTCGCTTGCACGTCGCTGCTGGCTGGGGGCTGGTCACTGGTCGCTGGTGAGATCTGCCTGTTTGACAGCTCACCAGCGACCATGTAGCGATGCAGCAGCGATCCTGACCAGGTCAGATCGCTGGTCGGATCACTGCTGCATCGCTAAAGTGTGAAGGTACCCTTACTTCATATCCATATCTATTCCAAATACCACTTGCTGTAGATTAGATTCACCTGAGATTAGATTGATCTGTTCCTTAACCCTTGCTTTTAGGCCCCTTGTTTGAGATAAGGAATCTTTCTTTTTGCGGAATCCTCGTTTTAAGGTGGTGTCACACACAGCGACGACGACGTCGCTGCTACGTCACCATTTTCTGTGATGTTGCAGTGACGTCGCTGTCGCTGTGTGTGACATCCAGCAACGAGCTGGCCCCTGCTGTGAGGTCGTTGCTGAATGTCCTGCTTCATTTTTTCGTCGTCGCTCTCCTGCTGTGAAGCACACATCGCTGTGTGTGACAGCGAGAGAGCGACGAAATAAAGCGAGCAGGGAGCAGGAGACGGCGTCCGGCAGCTGCGGTAAGCTGTAACCACTGTAAACATCGGGTAACCAAGGGAAGACCTTTCCCTGGTTACCCGATATTTACCTTAGTTACCAGCCTCCGCCGCTCTTGCCTCTTGCTGCTAGTGCCGGCTCCTGCTCTGTGCACATGTAGCTGCAGTACGCATCTGGTAATTAACCCTATGTGTACTGTAGCTAGGAGAGCAAGGAGCCAGCGCTAAGCAGTGTGCGCGGCTCCCTGCTCTCTGCACATGTAGCGACGTTATGATCGCTGCTGCGTCGCTGTGTTTGACAGCTAAGCAGCGATCATAACAGTGACTTACAAGGTCGCTGTTACATCACAGAAAATGGTGACGTAACAGCGATGTCGCTGTTGCTATGTGTGACACCAGCTTTAGGCTCCTTGCCTGATATCAGAAATCTGTCACTTAAGGCCCAGTCACACTAAACAACTTACCAGCGATCCCAACAACGATACAACTTGATAGGGATCGCTGGTAAGTTGCTAGGAGGTCGTTGGTGACATGTCACACTAAGCGACGCTCCAGCGATTCCACCAGCAACCTGACCTGGCAGGGATCGCTGGAGCGTCGCTACACGTGGAAGCATGCTGCGCTTTGTAACGAAGGTAAATATCGGGTAACCAACCCGATATTTACCTTGGTTACCAGCGCACCGCTTACCGCTGGCTCCCTGCACACCTAGCCACAGTACACATCGGGTTAATTACCCGATGTGTACTCTGCTACGTGTGCAGGCAGCCGGCTTCTGCGGACGCTGGTAACCATGGTAAACATCTGGTAACCAAGAAGCAGTTACCTTGGTTACCCGATATTTACCTTCGTTACCAGTGTCGCGGGCGGGGAGGAGGGTGTCGGCACACTACGCTCACCCCCTTCTGCTCGGGTCCGGCGGCCGCTGCTCAGTGGTGGCTCGAGCTGTAGGCCGGATCCCGGGGGTTTCTCGAGCGGCACTCCTCGCCCGTGAGTGAAAGGGGTTTGTTGGGTGTGGGGATGATTATTGTCCGTGACGCCACCCACGGTTGTGGTGATTGCACCACCGCTGCTCAGTATGGGGGGGTCCCGGGGATGGTGATGCGGAGCAGCCAGGTGTTGTGTTGCCCCTCCGTGGGTAGGGGTTGGTGATCCCGGGGCCCAGTGATGAGATGTAAAGTGTAGGGCCTGGTGGGCGCGGGGGCAGCGCAGTGCCTTGCGGCACTGTGGTACTCACTCGGCCTGAGACGTGGACACAGTTTGTACGGTAAACCAAACGGCTGGTAGGACGGTCCCACAGACGGCTGCACCTGCACTCCCGGTAGGTGACGGTGATGTCCCTCTTCCTTGCACCTATGGTTGACTTGTGGTAGCGGTGGATTCCCTCCGGTTACCCGCTCCCCGACTACAATCTGGGCCGGAGGAGCTCTACACTTTGCCCGCAGGCGCTGGCCCTGAGAAACTGGTGCCGTGGCGGTGGCGGTGTCTCTCTGCTTCAGGTTGGGCTGTTGCCTTCAGTCGGGACTTGGTTGTTGGGGGATCTGCGTCCCCGTCACTGACGGATTCGGCAAATTTGGCGACTCCTAGCCTTGCCGGGGTCCGAGAGGCCCCTGCCCTGGTGCTGACTGTCCTTCGGAACACTGCTCCAGACCACCGGGCACACAGCCAACGGGGTCCTTCCAGGAACTTCCAAATGGTCCCCCTCCAGACAGTCACCGCCGTCGCTGACCTTGCTGATCTGGCCCTACACAAAGCTGGACCCTTCAGGCTTTCTTTCTCTTCTGTCACTTCACTTGCTTTCCTCCTTTTTCCACTTTCCTACTTTCACTCTCACTTTGCTGTTTTACTTTTGCCCTGTCTAGACTACTCCTCCGCTCCTTCCACTTCATCCTCCTGGACTCAACTGCCTGGTTTCTCCCGCCTCCAGAACTGTGACCTCCTCGGTGGGCGGAACCAACCACCTGGCCCACCCCCTGGTGTGAATCATCAGCCTCTGGAGGAAGGCAACAAGGATTTGTAGTTTAGCTGTGATGTGCCTACCTGGGGTGTGGGGTGTGGTGGTGTTGTGACCTGTGACCCCTGGCTTGCCCAGGGCGTCACACCAGCGTCCGCCGCTCTCACACTGCCAGTGCCGGCTCCCTGTTCCCTGCACTCCTAGCCAGAGTACACATCGGGTTAATTACCCGATGTGTACTCAAGCTACGTGTGCAGGGAGCAGGGAGCCAGCACTGACAGCTGAGAGCGGCGGACGCTGGTAACTAAGGTAAATATCGAGTAACCAAGGTAAGGGCTTCTTAGTTACCCGATGTTTACCATGGTTACCAGCGTCCGCAGAAGCCGGCTCACTGCACATTTAGTTGTTGCTCTGTCGCTGTCACACACACAGCGATGTGTGCTTCACAGCGGGAGAGCAACAACTAAAAAATGGTCCAGGACATTCAGCAACAACAAACGACCTCACAGCAGGGGCCAGGTTGTTGCTGGATGTCACACACAGCAACATCGCTAGCAAGTTGTGCCTCAGCAGCGATGTTGCTAGCGATGTTGCTTAGTGTGACGGTACCTTTTTTAGTCCTTGATTACTTCAGATGATCACGCTATCCAGTATGGTCTTTTCCAACCAAAGGTCCCATCTGGCACACTACTTGGTACAAGGGATAACTGTCTAATCTTACGAGTATGTCGCGGGCGGAGGAGGGGACGCCGCGCTCTCCCACTGCTCGGGTGCGGCTGCTGCGGCCTGCCGCTGCTCGGTGGCTCGAGCGATGGGCCGGATCCCGGGGACTCGAGCGGCGCTCCTCGCCCGTGAGTGAAAGGGGTTTGGGTGTGGGGATAGTTTATTGTCCGTGACGCCACCCACGGTTGTGGTGATTGAGTGTACACCACCGCTGCTCTGGCTGGGGATCCCGGGAGTGATGGTATGGAGCAGCCAGTTGTTGTGTTGCCCCTCCGTGGGTAGGGGTTGTTGATCCCGGGGCCCAGTGATGGGGTGTTGGATGGTGGACAGGCGGGCTATGGGGCCTGTGGAGGTGCAGGGGCAGCGCTGTGCCGCGCGGCACGGAGGTACTCACTCAGCCAGTAAACACGACACAGTTTTCGGTAAACAAACGGCTGGTTGGACGGGTCACTCGGACGGTTGCAGTTGTTGTTGTTTCTCCCCTGACCCAGTTTGGTGGTGCAAGTCCTTTCTTTCGCCTCTGTGCACACTCCTCCTGCGCTCCGGCTTCCAGCTGGCTCCCCGATTTCAGTACCGGTGGGCCACCGCCCAGCCCCGGCTACCTACGGTTCCACCAGCTGTCTCCCCGGCTCCCTGCAGACAGCCACTACCGTCTGCCGGACTCTCTGTACGAGGCCCTAGGCTCCAACCTAGGCCCCTGGCTATGTCTGCCTCTCTGCAGACCTTCTCTCTTCCTCTCCTAGGACTTGACTGGGCTTGTTTCCTGCCTCAGGCCAGCTCACTCCTGGGTGGGCGTCCCCATCTCCTGACTCCGCCCACCTGGTGTCAGTCTGAGCCCGAAGCAGAAAGCAGGTCACTTTGGGGATGTCTGCTGTGAACTGCTGGGGGTGGGGGTGTGTTGTTACCTGTGTCCCCTGGCTTGTCCAGGGCGACACAAGTACAGTAACAGAGCATGTCCCTCATGGCATCTAGGGCTTCACCTCATGGGTTCTCTCTTCTGTCAGCTACAACCACACGGCAGGCCAAGGCCACTGCATATGACATGCCCGCACCGGGGCCTGGGGTTAAGCATTACTGGGCTGCGGCTATGTTCTGTTCTGAGAGGATGTCACGGTTACAGGGTCCGGTTCTGTGACCACCCCCAGCGGTTTCGTTTTAATAAATGGCTGATGATTGTGGGGGAATATTTACATGGGAGATGTCGTGACACCACTTGTGGTATGCGGCCAGATATATGCCGCCGCTGCTATTCAGTTCCCTGGGGGTCTGTGGTGATGCAGCTGAGTTGGTATAGCGTTTCACAGGTAGAGCTAGGCCCCTAGTCTTTACAAATGATGGAGAGATTTAATGTTTGGGTGCCGGACTGAGGATGGCGGCAATAACTGGACAACACAGGGGCCGTAGTTTCCTTTTTACCTTTTACTCGGTAGTAGATGATACAGGCCTGGGAGACTGGTCCAGCTGGTAACGGAGGTCCGGACAGCCTGGAAGCAATTGAGGGGGATCTACCTAGCCAGGTGGGTTCAGAGGTCTTCTTGCTTGCGCTGTGATATGTGGGTCCCTGTGGCTTGAAGCTACGCTGTGACCCTCTTGTGTTGGTAGTGATTCTCACCTGTATGGCAGGCAGCGCAAGTCTTTTACTGGTGCCATTCCACTGGTCACTGGCTCCTGATTCTGCTATGCTGCTGTGCCCCGGGCTCTCTGTGGGCCAGAAGACCTGCAGTCTCCTGCCCTCCAGATTTAGCTGCGTGGACTTCAGTTCCCTTGAAACTTTGGACTCCGGTGTCCAGTTCCATGCTCTCGGCCCTGAGGGAGCTATATCATCATAGGAAGTGTTAAGTGCTGGTGCAACTAGCATGGGAACCCCCCCCCCTCCCCCTTGCTTCCAGGTATCATGTCACCCCCTGTGAGGAGGGCAATGTTACTGTGGCAACTGGACCACTGGGGTGCCACACATACCACACTCTTGGGCCGTTCTTGTTAAAAAAATAGATTTTCTGCCCACTCCCAGGGCCGGCTCTAGGTTTTTGTGGGCCCCGTACAAATAGATTAGATGCATGCATGCATGCATACATGTAGACAAATATGCACGCATATTACAGATATTTTTAAAATAGTGAAGCCGGCAGCAGCCCCACTCACCTCCCCTGCTATTCTCCATCCAGCTCCTCCAGGGCATGTAGCTCTGCGGGCCACGCTGCTTGATGGATGTCACTTTAATAGACCTAGTGGCTCACACTGGTGTGTGTGTGTGTGTGTGTGTGTGTGTGTGTGTGTGTGTGTGTGTGTGTGTGTGTGTGTGTATACATCACAATAGAGGCTGGGTTATACAGTATACATCACAGGAGGGCCAGAGGGCAACAGTATATACATCACAAGAGAGACTGGCGGCTACAGTATATACATGACCGAAGGGGCTGGGAGCTACAGTGTATATACATCACAGGGGAGGCTGAGGGCTTCAGTATATAAATCACAGGGGAGGCTGGGGGCATACACACTGCTGATCTGAGAGGCTTATGTCGCGGGCAGAGGGGCCACGCTCGCTACGCTCTGGTCCGCGGCTGCTGCTCGGTGGCTTGAGCGGTAGGCCGGACCCGGGAACTTGAGCAGCGCTCCTCGCCCATGAGTGAAAAGGGGGTGGTTTGTTTTGGGAGATAGTTTGTGACGCCACCCATGGGTCATGGTGATGGGCACCACCGCTGTTGGTGACGGGGATCCCGGGAGCGATGGTAGGGAGCAGCTAGGATGTTGTCCCCTCCGTGGGTAGGGGTTGGTGATCCCGGTGGCGGTATAGGGAGGCAGGATGGCTGGGTTGCAGGGGCAGCGTGGCGCGGTGCCGGATGGCACTGTGGTACTCATTCAGGCACAAATTCACAGAGTCCCTGGTAAACCAAACGGCTGGATGGACAGGTCCCGCAGCCGGCTGCAGTGTCTTTGCTCTCCCCGGACAGGTTGATGGTGGCTGTATTTCCCTGCACCGGTGTGTGGTGTGTGGTGTGTGGTGTGTGTGTATGTATGTGTTGACGATGGTTTCCCAACGTTAGTCCGCTCCCCGGCGTATATGTACCAAAGGAGCCAGTTTTGCCCGCAGGCGCTGGCCCTTGGATCTCTAGCCTATGGCGGTGGCTTTTTATCCTCACTGTGTGGACTGTTGCCTTTTGTCGGGTCTTGGGTCTTAGGAAACCCCTGGGGTTTCGGTCACTCTCGGATTTGACCGTTGTCGGCGGCTCCCAGCCTAGTCTGGGTCTGATGGCCCTGCCTTTGTGCTTATCTTCACTCCGCTCCCCGGTTCGGTACCAGTGGGCCACCGCCTGACCCCGGTCCTACGGTTCCGCAGAGGTCCACTAACTCCTGCAGACGGCCACCACCGTCTGCCGACCTTGCTGACAGTGCCTGGGCTCCTACCCAGACACTAGCAGTTTCTCCACTACAAACTGAACTCCTCACTCCACTTCCACTAAACTCCAAAACTCAACTCCAACTCCCTGCTTTTGCCGCCTCCAGGCCTGTGAACTCCTCGGTGGGTGGGGCCAACCGCCTGGCTCCGCCCCACCTGGTGTGGACATCAGACCCTGGAGGGAGGCAACAAGAGTTTTTGTTTGACTGATGTAGACTATCCAGGGGAGTGTGTGTGTGTGTGTGTGTGTGTGTGTGTGTGTGTGTGTTGTTATGTCTGTGACTACCTGGCTAGTCCAGGGCGTCACACTTACAAATTACTGGGAGGCATACTGCTCTGGGAGGGTGGCTCATACAGGTCTGGGGGTCCATACAGGTAGGGAGAAGCAGGGGGGTATTGGTGCACATACAGTTTTAAAGCGCTGTGCCTGCTTCCTGGTGATGCTGCGCTGTGGCTCCTGTCTGTTTATCTGTGGGACAGGAGTGAACGGCGTGCTAGCTCCGTCCACAGATGAACTTTTATGCACAGGCACACAACACAACTGAACGCTGTGAGGGAAAGTGCAGGGATGCCAGCTAGGAAAGTGTGGCTGCAGCCTGAGAACTGCAGTACCCGAAACTCTGCCTGGAGACCGAAGAGAACTGATGTCGGTGAGTGAGCCCGCGCAGCGTTCCAGGGCCCTGGCATTTGTCTGTGTGTGTCGTGTGCTGATGCCGACCCTGCCCACTCCCCTGGCTTAATGGAGCAACAGTTCACACAGACAGTGTTTGGTGGTTTCCTCCTCTAAGAACCCATACCCTCTTGTCAAAAGACTGGACCAGCAATTTGAACAGCTTGTGATCCATGCATGTTCCTTTCAGCCTATGCATCCAGTTCTTAACAAATTTCTCAAATTTCTCCACGTATTTTTTTTTTTTTCTGCTTCGCCACACCCACAATCCATCTGGCTGTGAGACCGAGAGGTTACTTTCAGGATACAGTGGGCCATGAACGAGGAATGAGACCACACTAGGTTTAAATGCAATCTCTTTTATAACCCGATAGTGGAACGCAAATGTGCCGTCCCCCGTGTCAGCAGCCGAGCTGCTTGGATCCGGGTTCTCAGTGGATCGACCCAGGGGTCGAGCGGCCACTCCAATGAAGGGGGGGGGGATTTGCAAGGGATATTATAGAGTTCGTGATGCCACCCGTGGTGTGCGGTAATTTTGGAAGTGCTGCCGCTGGGAGTACCCGGGGTGATGAAGTGGGGAGCAAGGTGTTGTAACCCTCCACGGGTAGGGGGGGGAATGCCCCGGATCTCGGTGAATGGCGAATGCTGTGGGGTGCAGGGGTCACTGTGGTAGTCACTCAGGCCATTAAGCAGACACCGAGAAATGGTAAAACAAGTCTCTGGACACCGCTGCCGCTGAGGGGAGCCCCCAATGGTGCCTGGTGATCCGTGACCTGCCTCCTGGCACGAAGTTTACTTCTCTGGTGGTCCCTGTAGTGTGGAACTTGATGGGTCCCACTCCCCACTATGGCTAAGTGTGGGAGCTTGTTCTCAGGGCTCACGCTTGTGATTTTCTGGACCGTTTTGGATTGATAGTCCTATTCCCCCTCGTTGCGCTAGTGCCCTGATTTTGGAACGGTTGGGAACGAATCTTGAAGGCTCCTTTCTCCTTGGGTAAATTATCGGGTAGCTTGAAGCTACTCCCTGACCTAGGGTCCATGTACCCTGTTGTGCCTCGGTCCCGGACCGGTGATGGTGCAAGGCCGCCGGCTGTCCTCCTCGACAGATCCGTGCCATTTGCCATGATCCCCCTGCGACCGGGGGTCTGACTCCTCTAGGCCCAGACCACCGTCTGCAACCTAGACAGTTTTCAAGGAGCTCCGCTCCCGACCTCCTTTCACTTTCACTACTCAGTCTACACTCTGACACTTCTCACCTCCCCTCCCCAACTCCCCAGGTGGGAGACTATTCCACTCAAGCCATCCACTGGTGTGTTTTGGTGGGTGTGGTGCAGGGTGTATCTAGGATTTGATTAGCTGATAGATGCAACACCATATGGTTAGGGACCCAAAACCAAGAAGGAGGTGGCTACTGCACGGGAGGGCAGATTGTGCAATACCCTGTGACGACCTGATAGTCCAGGGGCATCACATAAGTGTGATAATTTCTGCTAGCGTCACATATTGCAGGAAACCTAACGGTTGTAAGCCCACTTACTAACAAGAGTGTGCCACCCCTGTGCCAGCAGCCGGTGCTGCACGGATCCGGATCTACGGTGCGGCTCGAGGGGTTCTACGGACTCTGGGGTCGCGCGGACACTCCGAATAAAAGGGGGCGGACGTATTTATACGGGGTTGGTTGTAAAATGTCTGTGACACCACCCACAGTGTGTGGTGAGATGTAGCACCACTGCTGCCACTGCGGGGCTCCCGGGACGTTGGGCTGGCAGTTGGATGTTAACCCCTCCGTGGGTAGGGATGGATGTCCCGGGGCCCAATGTCTCTATGCTGGGGATGGTGAGTGCAGGGGCCAGCGCACCCGGCCAAGCCGGGAATGTTACTCACGGTCGAATAAAGCACACGAGTCCTGTGGTAAACCAAGGTGATGGCTGCCGCAGATGGGTGTATCTGATCCCACACCCGGGCTGGTAGTCAAAGTCTCTCTCCTCTGCACTCAGTGTTTTGTAAGTAGGAACGCCGGAGTCCGCTCCCGGTCCTTTTTGTTGGGAGCAATGCCCGTCTGACGCTGACCCTTGGGATCTACGGGCCCTGGCGGTGGCCCTATCTCTCTGTGGGTGGTTGTCTACTTTTCGGGACTTGGGTTGGGATAGGACCTAAAATCCTGCCCTCAATCGGTTAATTAGCTAGGCCGTTGGTTTCGGTCCTGGCTTCAGGGTCCGAGTACCCCCTCTGTGCACACGGTTTCCGGGTCGGTTCTCCGGTGTCGGTACCGGTGGGCTACAACCCTGTCCCAGTCCACCTCTGATCTCCGCAGCAGTCTTCCCATCTCCTGCAGACTTTGGCTACTGTCTGCCACCTAGCCTAGGTGTCAGGGCTCCGACCCTGGCACCTGTCAGCTTGCACCTCCAACTCAAACTTATCTCAACCTGACTGTTTTCCCGCCCCAGGCTTCAGACCTCTAGGTGGGCGTATCCCAACCCCCTGGTCCTGCCCACTGGTGTTTACGTTTTTCCCTGAGGGGGGTGACTAGGGTTTCAGGTCAGCTGATTTAACTCTTCGTAGGATGGGTGTTGTGCGGGGGCCTACTTGTATAACTACCTGGTTTTCCAGGGTGCTACAAGAGCACAGCTGGTCGACACTTGAGCCTGTCTGTGCAACTCAAACAGCATCAAGACAAAACAATCACTGATCTCGGGGAGACCAGCCAGAGAAAACACTGCCTGCAGCCAACGAGGGCGCTCAATACAGTGAAATCCTAGGTGCATTGCCCCCTGGGAAATATGCAAATCAAAAAAGTCCGTGGAGCCTCTGTTAGGAGCCTCAACACAGAAACTAGTCCTCCTCGGACTTTTTTGATTGGCATATTTCCCAGGGGGCAATGTGTGGCGCCCTAGGACCTGGTCGCCACAACGGCATTGCCCTCCTGAGGGTTAATGCTGAGCCTGGAGGTAATGGGGAAATCTACTGGCCAGTAAGTTAACATCCACCGCAGTTTCTCCCTCAGGCCAGTAGGGGGAGCTCTGAACCTGAAGTTTCAGGGAGCTTCCTTAAGCCTGACCTGGGGGAGGAGTTAGTTAGTCTGTAGGGAGCAGCAGAAGTGAACAGACACAGAGTGAGCTGTCCTGTGAATCTGGGGCCTAGAGCTGGAGCAGTTTGGCCCAGAGAAGCAGGAGTAGCTGAGAGGCAGCAGAGAGACTCGGACATCGGAGTCTGTGGTTGCCAGGGTATAAAATCCGTCCCTGGTAGCCGAATCCGAAGGGCAGGGGAGCTGCAAGCCCCTGGCCCAGACACATCCAAGGTACAGCTGCAGCATCAGGGCCCGGTGTGGACCCCAGCGGAGAAGCACCAGGGAGTGGGCCTGCGCAGCCACCTACAGAGGGAAGGGACGTGCTAGTGGTCCCAGCAGCGAAGAGGGCCATTGCTGGATTCAGAGAAGCAGGGTCCTATCATCACCAAGAAAGGTACAGGAGTAGGCCTCATACTCAGCTGGCCAGAAAGATCACCCCAAGTACTTCCAGGCCGACCGGATCCCCATCACCACCTGTAACGGTCTCCCAGGACTGGACTGTTCCCAGAGTAAAAGAGGAAAAGGTAAAGAGACTGTTGTTTGTGCCTGGTTCTTTCCTCGCCTGTCGGCCCTGCACCGTGTTAGTCACACAGCACCATAGACTTTCACAAGCACCAACTGTGCCCCGGGCATTGCTCCACCTGTGGGGAGCAGTACCATCATAGCTGCCATAATATCATCCCGGAGGCCTCACACAGCAGCGGCGGCTTATTAGCCGCATACCACAGGTGGCGTCACGAACACAACCATTAACAAGCAAGCCACATATTCTACTGACACCCACCAGGGCCACGGAGCCGGGCCCAGCCACCACTGACTACCACCGGACTAGTCCAGCCCGGCACCGGGTGTCCCATAGCCCTGGGGTGGGCGAGTCAAATGCACTTAGGATTTCACTGTATTGAGCGCCCTCGTTGGCTGCCGGCAGTGTTTTCTCTGGCTGGTCTCCCCGAGATCAGTGATTGTTTTGTCTTGTTGGTCTACTAGGCATTGCTCCCACCTGGCCAGAATCCTACTCCACACTGAGGGGCAATACCCTGAAACAGCTGTCTGTGGATGGATACCTGGCCTTGGTATTTCCCTTGTCATATCTTTAAACTTGTCAAAGAGTTGGATATTGACTAAAAGGGCCACTTAATATGGTGATTATGGTGGTTTCCTAAAAAGAGCCACTCCTTGGCTAGGTCCTTCCCGGAGTGATATCTGGCTAGTTTCTGTGAGACTCCTAACAGGGGCTCCACGGACTTTTTTGATTTACTCAAACAGCATCGTGAGAAGTAGTCCTGACACTTGGCGAGTTTTGAGCCAGACACTGTGTGACATTCCATTATACTTGGTAAATGAGTACCGAGCATCAAAATGCTTGTTATGCTTACCAACCAGTTCGCCCATTACTAATGGTAACCCCAGTAGGCCAAGGGACACCGCAGAATTTGTTTTGTGCTGTTTTCATTGACATTAATAAATAAATAAAAAAAATATATATATATATATATATATATATATATATATATATATATATATATATATATATATATATATATATATATATATATATATATATATATATATATATATATATTATATATATTATATTATATTATATTATATTATATTATATTATATTATATTATATTATAATATAATATAATATAATATAATATAATATAATCTCAGTTTTGCACTTTATTTTGCCAAACTTGCACATAGCTAATAAATAACAGCAACTTGTTTTACTTGTTTTTATCGTACCTTTTGACTTTGCGGTTTTTTTTTTTTTTTTTTCTGCCATTACATTTCGGCACATGTTTACAGTTGCACCAAGTGTTTTAATAAAGAGGTAAATGCATTAAATGGTATGTTTGTAACTTAAAAATGTGCCCAAGAACAAGCGGCAGTTAGTTACTACCTACCTGCTTGATGTGACTGGCCCTGCTCTTCGCCGTTACAAATCACTCTTTCCAGCAATTCAGCTGCTTCTATAGACATCGCGTCCATAGAGAGAAGGCTTCTCACCTGCTCTGCTTTCTAGACAGGGCGAGACAGCTGTTGTCCTGCCTTGCAATATAGAGCAGAGCAAAAAAGAAGCCTCCGCTCTGTTGATGAAGACACTGTATCACCAGCAGGACTGGTCTGTGACTTTGTGCCAAGCAAGAATGACGCTCGGCACAACAGGCAAGCAGGTAGAAACTACCTGCCTTTCAGTGCTTAGGCACTCCCCCCCCCCCCCCCCCCCCCCCTTTCATTTTAATTTTCTTTTTTAAAGTCCCAGATATACCCTTTCAAGTTTTGCTGGACAATTTGCTGATTTCAGTTGGTGACACGAAGTCCAGCAAATCACGGACCTGGACTCTCTAAGGGTGCGATAGTGTATAGAAGCCTTTGCCTTTTAACCAGTGAGACACGCTGCAAACCTCACATGAACTTTAGTAAAAAAATTGGGGGTGGGGGGGCATAAGCTGATTATTGTGAGACCAAAAGTATAGTCGGTTTCACAGAAGGAAGTAACCTGAGACTGAGACATCCTTACTTGCTGTCCTGGGTGGAGGGAAGACTACCCCAACTGTAAGCGGAGAGAAGTTTCAGCACCTGACAAAGAGCTGAGTCTGCAAGGAATTTTGCCTGTCGTAAAGGGAGCATCCACCGAATAGACAAAATGGTCACCTGTGTGTCGGTGAATTTCATCAACACCAAGTGGGTGGGGAAGAGACCACGGAGCAAGAAGCATGCCTGACGTGAGGAAGCGAGTTGAGACCTGTACACAGGGCTGAAATGGCGGGAACTCCTGTTTTGTGAGTAAGTTAACCTGTTGCCTATGTAGAGAATTGTTGAAATTTAACTGCCTCAAAAACAGACGGTTAAACACAGTTTGTCTCTGTATGAGAACTATTGTGATTAGAACTGTTATCTGTTCCAAAAGTCTAAGTACTTGGGCTTCTGTGAGTTAGAAAAAAAATAACTTTAAATGGCCACTGAAGCTGTCCTTGGCTCTTGAGCGAGGGACGCATTGTAGCCACTTTGGCCACTAGTATTTAACGGTGCTTTCTAAACCACCTTTTGAGCCTTCTAACATAATGTCTTAAATAGTTATGTTTTTCCATGTCTTAGGATTCCCAAGAGCGTCTTGTGGAAACAATTTTGCAGAGATGTGTGAGCAAGTAAGCTATAGTTTGTGGTTTTTCCATGCGGCTTTTGAGTCAATTAATAAAAACACCTTCAAGAAAGGTGAACACCAAGCTGAGAAGTTTGTACTGTAATGTAGATGTCTGACTACCAAGCAATGGACCGATGGATGGCTACATGGTTTTTTCATGCAGTCCCAATTATGTAAAAGGACAGTGAAGTGTTACCTTGATGGCATATGCCAATGTATACATTTTTCTATTTATAGAGGATTTTGTCACAATAAGAAAAGAAAAACCTGTGTTCTCTTTTCACCATTCTTGAGTTAATTGGAGCATCTATGGCTCTATGTTTAGAAAGTTAGTTGTCAAAGCTCCAACAAGGAAGATTAATATTTATAGTATTTTTGTGAATGTCAGAGAGATTGTTCAAACAAGTCTTGAATGCGACAAAATAATTTTTCGTATTCAAGGAGTTACTTGACCGAATGTACTCAAAGCTGCAGAAAATAGCCGGCATGTAAACAATGGACATGTCGTCAGCTAGTAAAATGCAGCTTAGTTATATGCCATGACTAAGCAAGTACAGATCTGTACAGCTCGTCTTGCCCCAACTGCTGTTTACAAAAATAATATTCCGGGGGCAGCAATACGGATTATCAAACGGAAAGTAAGACATTGTACTGGATGCAAAAACCACATTGTGGAGGCCAATATACAGTGGGGAAAAAGTATTTAGTCAGCCACCAATTGTGCAAGTTCTCCCACTTAAAAAGATGAGGCCTGTAATTGACATCATAGGAATTTTGAAATAAATGGTCAGTTCTGATGAAGGAAACAACTTGTGCTGATAAGATATATTAGTGTCTTATTTTAATATGTACTATTCTTTTTCTTCTAATTCTTTTTTTTTTTTTTTTTATTTTCAAGAACTGCATTTTAAAGGGAACCTGACAGCTGATACTTACCTGGAATAATGCAGCCAGTGACTATGTATCATTCTGAAATGCTGTGGTGTTTTAGAGAAAACTTACTTGTATACCAAGCTGCACAGCAGACTAGTCGGACAGGCAGTAGCCAGCAGCTTCTCCCCACCTAATTAAATAAATAAATAAATTAAATATAATATATTATATAATATATATATGAGATACCATTATAATGAAAATTGCTGGACTAGGGTAACCAGGTGAGTTAGTATGATATGGAGACATATATGATACCACCAGGTATCGGAGGAATGCTGTCAGAGCAATAGGGAGAGCACAATATGGAGCGTGAGCAGAACAATGGTATGCCAAAGAAATCAAGCACTCGTGGCTTTAGCATACCATGGTGAGCAATTCACCAAGTGATAGAATGTAGTGAAGTGAAAGATACATGGCCAACTCATCAGAGGAAAAGATAAATACCTGGACAGAGGACCTACGTGCACATGTGACGCCAAACCCCGACGCGCACGTTTCTGCGTCACCTTTGTCTGGGGTGCTGTCATCCTAGTGGGGCCTGGTTTATGTAGTAATGTGTTTCAGTGGTGCAGACCTGTCAGTCCAAGCTACTACCTGTCCGACTAGTCTAATATGCAGTCTGTCAGCAGCAGCCTTTAAAGTACGTCTTTCTCTGAAAAGCCATAGCATTAGAGAGCCATACATACTTGCTTGGGATAATGCAGTTCAGTGGCGGACGCCTGCTGCCCATGGTTTGGGCAGCATGTATCCGCTGTCTGGTTCTCTTTTTAATGTGAACGTGTCAGGTGCAATATGAACCCAGAACCACGAGCAGTTCTGGGTACATATTGCTAATCCCTGCCTAACTGTCTGGAAATCTAGAAGCATACTTTTTCTAAACAGCTCTTGTATTTCTAAAGATCTAAAACGTGTTAGCCACGTTTTACACGTAGTGTATTTTCGCTGTGTCCAAAATGCTGAGTTGTACAGTGGATGGGTTTATAGAAATCTCATGCCCACTGTGCTTCTGTGGCGCCCCTGCAGCTTCAGGCACCTGAGGTGCAGTATTCATCTCAGATACAGGGGAGTTTGTCACCGGTAAACAACAAACACACTCAACCAACACAACACGGGGGCTGTTCCACTGGGACCGGACTAGGGTAGGTGCTGGGGTGGCCATCATGAGGCATGGGACCTCTTGCCCACTAGTTCAGGAACCCGGGAGGTGGGACACTAACAGGGGAGTTGGGAGCCATCTCACACAGCATTAGAATCCGCTCTGGGCGCAGGAAGCGCCAGGTCGCACTTAAGAGGAAATAAGCAAGCACGGACACGGATAGTCAGGGGCTCTTGGTCTGGAGCTGGAAGCTCGACCCGGGTTCTTAGGAAACAAGGGGGATCCCAGGGCTCGCAGGGAGGGCAGAAGGCACCTGTTCCATGGCCCAGGAGCTGGGGGTGGAGGGAAACAGTTGAAAGGTGACGCACTGAAGGAAACACCAGCCTCGAACTCTGCAGTATCCTGGATAGGCTGAAGTCTATCACAGCGCAGCCTGGTACTCCAAGGCAGTGTGCTTCCAGTGAGTAAAGAACTTGAACTGCACCCTCTGTGTCGTCCCATTACTGCTGACTCTTTCAGTATCAGCGGCGGCTAATAACTGGCAGCACACCACAAGTGGCGTCACAAACAACTACCCCCATCGTCCCAATCCCCATCTTTATTGACAATGGCGAGGTCACAGAACCGGGTAAGGCCACCGTGGCAACCCAAGAAGAACCGTGGCCTGGTGATGGGTAACCTCCGACCCCGTGGGTGCGTCACTTCTTTTAGACGTAGCATAACTGACATGCGGCATGGCTTTCTCAGCCAAGGCATGTCAATTTATTTTTGTAGAGATGTGAGTGCTCACAGCAGAAGAACACAGTGAAAATACACTGCATCCAGAATCCTAATCCTGGGCACTGATGCTGCATGAAGAATGCTAGGGTCTCTGGAAGAGGAATGACTCTGCATCTAGAACGCACCATCTTTCTGATTGTGGGGACATACCCTTAAGCGGGCTTTACACGCTGCGACATCGCTAATGCGGAGTCGTTGGGGTCACGGATTTTGTGACGCACATCCGGCCGCATTAGCGATGCCGTTGCGTGTGACACCGATAAGCGATTTTGCATTGTTGCAAAACAGTGCAAAATCGCTAATCGGCGACACGGGGGTCCATTCTCAATTATCGTTACTTCAGCAGTAACGAAGTTGTTCCTCGTTCCTGCGGCAGCACACATCGCTGCGTGTGACGCTGCAGGAGCGAGGAAGCTCTCCCTACCTGCCTCCCGGCCGCTATGCGGAAGGAAGGAGGTGGGCGGGATGTTACGTCCCGCTCATCTCCGCCCCTCCGCTGCGATTGGGCGGCGGTTCAGTGACATTTCAGTGACGTCGCTGTGACGCCGCACGGACCGCCCCCTTAGAAAGGAGGCGGTTCGCCGGTCACGGCGACGTCGCCGGACAGGTAAGTATGTGTGACGGCTCTGGGCGATGTTGTGCAGCACGGGCAGCGATATGCCCGTGTCGCGCAACAGATGGGGGCGGATACCCACACTAGCGATATCGGGACCGATATCGCAGTGTGTAAAGTAGCCTTTAGGCTCTGTGCGCACTAGAAAATGGAATTTTCTTAAGAAAATTCTGCAGGCACTGAAAGATTACCGCACCCGCGGTAAAAAAAACACAAAAAATCCGCACTAAAATCCTCATGTGGTATGTTGCGGATTTGGTGCGGAATTGCCGCAGGTTGTTCCCTGCGGGATTTCACAGTTCTCCCTGCTCCTGCTGTTCGTGGTGCTGAAGTCTCCGGGCCGTGCTTTTGTCCCGCTTGGCTGCCTCCGTCGCTCTGCTGTTTGTGGGTCAGCTGTGCACTGCATAACTGCATATGCATGAGCCGGCCTGGAAGCAGGAGAGCAGTGTCTAGAGGCAGCCTCGCAGGAGAAGGTGAGTATAAGATCAGCGGTGACTTCAATCAGCTGATGTGCAGTGACTGCTGGAGTCCTCCACCTGGAGTCCTACACCTGTCACTGCAAAGCACATCAGGGAAGTCACCGCTGATCCCGGTGGCTCACTTCACTTGCGTCCTGACCCTCACAGTGAGCAGTCATGGTCTATGGCGCTCACTGTGAGTGCCAGGTGTAGCAGAACTGGAAACGTCGTGGGACATCTTGTGGATTACGTCAGACCTGGAGGGTTGTTATTGGGGATTAATTAAGTGGTGAAAGAGGAGGCTTTTTTGTCTTATTTCAAATAAAGGATTTTTGGGGTGTTTGTGCTTATTTACTTTCACTTACAGTTTAGTGATGAGGGGGTGTCATATAGACACCTGCCATCACTAAACTAGGATTTAGTAGCAGCTATGGGCTGCTGCCAATAACTCCATTACCCCAATTGCCACTGCATCACGGCAAAGGGAAGAGTCGGAAAAAGTCTGGGACTGTCGCATCTAATGGATGCGGCAATTCCGGGTGGTTGCTGGCTGATGTTTTTAGACTGGGGGGCTCCCCGTAACGGGGGGCTCCACAGCCTGAGAATACCAGCCCCAAGGTGTAAGGTTTTATCCTGGCTGGTTATCAAAACTGGGGGGACCGCACGTTATTTTTTTTTTTTTTAATTTATTTATTTTACTGTTCGCTATAGACCCGCCCACCGGCGGCTGTGATTGGTTGCACCGAGACAGCTGTCCCTCAGCGTGGGTGTGTCTGCCTGCAACCAATCATAGCCACCGGTGAGCAGGGAAGGAGTGAATAAGAGATGAATAATGAGCCGGACCTGGAAGATGAGAGCCACCGTGGGAGCAGTGTGACAGCCGCCCGGTCATTGGTGAGTATGAAGCGTTTGCTCCTACCCCTTTTGGACCAGATTCTGTTCCCCATAAACTTTATATGGGTAGCAGCATCTGGCCAGATACCGGGGCTCAATCCTCCGCTGCCCCAGAGTCAGCGGGTGATTGATCTGCCACCCCTCGAAACCACAGGGACCTGCGGAAAAGAATTGACATGCAATTGTTTTTGCTGCGGGAATCCCGCTGCAAAACATGCAGCTGTCAAAATTTGCATGGTGCGCACAGCTTTTTTTTTTTTTTTTTCCCCATAGGATTTGCTGGTGAATCACTGCAGAGATGTTATGAACATTTTCTGCAGCGAAATATGCAGCAAAACCGCAGGAAATCCACGGGAAAAAACGGTAATTGCGCACAGGGCCTTAGGAGTGTGACTCTTGGCAAAATTTGTTGACTGTTTACAATAGTAATCAATAGAACAGTGGCTTCAGTTCTGGACTATAATGCATCTATATTTTGCCTTTGAGACAGGTCCTAATTATAGCACAATAATCCGCTCCACAATATGCAACGTTAGATTTCAGGTGAACATATGACAGTCTGTTTTAAAGGCAATTGAGCTTATCAGGATCCAGTACAATCTACTGGAAAACCTATTTAGCCTCCGTCATGCCCATTATACACAGAAGCCAGGACACTAGCATGAATAAAGCCTCACTGGTTTACATGATGCAAGATCACTGAGAGGAACAATTGTTAACTTCTCCTTAATCAGTAAAACATATTAAACTGTCTCTACGAAGCATGTACTATATATTTCCAGAAAGGCTTGTTCTTTCTGACCTCCAGCTATTCCTAGCTGTCTTTCTTATTAGCTTACTAGGAATCACATTTTATACCTTGTACAGTAGAACCATCCGACCTTGTGCTGATACAGATGTGAGTTAAAATTTAAACAATTTTCCAGAAAGTGTTCCCCCGCGCTGTAGACCTATGGAAACTTAAAGGAGCAGCCAATGGGGTTACAGATTTACATTCTGTTGTCCCGAAGTCTAAAAAATATGATCCACTCTGCACTCATTGCCTTGGCTTTACTGTATAATGCTGAAGGAAATCAATAACTTAACGCCAGTTTAAAGTTGATAGTGGGTGTAGTACGAGCCCCTTCCTGTCCCAGCCATTTTTTTTTTTTTTAACAAATAGTATTTGCTAAAAACACATCAATACCCACCTTCCCCAGATCCAGTGTTGCCTCTGTTCCAGTCTTTGTTGACAAGCTGCAATGGTGCAGTCAGTTACAATGCATGTGACCACTGCAGCCAATCACTGGGCTCAGTAGTTCTAAACATGTAGATGGCCACCTAGCCCAGTTATTCTATCCTCTCGGAGCCTTTCCTATCCTTCAAACAGTGCAGGAGCTCTTTCGGCAGAGCTAATGTGGCGCACCTGAGGCTTCAGTGGCCACAGGGTACTGCACCTCACCAGAGGTGCAGTATTCATCCCGGGTAAGGAGGTGGTTGGTGCCGGTCATTCACAATCCACAAACGCACATAAGCGAGTTGCCCTCTCACCGGGACGGGGTTAGGTTAGGGTCATTTAGGATGGTCGCCACATTGTCTGGGGCCTCCCACCCACTAGCTCAGGTGCTTGGGTGGGCGGGGCGACTGATCAGGGGAGCAAGGAGCCACACTTATAAAGACAGTCGAGAAACCACCGGGAACCAAGTGAGATGCAGGAGAACATGGTCGCTGAGGGGAGAGCTCCGCTCCCTCAGGACCAGCGCACATCTCTGGATGCAAATCCCTAGGCTGGTGGGCACCTCATGACCTGCCAGAAGAATCTGCCAGGCAGAGTATTTCAAGTCTTCTGGCCCACAACAGTGCCTGTGGCAAAGCAGCACATAGAGCCAGGAGTCGTGACCATTGGGCGACCCCCCCCCCCCCCCCCCCCCCCCCCATCAACAGACTCGCGCTGCCTGCAATACGGGACTGGGAACATAACCACCCCCAGGACTCAGGTCCCCGTGTAGCTTCAAGCCGCAGGGACTTGCACAACACAGCGAGGAAGGACTCGCAGAGCATCCCACCGGTTCTGGCCTCCGAACTTTCCGGGATCGGCTGGAGCCCATCACAGCGGAGTCTGGCAGTCCAACAGCAGGAGCAATTGTAGCGCACATGAGGCTCTGGTCACTACAGGCTACTGCAACTGAGTTAAGGAACAGTATCTATCTGGGGTAAGTGACAGGTGGCTTGCCGGTGCTCCCACCAGACACATTTTACATGCAGCTAGGTGCCTTTCCCACAGGGGGAGTGGACTAGGTAGGGCAGGGAGAGTTAGCTATCCAGTAGTATGGGACTTCCCGATCACCATGAAAACCAATGGGGGGGTGGGTGCCACATTGGGTATAAGAGGAGGTAGGTAACCATGACACATAGTGAGCTTAGCTGGAGGGGAGTCCCCTGAGACCAGACTGGGTGCAGAGCGCCAGTGCTGGTGGGAGACACGGCTTATCTTGCCATTGTGGCACTTGGGGCCTGTGAGCAGGGGCTCGGCCCAGGTTCCCTCTGCCAGTCACTTGATAGCGAGGACAAACAGGACATTTTACACTGAAACCAGTAACCGCCTGGAACTTGCACCGGATAACCAGAGACTTACCAGCAGTGAACCAGTACGTTTGCAGGCAATCTCCTAACCAGTGAGTCAACATCTGAACCAGAGCTCTTGCCTCGTTTCCATTATTTACCGGTGACGCTGTCCCGCGCTCCGGCGCCCACGGCCCACTACCAGCCAGCCGGCCACCCTCTTGGGGCAACCACTCCGCCTGTGGGGAGTGACTCCATCTTGGCTGCAATCAACATCGACCCCCGGTGAGAAGAACCCTGCAGCGGCGACCCCATACTTGGCCGCACACCACAGGTGGTGTCGCGACAAAAACATTTATTACAATTCCCCTGTAAATATTCCCCCTTTTCTTTTAAAAGCGACCCCCAGGGTCACGGAAGCGTGCAACGGCCACCCAGTGACATCTCCCCAGCAATACACCACTTGGGACAGAGTACCTTATAGCCCTGGGGCAACACACAACTCGGTGAGTAAAAAACTTAAACTGCAACCGCTGTCATCTGATCCTTCCCGCGCTCCTTCATTAGTGGACTACTACTCCCCACCTCCTCCCTGGGGCCTAGCTTGACCTGTGGAGAGCTGCAACACCTAAGCTGCGTCACCATCTGCCCCAGAAGACAGACTCTGCAGTGGCGGCTAGTAACTGGCCGCATACCACATTTGGCATCATGAATAACTACTACTCCTATCACCCCCCCCCCTCCTCATCTTTAATTGACACCGCCGGGGTCCCGAAACTGGGCCTGGCAAAGTGCCCGGATAGCTCACATTGCCGGCAGATTGGCACTACCACACCCCTGACGGCAGACAGGGCCTCATACTCTGAGGTGGACTCTGCTTCAGCCTTGTACACCTCCAATGGACGGTATGTGGAGTTCGAGAAAGCCATCCGGTATCCATTCCCGCCGCATCGTGGGATATACGTGGCTACCGAGGCGTCGACACCGAGGCTTTTCTCACCCGACTCCTCCGTCTCTGAGCTGGCGTCTCCGGGGTCTTCCGGGCCGGGCGCCATTCCCATTGCGGCCGGGCGGACTGCTGGCCCGACATCCTTCCTGCGGCAAGCGGGTCACCGCCAGCTGTTGCGTGGGAAGTCCCCACCGGAACCTCTGGACTCTCCACTCCTGCAACAGGAGCGGGAGCTGCAGCCTCCTCTTCTTTGCCGGCGGCATCCCCTGCAGGCGCCGCCGCTCCAGCGGTCGGCGCGGGGCCGGCATCAGGCTTGGGAGCAGACCTCCTCAATCTGCTCCCCCTTGGTCTTTTCGCGGCACTCTTCTTCTGCCGATCAGTTTTGCTTTCCGACCGCGCGCTTTGCTGCACGGACGTTTTCCCAGGGGGCAGAGCTTCGGCTTTCGCGCCCTTTCTGCAGGGAAGAAGACTCCGGCGGGAATCTTCGCGGCAAGATGGCGGATTCTGCAAATTTCGCAACGGATCACCACTGACTTCACTTCAAGGCGCACTTCACTAGGTAAGTATCCTGTTCGTGACGCCAGAAGAGTCGATGTGTACCGCCCCGCGCTCGGCTGCAGCTGAGCCGCTCGGACCTGGGCTCATTGGTGGGCGGCTCGAGTGCCTCCGGACCCGGGGTCACTTCGCTCTGAAAGGGGGTGCTGGCGCTTTTGGTGGGGGTTAGGCAGGTGCACGGCCGGAGCCGCACTTGAGTTCGTGACGCTACCCACTGGATGTGGTGAAGGTGTAGACACCACCGCTGCAGTTACGGGGCACCTGGGGGAAATGGTTATGCAGCAAGATGTTATCCCCTCCGTGTGCAGGGATGATGGCCCCGGGTCCTGTTGGGGAGAGTAGCTGGGCGGTGCAGGGCAGTGCGCGGCCGGATGGCACTGGTGTACTCACGGTTATTGACACACAGTCTCTGGTAAACAAAGTTGATGGTGGTCGGTGCCCGCAGCCGGCTGCGTCTAGTCCCCCACCCGGTTCGGTGGTCTTGGCCTTTCTCCTGCACCGTGTAATGTATGTGTAGACTGCCTGCGCTTCAGCGACTGGAGTCCGCTCCCTGGCTTTGTATATGTCGGAGGAGGCTGTTTGCCCGCAGACTTTGGCCCGTGGGATCTCTGCCTGTGCGGTGGCTTTCTATCCCCCTCTGTGGGCTGTTGTCTTCAGTCGGGACTTGGGTGGGAAAGGACCTATAGTCCAGACCGCAATCAGTGAATTAACTCGGTCCAGTGGATTCTGGACCTCGTTTCAGGGTCTGAGTACCCCCCCCCCCTGTGTGCTCCGGTTTCCGAGTCTGTTCACCGGGTCGGTACCGGCGGGCTACTACCCTGTCCCGGCCCACCATGGTTCCACCGAGCAGTCTTCTCTGCTCCTGTAGGCTAGGCCACCGTATGCCTCCTAGCCAAAGGTGCCCAGGCTCCAACCCCGGCACCTGTCAGACTGCTGCAGACCTGCTACACAGGCCTGCTTCCACTCTTTTTCACTCCTGTCACTAATTTGCTCTCCACTGAACTGCCTGTGTTTTTCCTGCCTCAGGCTCTCTGAAGTCCTCGGTGGGCATGGCCAACCACCTGGCTCCGCCCCCCTGGTGTGTCCATTAAGCTCTGCGGGAGGTGACTAGGGTTTATGGTTTGGCTGGTGGTACCTTGTGAGGGACTGGTGTTGTGTGGGGCGCTATCTGTGACTACCTGGCTAGTCCAGGGCGTCACAGTATTTGACCCCTTATGTAATTTTACATGGTTCCACGTTGGGCTGCAGCAGCCATTTTGACATGTGGGTCTAGTGGTTGTGAGACTCTTCCAACCCCTCAAGGTGAGCACCCTCATTGTTCTTTCATAACACCCCTCAGATAAGACCCTATTTGCTCCTCTTTTGTCTTCCACTTTATGGAACCCTATAACACGGGAAGCCATTTATATGTTGTACTAACAGTTGAATCAATCCAATAAAATATCATACATAAATAGGAAAAATGGCCACACTAGTTTGTTCCTAGAGAGACGTTGTATTTGATTTTCTGGCCAGGTTATAGGTGATGGGTTTAACCTCTTAGATTGTGCAGAGTACACAATGCGTTACTGAGCGGCAGGTAAAAATAAACATTCCTGCGCAGACGGCTGTTGACTTGGCTAATTATTGGCGCTGGGTTTCAGTAATATGTAATATGAATGATTGCAATGAGCATGAAATAAGCCTCCTAATGTATACCGGGGATATGTGCAGCTTTTAGAAGTGCTGAGTGTGATGTGGTGAATGGTTATCTTTTCTCCCCGACTGCTCCAGTATTGTACATGTAATGATTCTGCAGAATCCTCAACACAACGGCAATTATTAACACGCTCGCTCCGCTGTCCTCTATATATTACTAATGCCTATTCATTATATCTGTGCCAAGGAGCATTACCCAGGTAAGAAGCATCACCTCTTAAACAATGGAGGGTTAGTAGGGGAAAGGGAAAGCTCCCTATCTTAAGTACCATATATTTTATGACCCATGTGAAAATGAAATTTATTTTAGCTATGCACTTGTGGCTTCTGTGATCCCTATATTATAATGTAGTTGGTATATACAACTACAGGGGAATTTTAGTATAAGGATATTGAAGGTCTATCGTATTTCAGATCAGCTGAGCTCTGACTCTTCGCTCTCCTGTTGAAGAAGGGTCTGCAGCACTAGAATGCCTTCATTGTTACATCCAGGCCTGGACTGGCCCACAGGAGTGCAGGAGGATCCTCCGGTGGGCCCCATTTGCAGTAAAACGTCAGTTACCCCCCCCCCCCCGACCCCCAACATGACACATGGCACAATGCACTTGTTTCTCTATGTACAGACAATTGAAGCATCTCATCGTTCATTTTACAAACTTCCCAGTATATTATTGTATAAAAGCATAGCTAAATTAGTGAATGTATTTGTATTGTTTGAATGTAGTTGATAAGTGGGCCCCTGCCATCCCTGTCTGACACTGGTTACATCTTTGTCTACCTAAACCCCATTTAATTAGCAGTAGCTGTGATGGTTATTAGGGCATTATCCCATTAACTTCAATGATACAGACCTGAAATACTTTTTTTTCAATATTTTTAAGGCCTAATTTATACCTGAAGTATAGTACCTTTTATGTATAAGGTCCATTTTACATAAATGATGGTTGGGGCAGGATTTCTGGCTCTAGGACCATTGTAGTATGTATGTATGAGGCCTAACAATGAGGTTGATCAAAATGGTGACAAGACTAAACTCCAGTCAGGTGTCACCTTCATGTCCTTCAACTTTTCTCACGTGTAGAGATGTTATTCTGTAGCTGGAAAATATGTAAATTTAAAATTTTGTTTGTTTTTTTTCCTTTTTTTTTTTTTTTTTGACGCACAAGGCAGCTCGTAGACAAAAGCCCACCATATACTCTGCTGAAAGCTTCAGTGTCCTCTGGGAGAGCTGTGATCAGAATCATTGAGCAGTGGCTTACCTCTTAAGAAACCAGATCGGTAGTCCAAACTGGGACTTGTTGGATCTTTATTTACCCCCAAATATTATCTATCTGTTGCCCCCATACACATGACTGTTGACCAAAGCCATTGATTTTGGCAGATTAGGCCAACTTTAGCCTGTCTTTAAAACTGGCATTGGGCCTGCATCTTATTCTAAAACACCCATGCTAAGAAGACTTTGTACACTTTTGCTTTTGAGGGGGAACATTAATTTTGATAAAGATAATAGCCCCGTCTGCAGTACTTTTCTTCGCCTTGGGCCCCCCTCTAAATAAAGGGCTATTTACACGCTGCGACATTGCTAACAATATATTGTCAGGGTCACGGTGTTTGTGACACACATCCGGTGTCGTTAGCGACATTGCAGCGTATAATACCTATAAGCGACCTTAAATGATTGTGTGGCGCCCTGGACAAGCCAGGACGTCACAGGTACAGCAACAACACACCCCACACCCCGGTTAGGAACACCAGAGTCACATACAAATCCTTGTTGCCTCCCTCCAGGGGCTGATGTCCACACTGGGTGGGGTGGAGCCAGGCGGTTGGCTCCACCCACCAAGGAGTTCACAGTCCTGGAGGCGGGAAAAGGAGAGGAGAAGAGTGAGGACAGGGAGAGGGAAGGAGTGAAGTGGTAAGGGAGCAGTCTGACCATGTCCAGGTATGTGGCCCGGGCACCTACAGCAAGGTTGGCAGACGGTGGTGACCGTCTGCAGGTGAGGCCGATTGACGCACAACCGTATGGACCGGGGTCGGGCGGTGGCCCGCCGGTACCGGACCGGGGAGCAAAGAGAAGCCCACACCATTCGGCAGGGCCTACGGACCCCGACAAGGCTTGGAGTTGCCGTTAAACCGGTCAAATCCATCAGCGACGGGAACCTCCGGGGTTTCCCAGGAGCAAAGACCCGACTGAAGGCAACTGCTCAACCGTGAAGGGAAATACAGCTACCGCCACAGCTAGAGTTCCCAGGGCCAGCACCTGCGGGCAAAAGGGGCTCCTCTGGCAAATACACCACTGGGGAGCGGGTCACCGGTGGGAAGCCATCGGGGGCCGAAGACACATCAAAGGTGCAGGGAGATACAGTCACCGCCAACCTACCGGGAGTGACCACCGCAGCCGTCTGTGGGACCCGTCCATCCAGCCGTTTGTTTTACCAGAGACTCCGTGTACATTACTGGCTGAGTGAGTACCACCGTGCCGTCTGGCACTGCGCTGCCCCCGCGACCCTGCACCTCCCCAACTCCTGCCATCCACCCTCCAGTCGCTATCACCGGGGCCACCAAACCCCCCTACCCACGGAGGGGAGAGAAACATCTCAGCTGCTCCCTGTCATCGCCCCTGGGATCCCCGTCCAGAGCAGCGGTGGTGTCCCATTATCACCACAAACCATGGGTGGTGTCACGGACTGACTTCCCAAACCCAAAAATCATCCCCTTTAACTCACGGGCGAGGAGCGCCGCTAGAGTCCCTGGATCCGGCCCACCGCTCGAGCAGCAGTAGCGCCGGACCTGAGTGTGGTGAGCGCAGCGTCCCCTTCTCCGCCCACGAAAACTGCAAAAGAGTTGGTCTGTGATACGTCGTTAATTTAACAAAAATCATTCTGGTCAGTAGCGAGGTTGTTTGTCGTTCCTGCAACAGCACACATCGCTATGTGTGACACCGCAGGAACGAGGAACAACCTCGTACCTGTGGCCGCCCGCAGTGAGGAAGGCAGGAGGTGGGCAGGATTTTCCTCCCGCTCATCTCTGCCCCTCCGCTTCTATTGGACGGCTGCCGTGTGACGCCACACGAACCGCCCCCCTTAGAAAGGAGGCGGTTTGCCGGCCACAGCGACGTCGCAGGGAAGGTAAGTCCGTGTGACGGGTGTTAGCGATGTTGTGCGCCACAGACAGCGATTTGCCCGTGACGCACAACCGACAGGGGCAGGTACGCTCGCTAGCTATCTCTCTACCGATATCGCAGCGTGTAAAGTGGGCTTAACAGTAATCCTGAGGCCACATGCACACATTTTAGTATATTACATCTGTATTTGTAGCCAAAACCAGGAGTAGAAAAATCAGAGGAAAAGTGTAATATAAAAACGGGCACCACATTTGAGGTAAAAAAGTCACTAAATACTCAGCGTGTATTGTGACGCCCTGGACTAGCCAGGTAGTCACAGACATAACACCATACACACCCTCTTCCCTAGACAGTCACAACAGTCAAACAAAAACCCTTGTTGCCTCCCTCCAGGGTCTGATGTCCACACCAGGTGGGGCGGAGCCAGGCGGTTGGCCCCACCCACCGAGGAGTTCACAGGTCTGGAGGTGGGGAAAAAGCAGAGAGTTCAGTTTGGAGGTAAAAGTGAGAGGACGGAAACTGCAAGTGTCTGGGTCGAAGCCCAGGCACTGACAGCAAGGTTGGCAGACGGTGGTGGCCATCTGCAGGAGTTAGTGAATCTCTGCAGAGCTGTAGGACAGGGGTCGGGCGTTGGCCCACCGGTACCGAACCGGGGAGCGGAGTGAAGCTAAGCACACAGGCAGGGCCATCTGACCCCGACCAGGCTTGGAACCGCCGACAATAGTCAAATTATAGAGTGACAGGAGCCCCAGGAGTTTCCCAACAACCAAAACCCAACAGAAGGCAACAGTCCACACTGAGAGAATATACAGCCACCGCCATAGGCTAGAGATCCAAGGGCCAGCGCCTGCAGGCAAAACGGGCTCCTACGGCACCTATACGCCGGGGAGCGGACTACCGGTGGGCAACCACAGGAGTCAAGAACATTCTAACAGGTGCAGGGAAAGACAGCCACAATCAGCCGTCCGGGGAGAGCACAACACTGCAGCCGGCTGCGGGACCTGTCCGTCCATCCAGCCGTTTGGTTTACCATAGACTCTGTCATTGACTGCCTGAGTGAGTACACCAGTGCCATCCGGCACCGCGCCGCGCTAACCCTGCAACCCTGCATCCCAGCCATCCAGCCTCCCCGTTACACCACCAGGCCCCGGGATCACTAACCACTACCCACAGAGGGGACACCATCCTAGCTGCTCCCTACCATCCTTCCCGGGATCCCCGTCACCAGCAGCGGTGGTGCTAATAATCACCACGACCCGTGGGTGGCGTCACAAACTTCATTTATCACAGCGAGACCTGTGTTATGGTTATCTATTGCTGTGGATTATTAATTGTATACATTACTTATGAGACAGTTCTATACTCTAGTCTCAATTATTGTTACTTCGGTGGGGTCACTCCTACCAAATGTATAGTGTCCTAAACTTGGTAATAAGAGGAGCCTAACATTAGCTCCATTTTTTTGGTTGGTTTTACAACCATTTATGTTGTGTGGTATATAGGAATTTTAATTTGGATATTAAAAGTTACATTTTAATTGTGACCACAATTGTTTAGTACCTTTTTTGCTTTGCTGGTTTTTGACTATTGGTAAGCAACGACACATCCTTGCATCGTCACAAACTATCTCCCTAAACAAACCACCCCCTTTTTCACTCGTGGACAAGGAGCGCTGCTCGAGTCCCCGGGTCCGGTCCACCGCTCGAGCCACCGAGCAGCAGCAGAAGCCCCGGACCCGAGCGTGGGGAGCGCGTCCCCTCCGCCCGCGACAGTATGACTCGCCCACCCCAGGGCTTTGGGACACCCGGTGTCGGGCCGGACTAGTCCGGGGATAGTCAGTGGTGGCGGGGCCCGACTCCGTGACCCTGGCGAGGTCAACTAATATGGCAGTTGTGGGGGTGGTAACTTTAATTAAAGTTTGTGGAAATATTCGTGATGCCACCTGTGGATTGCGACTAAGGAGCCGCCGCTGCTGAATGAGACCTCCAGGACTGATGCATTAGCAGCTGGGATGGTTCTGCTCCCCACAGGTGGAGCGGTACCCCGGTGCAGCTGTTGGTGCTTATTAAAGTCTATGGTGCTTTTGGAAATGGTGCAGGGCTAATCAGGACAGTGAAAAGAACCGACACAAACAGTCTCTTTACCTTTTTTCTTTTACTTTGAACAGTCCAGTCCTGGGAGACCATCACAGGTAGTGAAGGGGATCCGGTTGGCCTGGAAGTACCTGGGGGAGATTTCCTTGGCCAGTCAAGTACTGAGGCCTACTCCCTGTTCTTCCTTTGCTTCTACAGGACCCTGCACTCTGAGTTTAGCAATGGCCCTCTTGCTGCTGGGACCGGTGGTACGTCCGTTTCTCATAGGATAGGCTGCGCAGGCCCTCTGATGCTTCCCTGCTGGGGTCCACACCGGACCCTGGTGATGCAGCTGTACCTTCAGGTTGTTTTGGGGGCCAGGAGACCTACAGTCCTCCTGCCCTTCGGATTTGGTTACTGAGGGATCTAACATCTTGGCAACCACAGACTCCGATGTCTAATTTTTAGTGTCTTCTTCTGAGGCGAACAGGTTCTAACCAGTTCTCCCCTAGGATCTTCTCTTTGCCTCGCTACGGCTCCTGCTTTTCTGGGTTGAGCTAACCTAGCTCCAAACCCCAGCTCACAAGAACGTCTACTCAGCTCCTCTCTCCTTGAACTTCCCTAACAGACTACCTAACTCCTCCCTCAGGTCAGACTTCAGGGAGTGCTCCCTGGAACTCCAGGTGTAGAGCTCCCTCTGGTCTGAGGGCGGAACGGTGTTCAATGTTGGTACTTACTGGCCAATAGATTTCCCCCCCCCCCCAATTACCTCCAGGCTCAGCATTAACCCTTCGGAGTGGGTAACACGGTTGTGGCAACCAGATCCTGGGGCGCCACATGTACAAGTGGCCTTACAGCTCCCATAATTTTCTATATACATGGCTCATGGCTCCGTTGTGTCTTTATTAATTCATATCACAAACTGTTGAACCAAATGTTGTGTGTTTTTGTGATTTTGTCTGCAGCTTGTTTTTGCATCAAGGTAGTGGAACTACTTTGGGAAGTAATTTAGTTGTAAGTCATGTTGGGATTTGTGACACCCAATATAACAGTCCAAAAAAAATAACATACATGACGCAGATGCATGCAATATCAATTGCTCTCCATGCTGGTAAACTTTTTTTTTTTTATCAAATGTAACGGTTTGTGTATGTAATGTATGATTGAAATATATATATCTATAGCTCTCATCAATGACCATGGTGCTGAGGTTGCAGTATCACAAATGTTACTGATGTCGCAATGCAACCATGTGATCTATTTTTGGATCTTACAGTAATGGCTCGTAAGTCAGTGGGATCTTCTGATGTAAATCATGACAAGCTGTTGCATTCCTTACATCAGAAATCTTATTCTAGAGAAAATTACCAGTCTTGATTGATCAAGGAGTTGTTGTGCAGAATTATTATGCAACTAAATGAAAAGCATACATTTTCCCTTCCATATTGGTTATTTTCATGTTAGTGACGATAACCAAACAAACTCAATGTACAAAAATACACTTCTGACATCTCATCAGTGACCAATATAGCCATCCTTCTTTTCAATAACAGTCTAAGGCGGGCTTTGCACGTTGCGACATCGCAAGCCGATGCTGCGATGTCGCACGCGATAGTCCCCGCCCCTGTCGCAGGTACGATATCTTGTGATAGCTGGCGTAGTGATAATTATCGCTACGCCAGCTTCACATACACTCGCCTGCCCTGCGACCGTCGCTCTGGCCGGTGACCCGCCTCCTTCCTAAGGGGGCGGGTCGTGCGACGTCACACGGCAGGCGGCCAATGGCGGCGGAGGGGCGGAGATGAGCAGGATGTAAACATCCCGCCCACCTCCTTCCTTCCGTATAGCCGCTGGCAGCAGGTAGATGTTCCTCGTTCCTGCGGCTTCACACACAGCGATGTGTGCTGCTGCAGGAACGAGGAACTACATCGTACCTGTCGCGGCACCGGCATTATGAAAATGTTGGAGCCTGCACCGATGATACGATTACGACGCTTTTGCGCTCGTTCATCGTATCATCTAGGATTTACACACTACGACATCACAAGTGACGCCGGATGTGCGTCACTTTCGGTTTGACCCCACCGACATCGCACCTGCGATGTCGTAGTGTGCAAAGCCGCCCCAAGCCTTCCAGCCATGGAGTCTGTCAGTTTCTTAATCTGTCAAAAATCTCTAATTTTTTGACAGCACCAACTACATCCTCCCAGACACTGATCAGAGAGGTGTAATTTTTCCTTCGTTGCAAATCCTACAAGTTATCAATGGGGGTTTAGGTCGGGTGAGCAAGTGGCAGTGTCGTTATTCTCTTATCTTGAAGGCCTTTATGAACAACCGTGAAGACTTCAATGCATGTGATGGAGCATTATCCTTCAAGCAGTGATGCAGGAAGAAGTCTACATCTTTCAAGAAATGGTTTACTGTATCACTGCTTGAAGAAACAGTCTTCTAATAATAGCCAGTAGGTTTGAGACTTGATTTTGAGCCCAACTTCATCTCAAAAAGGTCCAACTAGCTCATGTTTAATACCAGCCCATAGCAGTACCCCACCTCCACCTTGTTGGTTTCTGAGTGGAAATGGTGGTCTGTGCCTATTACGGATTCATCCCTGGGCTCATTCATCTGGTACACTAGAGTCCCTTTCACATCTCATTAGTCCATAAAAATTTTGAAAAATCTGTTTCAGATAATTCTTGGCCCTGTCTTGACATTTCACATTCTGTGTCTTGTTCAGTGGTGGTCGGTTTCATCCTTTCTTACCTCGGCCATGTCTGAGTACTGAACACCTTGTACTCCTTGCCACTCCAGGGTGATTGCAGGTTTGGAATATGACGGCACTGGAGGATAATTGTTTCCTTGGCACTTTTGAGTTTGATTCTTATCAAATCTTTGGCAGTTAATTTACGTTCTCTACACCTTTTTTTGTGACCCTGTTGACTATTTGCAACAAAACTTTTGATGGTTCTGTGATCACAGCCCAATAGCTTAACAATCTTCCATAGTGCTGCATCCCCCTGTATGCATTCATATTTATACAGCTTGGAGTTGTAAAATCTAAATAATTATCTGGTCAAAATACTCGCCTTATTGTGTACATGTATATAAGTGAGTTCATTAAAGGTGAGCCTAAACACGAAGCGTTCTTGTAGCTATCTATACCCACTGACTGGCAGACGTTATCTATTAATAGAAGCTTCTAATTTTATTCTGCAGCAAATATGTGGATGCAATGCTGTATGTACACATAACTGTCTGGGATACTGTATGCATATAATGTTTCCCAGCATACATATATATGTGATCCAGGCTAAATGCTAATGGGAAACCGGGCAGAGATGGATACAGCAATATGGACGAAGCTACTTATATACTTATAGCAGATTTACGTGTTTTCCAGGTAAACCTATTTACTTTTTGTTTCACATACACGTCACTATAAGGAACATGTATAAATATAATGTTGAATCCATAACTATAGTAAAATTACAAGACATTCTATGGCTGCTATATATTTTATTTTTTTTACATTTATTTATTTTTTTTTTTTTGTTTTGCACGTCCTATTGTTTATTTCTTGGACTGTTATCAAAAACCAAAAAAAAAAACAAAAAAAAAAAATCCCCAGATCTGAAACATGTTCTACATTGAGCTTTGTGATGGACCAATGTTACTCATTCAAATGAATCGTTTTGTGAAAAAAAACATTAGCAATATTATTTTTGAGCAGACATTCTGGAAATTCAGGAGAAAGTGATTGCTGGATCACCTTCCCCCTCCTTTTTTTTTTTTTTTTTTTTTTTTTCTTTCTTTTATATTACTACTCTGGAAATTCAGTATGTTACAAAGTGAGTGCACCCCTCACATTTTTGTAAATATTTTATTATATCTTTTCAAGGGACAACACTGAAGATAAGACACTTGGGTACAATGTAAAGTAGTCAGTGTAAAGCTTGTATATCTAAATTTGGTTCCCTCTATAAAACTCAGATGTGGGGGACCTCCAGCTCACGGGCCGCATGGTGCCCACGATGACCAATTATGCGTCCCCCAGGCAGATACCCGGGGGCGGCAGTGCTGGGGCCACCGCTGCAGGCTTGTAGGCCGCTGGCCCTTTAAATCGCTGCTTGTGCGTACCAATTGGCTCTCCTGCTGGCCAGTGTCAGTGTGCTCAAGACTTATGTGACGCCCTGGACTAGCCAGGTAGTCACAGGTAGGCCCTTGCACAAATACCCGTCCCCTAATAAGGTAACAGCAGCCAACCTAAAAACCCTGAGTCACCCCTTTCAGGTCTTGACGTTCACACTGGGGGGCAGAGCCAGGTGGTTGGCCACGCCCACCGAGGAGTTTAGATAGCCTGAGGCGGGAAAAACACAGCAGATGAAGTTTTGGAGGTGAAGGAGAGCAGTAGCAAAGTGTAAACGCCTGTCAGGGATTTGGGTCGTAGCCCGGATACCCTGTGGCCAGGAAGCAGATGGTGGTTGCCGCCTGCAGGAGCCGGGAAGACGGCTGGTTGAACCGTATGGGACCGGGACAGGGTAGTGGCCCGCCGGTACCGAACCGGAGAACCAACTGGAAACCGGAGCACCAGGAAGGGTACACAGAACGAGGTCCAGAAGCCACTGGACCACATAGAATTTACTGATTGAGGTCTGGACTTTAGGTCCTTTCCCGTCCCAAGACCTGAAAGACTGCAACAGCCCACCGAGGGGGATAGAAAGCCACCGCACAGGTCGAGAGATCCCACGGGCCAGCGCCTGCGGGCAAACTGGTTCCCCGCGACAAACATAAAGCCGGGGAGCGGACTACCGTTGCTAAAGCATAGGCAGTCAAGCTCTACAAAAAGAGGGGCAGAAGAAAGGCGGGAACCACCGAACCGAGTGGGGGACCAAGCTCGGCCGACTGCGGGCACAGACCACCATCCTTTTGGTTTACCAGAGACTCCGGTGTATCTGTCATAGTGAGTACAACAGTGCCCTCGGGCTGCGCACCACACCGCACTGCCCTAACACGCCCACACCTCGCAACCACAAGGCCCCGGGACCATCACCCCCTGCCCACGGAGGGGTCAACACCAGGCTGCACAACACTGTCCCCGGGAGCCTAGTTAATGGCAGCGGCGGTCTCCACACTCACCACAACCCGTGGGTGGCGTCACGAACTTACATCCCTAAACACCACGGCCTCGGCCGTGAACCTCCCCACCGAAATTCCCTCGCGTAGCACCAGCCTCCCGTCAGAGCTACGTGACCCCTGGGTCCGGAGGCTCTCGAGCCACCCACCAAACGAGCCCGGATCCGAGCGGCTCGGCTGCGGCCGAGCGCGGGGCGGTACACTAACTTTGTGGGTGGGTTTAGCTCTCTGCACTTCCGTTCCACAGCAGCTTCACAGCTTCCAGCGGTGTGTGCCCGCCCTCCTGCCCTCAGCTGTGTGCCTGCCCATCTGCCCTCGGGGGCTCTGTGCCTCGTCCAGTTCTGTGTACACCCCGCCAGAGTTGTGTGCAACCCTCAGTGCTGTGTCCCATGCTGTGTATCACTTCAGGTTTGTGTCCCCCTTCAGTGATGTCAGAGCTTTTAAAGTGCTGCGTTCAGCCCCCCCAGTGATGTCTTTGCTCCCCAACCAGTGATGTCTGTGCTTCCTCCCTCTCTTGTGATGTGTATGCCCCCAATGTCTCCTGTGGCTTATACATCACATTGGAGATGCTGGGGGCATATACATGTCCCCAGCCCCTCATATGATATGCCCTAGCGTCTCCTGTGATGTAGATACAGCAGTCCCAGTGTCTGTGATGTGTGTGTGTGTGTGTGTGTGCTTCCAGCGTCTCCTGTGATGTATATACAGCGTCTGTTATGTGATGTATATTATATGCTTATTATCACAAAAAGTAGACTGCGCTCCAGGCAGAAACAAACCTGGAAAAGCAGTTGAGAAGAAACGTGATTTGTATCACCAAACATCACAGCCGCACCAAAGGGAAGCAGCACCGGCAACCACAGTAGGGGGTGAGTTAATTAATTGACCAAATATATCATGTCATTTTCACACTGATAATTTTGTGCGGCCCCGATGGTTGGTAGAAATTTCCAAATGGCTGTTGGCAGAAAAAAGTTTCCCCACCGATGATCTAACTCAACACACAGCCGTTTGTCTAAACAGCTGGCAACAAGTGAGTACACAATTAAGTGAACAAGAGCCACTGGAACACTCTTCCACTCCTCCATGATGACATCACGGAGTTGGTGGACATTAGAGACCTTGCGCTACTCCCACTTTTTTTTTTTTTTTTTTTTGAGGATGTCACACAGATGCTCAATAGGGTTTTGGTTTGGAGACTTGCCTGGTCAGTCCAAGACCTTTTACCCTCCAGTTTCTTTAACAAGGCAAAATTTATCATGTTGGAATACTGCTCTGCAGCCCAGTTTACAAAAGGAGGGGGATCATGCTCTGCTTCAGTATATCACAGCACATGCTGTAATTTATGGTTCCCTCAATGAACTGTGACTCCCCACAGCTGTGGGCATTCATGCAGCTCCAAACCATGACACTTCAACCAACATGGTTGCCTGTAGGCAAGACACAATGGTCTTTGGTTCAGATAGTATAAAGCAAGGTGCAAATAAGTTTACCTTTTGTCTTATTGACGGACCCCACGGGGTCTTGGGAATACACTTCACTGGGTCGTTGAGGGTCAGAGGATGTCATGGGTGGCTCTGCCCGGTTTCATGACCCCCGAGGTGTCAATAAAAGGGATGGATGGTGGGGTGATGAGGAGGAAGGGGTTGAGTATGTTCGGAGTAGTGGTTTCATGACGCCACCTGTGGTGCTCGGCCAGGGATTAGCCGCTGCTGCAGTTGCTGTCCTCTGGGGCGGATGGAGTTGCAGCTCGGATGGTTCGGCTCCCCACAGGTAAAGCCAGGCCCCAGGGGAGGATGATGGTGGTGGTAATGGCCGTTGGCGCTGAAGTGCGAGGCGCCGGCAAGGATGGACAGACACAGTGGTTGCGGTTCAAGGTCTTTACTCACTATCTGATAGCCACCCATGGAGTGCCGGTTTCTGCCATGATCGACCCCAGCCAATCCCAGATAATTCCCACTGTGTGTCCTTCCTGGTCGGGGTCCCTGCAATCCAGAGTAAGGAATATGGAACGGTATGTGGGTGTTTCCTGCACTCTCCGCAGACCCTGGAATCCCCTGTAGCTGTAGAGAACCCGGGCTGAGCTGCCTGCTCCAAGCCGCGGGTCTTGTGGTGCTCCCAAAGGTGTAAGGTGATGCCTGGACCGAGATCCTGACTGTGCACCTCACCCCAAGCTGTGCACGGGAGTAACTGCTCAAGTGTCAAGATGCTCATTCCTTTACCCCAAGTGGTGCTCGCCCCCCCAGGTGGTTGTCCTAGTGACCGGGAAAGTCCCATGCCTCGTGATGGCCACACCCTATCTACCCAAGGCCAATCCTAGTGGGGAAGCACCTAACTGTGTGTGGTTTGTGAATGTGATAAACACCAGCGATTGACCTCTTCCTTACCCGGGATGAGTACTGCACCTTAAGTGAGATTCAATACCCTGTGGCGACTGAAGCCTCAGAGGTGCCACATTATCAGACCACAGACATGGTTCCAGTAATTCATGTTCTTAAGGGGGCTTTACACGCTACAATATTGTTAATGGTTTGTCGTCGGGGTCAAGTTGTTAGTGACGCACATCCGGCGTCATTAACGATATCGCAGCGTGTGACACTGACCAGCGACCTTAAGCGACCTCAAAAATGGTGAAAATCGTTCACCATGGAGAGGTCGTCCCAAACGCAAAAATCGGTAAGGGTTGTTTATCCAGGTGGTTCATCGCTCATGCGGCAGCACACATCGCTATGTGTGACACCGCAGGAGCGAGGAACGTCTCCTTACCTGCCGCCGGCCACAATGCGGAAGGAAGAAGGTGGGCGGGATGTTATGTCCTGCTCATCTCCGCCCCTCCGCTTTGATTGGCCGGCCGCTTAGTGACGTTGCGGTGACGTCGCTGTGATGCCGAACGTCCCACCCCCTTGAAGGAGGGATTGTTCGGCAGTCACAGCGACGACGACGACCAGGTAAGTATGTATGACGCTGCCGTAGCGATAATGTTCGCTACGGCAGCGATCACAATCGCATGCGCGATGGGGGCGGGTACTTACACGCTCGCTATCGCTACAAATCGCTAGCGATATCGCTACCGTCTAAAGCCCCCTTTAGTCTACTTGTCTTCAGCAACCTTTTTGTGGGCTTTTTTGTGCATCATTTTAAGATGCTTTCTTCTGGGTCAAAAACTATGCCGCTCAATTTGATGCAGTATACGGCGTATGACCTGAGCACTGACAGGGTAACCCTCACCACCCACCCTTTCAACCTCCGCAGCAATGCTGGCAGCACTCGCTCATATGTCTATTTTGAAAAGACAACCTCTGGATTTGAGGCTGAGCACGTGCTCTCAAATTCTTTGGTAGACCATGGTGAGGTCTGTGTGCCGCCCCCACGCCCGCAGCAGCCGGGCTGCTCGAATCCGGACCCGCTGTGTGGCTCGAGGGATCCTCCGGATCCGGGGGTCACGCGGACACGCCGAATGAAAAGGGGGACGTAGTTGTACGGCCTTGGCCGTATTCGGTTCGTGACGCCACCCATGGTGTGTGGTGAAGTGGGACACCACCGCTGATGTTGTGGGATGCCCGGGGGAGATTTAGTGGCAGCCGTATGTTAACCCCTCCGTGGGAAGGAATGGTTGCCCCGTGGCCCAATGTCTCTGTGCAGGGTATGGCGATGGCAAGGGTTCGTGCGCACGGACATACCACGGGATGTTTGGTTACTCACAATTAAATGAATCACATGAGTGTTTTGGTAAACAAAGGTGCTGGTGGCCGGCCGCCGCAGCCGGTTGTACTCTGGTCCCCCACCCGGGCTGGTAATCGCCGTCTCTTCCCTCTGCACTGTTTGCTTGTGTTGGACTTCCCGGTATGGAACACGGGAGTCCGCTCCCGGCTTGTTGTGTGCCTGAGGAGCCGTGCCCGTCTGACGCTGGCCCTGCGGGATCTACAGGCTCTAGCGGTGGCCCTATCCCTCTCTGTGGGTGGTTGTCTACTTTTTGGGACTTAGGTTGGGAGAAGACCTATAATCCTGCCCTGAATCAGTTGATTAGCTAGGCTGTTGGTTCCGTTCCTGGCTTCAGGGTCCAAGTACCCCCTCTGTGCATGGTTTCCGGTCAGGTCTCCGGTGTCGATACCGGCGGGCTCCAACTCTGTCCTGGTCCATCTCGGAACTGCCGAGCCGTCTTCCGGTCTCCTGCTGAGTCCACCATCTGCCACCTAGCCAAGGTACCAAGGCTCCAACCCTGGCACCGTTCAACTTGAACGTCTCCTCCGCTGGAGCTACACCTAGCTCCAGCCTCCACTTCTCTCAACTTGAACTGCAGACTTCGACTGCGGTTTTCCTGACCCGGGCTGTCAAGACCCCTAGGTGGGTGTTTCCTAACCGCCTGGTCCCGCCCACTGGTGTGCCTGTCTTGCTCTGATGGGGGTGTTCAGGTCGGCTGTATGAGACCAAGGTGAGGGATGGTGTTATGCGGGGGCCTGTTGTGTGACTACGTGGTTTTGCCAGGGCGTCACATCTGTTCTGAGTGGAACCTGTCAAATTGTTAAACTGCTGTATGTGTGTCGCCCTGGACAAGCCAGAGGCCACAGGTAACAACACCACCACACCCCACACTCCCTGTAGGCACATCGAAGTCAAAACACAAAATCCTTGTTGCCTTCCCCAGGGGCTGTTGTCCACACCAGGGGGTGGAGCCAGGCGGTTGGTCTCCACCCACCAAGGAGTTCACAGTCCTGGAGGAGGGAAAAGAGTCAGATTAGTTCAGGAGTTGGAGGAGTGAGGAAGTGAAGTGGTACTAGAGCAAACAAACAGTCTGAAGAGCGTCCGGGTGTGTGGCCCGGACAGGACAGCAAGGTTGGCAGACGGTGGTGACCGTCTGCAGTGGAGGCCGATTGGAGTCTGCCGTAAGGACCGTGGACGGGTGGTGACCCGGCGGTACCGGACCGGCATACAAAGAGAAGCCAGCACCATTGGCAGGGGCCTTTCGGATCCCGGCAAGGCTTGGAGTCGCTGTGAATTTGCAAAATCCGTTAGTGAAGGGGACCTCCGGGTTTCCAAACAGCCAAGTCCCGATAGAAGGCAACCGTCCAACCGTGAAGGGGAGACACCGCCACCGCCAAGGGCAACCGTTTCCCAGGGCCAGTGCCTGCGGGCAAAAGGGGCTCCTAAGGCCCACATCCAGGTCGGGGAGCGGGTTACCGGTGGGAAGCCATCGCTACCAACAGTAAACTTAGGTGCAGGGAGAGACAGTCATCACTATGCAGGGAGGAACAACCGCAGCCGTCCGAGGGACCCGTCCATCCAGCCTCTTGTTTTACCGTGAACTGTCATCATCATTGGGCTGAGTGAGTACCTCTGTGCCGTGCGGCACAGCGCTGCCCCTGCAACCCTGCACCTCAGCAGGTCCCGCAACCCGCCTGCCATCCACTCCTACCCTATCACCGGGCCCCAGGACAACCAACCCCCTACCCACGGAGGGGAGAAATAACAACAAAGCTGCTTCCTCTCAACGCTCCCGGGATCCCCGTCCAGAGCAGCGGTGGTGTCCACACAATCCCCACAACCGTGGGTGGCGTCACGGACCATAAATCCCCCAAACCATTCCCCTTTTCACTCACGGGCGAGGAGCGCCGCTCGAGTCCCCGGGATCCGGCCCATCGCTCGAGCCACCGAGCAGCAGCAGCGGCAGCCGGACCCGAGCAGTGGGAGAGCGCAGCGTCCCCTCCTCCGCCCGCGACATATGGTCTTGACCACCGTGCTGCAGCTCAGTTTCAGGGTGTTGGCAATCTTCTTATAGCCTAGACCATTTGTATGTAGAACAATATTAATAGCCAAAAGGTGCCATATTGAACTTTCAGTGACCAGTATGAGAGTGTGTATGTGAGCAATAACACCAAATTTAACACACTTGCTCACCATTCACACATGAGACCTTGTAACACTGAGTCACATGACACCAGGGAGGGAAAAGGGCTAATTGGGCTAATTGGGCACAATTTGGCCATTTTCACTTAGGGGTGTACTTACAGTGTTGTCCCATGAAAAGATAAAATGTTTACAAAAATGAGGGGTGTACTCAATCCTGTGGTATACTGTAGATGCAGTTTAAACTTACACTTGGGCAAAAGCCTACTGTGACAGTCAGCTACAGGAACACAAACCCTGGAAAAGGTGACCGGCACAGTAGGTTTTTGCCTATAAGTGACCTTTTGAAAATGGCACTTTTTGAAGAACAGGCAAATATTAGGCAAAAGCAATGGAAGATCATGACAAGACAAATTCCTACAGAGCAGAGGAAAACCAATTTGGCAAAGGGTTGAAATAAAATGTAGTACGTGTTGTACTTGTGATGTAAAAAAAAAAAAAAAAATAGGCTTTGGGTTTTATCTTTTCTGTGTATTTGAGATGGGGTAGAAGTTTTACAAATGCTAATTTGTTTGGTATAAAATGACTTTAGGCTGGCTTAAAAATCATCGTTCATGGCAGCTTATCGTCATGTGTACACAGGTAACGTGCTGCTAATAACTTGATGTTTTGAGCACATAGTATGGCGCCCTGGACAAGCCAGGTCGTCACAGGACAACACCAACACACCCTACACCCCGGTTAGGCACACCAGAGCCAAACACAAAATCCTTGTTGCCTTCCTCCAGGGGCTGATGTCCACACCAGGGGGTGGGCCAGGCAGTTGGTTCTGCCCACCGAGGAGTTCAGTCCTGGAGGCGGGAAAAGGAATGATCAGTTTTGGAGGTTGAAGAGTGAAGTGGTAAAGGAGGAGACTGACAGTGTCCGGGTGTGTGGCCCGGGCACAAACAGCAAGGTTGGCAGACGGTGGTGACCGTCTGCAGGAGAGGCTGATCGGAGCAAACCGTATGGACCGTGGAAGGGCGGTGGCCCGGCGGTACCGGATCGGAGAGTAAAGAGAAGCCAGCACCATCCGGCAGGGCCTACGGACCCTGACCAGGCTAGGAGTCGCCGTAAAACCGGTCAAATCCATTAGCGAAGGGAACCTCCGGGGTTTCCCAGCAGCCAAGACCTGATTTGAAGGAAACAGCTCACACCGTAGAGGGAAACACAGTCACCGCCAAGGCTACAGTTCCCAGGGCCAGAGCCTGCGGGCAAAAGGGGCTCCCTCAGCATCCATCCAAGATGGGGAGCGGGTTACTGGTGGGAACCCATTGGAACCATACACACTACACAGGTTCAGGGAAAGGCAGTCACCATCAACCTGCCGAGAGGAGAACAACCACAGCCGCCTGTGGGACCCGTCCATCCAGCCGTTTGTTTGACCAGAGACTCTGTGTGAATTACTGGCTGAGTGAGTACCACCGTGCCGTGCGGCACAGCGCTGCCCCCGCGACCCTGCACCTCACCAGTCCCCGTAACCCGCCTGCCAACCATCCCTAAAACCCTCACCGGGGCCCCGGGACAACCAACCCCCCCCTACCCACGGAGGGGAGAAATAACATCCAAGCTGCTCCCTGTCATCGCTCCCGGGATCCCCGTCCAGAGCAGCGGTGGTGTCACAACTTCACCACAACCGTGGGTGGTGTCACGGACAATATCCCCAAACTACACACCACCCCCCTTTCACTCACGGGCGAGGAACGCCGCTCGAGTCCCCGGGATCCGGCCCACCGCTCGAGCCACCACCGAGCAGCAGCCGGACCCGAGCAGTGGGTGAGCGCAGCGTCCCCTCCTCCGCCCGCGACAATAGTACTCTGGTCTCTCAAGACAGGCCATTATGTGACGCCCTGGCAAAACTAGGTAGTCACACAGATAGGCCCCCCCGCATAACACCGCTCCCACACAGGGTTAAATCAGCCGACAAAATTCTAGTCCCCCACCCCCCGGGAAGGACTGGCACACCAGTGGGCGGGACCCAGTGGAAAGGAAACTCCCACCTAGGGGTCTGGAGAACCCGGGGCGGGAAAACAAGGAGATAAGTTTTGAGGCTCAAGTAGAGAAGAGTGAGGAGGAGAAGCTGACTGTGTCAGGGCTCCAACCCTGACACCTAAGTCTAGGTGGCAGACGGTGGTCACCGCCAGCAGGAGACTGGAGGACGGCTCGGCAGATCTGAGGTGGACTGGGGCAGGGTTGTAGCCCGCCAGTACCGACATGGGAGAATCGACCCGGAAACCGTGCACACAAGGGGGTACTCGGACCCTGAAGCCAGGACCAGCACAGACTGCCTAGCTAATTAACCGATTTGAGGGCAGGATTTCAGGTCGTGTCCCAACCTAAGTCCCGAAAAGTAGACAACCACCCACAGAGAGGGATAGGGCATCCGCCAGGGCCCAGTAGATCCCACGGGTCAACGTCTGATGGTCACGGCTCCCAACCAGAGGACCAGAAGCTGACTCCTGCATTACCCACCGGGAAGTCTACATAAGAAAACACACAGTGCAGAGGAAAGGGGCATTGACCACCAGCCCGGGTGTGAGACCAGATACACCCATCTGTGGCAGCCGGCCACCATCACCTTGGTTTACCAAAGGACTCGTGTGATTTGATTCAACAGTGAGTAACTTCCCCAGCCTGACCGGGTGCGGCGGCCCCTGCCTTTATCATCCCCTGCACAGAGACATTGGGCCCCAGGGCATGCATCCCTACCTACAGAAGGGTTAACATCCAGCTGCCAGCCCATCGCCCCCGGGAGTCCCACAGCAGCAGCAGCAGTGGTGCCACATCTCACCACACACCGTGGGTGGTGTCACAGACAGTTTTCAACAACCCCCGTACAAATACGCCCCTCTTTTATTCGAAGTGTCCGAGTGACCCCCGGGTCCGGTAGAGTCCCTCGAGCCATACCGCAGATGCGGATCTGAGCAGTACGGCTGCTGGCACGGGGGTGGCACAATTACATGACCACCAATTGGCTTCCGTTTGTTTGATTTGGCAGTTTAAGAGCGTGCTCATACGACTTGTATTTTCGGTTCGAGTGTGATCCAACAAAACCTTGGATCACACTTGTTATTCTATGGGGCCGAGCACGTCTGATTTTCGTCCTCAGACCAAGTCGTATTGAGGAATGTCTGAGTTTGATCCTATATCGGATTGTACTAGGCCATACGAGTCAATGGATCCATCGAAAACCTCAGACTGCACTTTGATTTGAGTTCAATTTTCATGGACTGACTCAATGGAGAAGATGTAGACATTTTCTCCATCTTCTCATCCGAGAGAATCTGAGCACACTATGCTCACACTCTCTAGTCAAACTGTGATCAAAGTTAGATCAGAGTTTAAAAAAATATATACGACTATTTGACCCTAACCCTATGGTCGTAATAGTACAGGGTTTAAATGGCACAAACATAAGATGTCCTACAATTTCCTCTGATCTGGTTTCTGTTCGAGCTTTAGAAGAGTAAGGTCTAGTCTCTAGTTCATAGTTTTTAGTTAATCTTCTAATCAAATAGTGAAACAAATCACCTCCTATATGTAATCCATGTTGTGAAGAATCAATGGCAGATATTTAATTTCTGCCTAAATAGTGCTTGAGTACACTGTAGTGGGAAGCAATTAATGACTAGGTCTAATCTGCAAGTGTTTTAGGAATTTTTTTTTTTTTACTGCTATTCTATAGAAGAAATCAAAGCACTCTGTCTTTTTCAGATGTTCCACTGCAAAAACATGTTTGAATTTTTTTTTTTCTTTCCACAGTGTCAATATATTGTCTGACATTTTGATAGGGTTGTGCATGTAGTGCTTACCAGTCTATATAAATATGTGCTTTCCATTAAATTGGTCTAAAAGGAATTTTATTATTCATGGTTCTCCACAAGCCGGTCTGTGTCTGTGAAGCCTTGGTCTAAATGGAACTGCAGCCTCAGCAGAAAAAAAAAAAAATCTACTTGTAGTGTGGCATGGGTTGGTGGTCATTAGTAACGTACTCTTCTGCTGCACCCCGTCACGCTATATGAAGATGGAGGTCTTTGTTGGGTGTGTGGTGTTGCATTATGGAGACCATGCCTTTTGCAGACCACATGTTGCTGATGGTTTCGGCCGGCCAGGATCAGAATGTACCCATTAAGGGATCAACACAAGTTAAAAAAAACAAAAAACAAATCCGTTTTCTGAGAGATAACTTGGCAACAACATTTGTACATTAAATAGTGGGAAGAAATCTCACATGTTTCAGTGACCGAGTATCATTAGGCCTAAGCCACACGGCGAGAAAATCGGTGCGAGTGGAGTGCGATAAAACATCGCATTCCCCTCGGACCAATTCTAGCCTGTGTGACAGCACACATGAGCGATTATTTTCTCAGCCCTAATCGGACCGAGAAAACAATCGCAGCATGCTGCGATTGTAATCCGAGACTCTTTCTCTCGCACCCATTCAAGTGAATGGGGCGAGAGAAAAATCGCACTGCACTCGCGGTACACCGGTGTACTGCCAGTTCAATGCGAGAATGTCTATAGCCGGCTACACAGGCGAGAGGGAGAGAAATCCCTCCCTCCCCTCCTGAGTGCCGGCCCGCCCCCCGCAGCTGAGGTCTGCTCGCACGAACGGACCTCAGTTGCAAGGACACAAGCATGAGACTCGGCTCTGCTGTACTGCCAGCACGAGCCGAGTGTCATGCAAGGGGATCGCAGTAGTCCCCGTGTGGCCCCGGCCTAAAGCACATATTCTTCACTTTATTTGTTCCAACCTCCAGAAGTCCTTTCCTTTCCAACACTACCAAGGCTAGTACCACATCAAAGTCCTTGGAAGTAATTTTGCTCCTCAAGCGGTTCCATGTCTTTTACCGCTTTTTCAGACCTGAGATTTGTCTGTCACAGGCTGGGCACTATCTGATGATCCAACGGAAACTGCCTATTTCATTGTATACTAGCTCCTCTTTTATGGGCTAGCTTCAACACTTAACACTGTCTTTTAGACCTTTTGCGGCCTTTCATCTCATCGATGCCTATGTTGAAAGGAACCCCCTTTTCATGCTGCGTCACTGGCTGCCATCTTACAGTCAATATTCGGCACCATCTAAGACAACATAACAGTCACCATCTATACTGTAGCTTGGATCTTCCCAGCAGCAATTAGATCTTCCATTGGCGAGGTAGGATCCTGCCAAATATAACATGGTATGGGGTGGTAGTCATGGGCGAGGTAGTAGTCTGCCGCTTCCTGCCCCTCCAATGCCGGCACTCTACATGAAGATTGAGGCCCTAGCTGAGTGTTTGGTGTTGCACTATGGAGGCGATTCGCCTTTACAGGCCCTATGTTGCCAAAGGTTTCAATTGGCTAGGACCAGATTGTACAAGGTTCATTGAAGGAGACCAAAAGTTCATAAAAATAAATAAAAACAAAAAAAAAACTTAGTTTTACTAAACATAAATTTGGAAGCAACAATGTACATTAGATAGTGGGCATAAATCTTCTCGCAAGTTTGTGTCACAGAGCATCATTTTAAAGGGAACCTGTCCCTTTTATGAGCTGTAGCCAGCACCAGTGAGCCCTTACTAGGGATGAGCGAATCTGAAGTTCGTTGTTCAGGTTTGGAAACGGACTACCAAAAAAACAAAGCTCGAGTGAGTTATGACTCTAAACCACTCAAGCGAGCAGTGGGTATTGGGTATTAGTGATGCTTTCAGTGTTTGAATGGCTCACACTTGGGGTAAAATGAGCGGGATCAGATGTAGTGTGCACACAAAAACCCTGCCCAATCTCCCCCAAAAGTGTTTTGCTTATGGCTCGCAACATGTGGGTGGAGCCACAAACTGCCCAATTGCGGACTTTCATTGAGGTTCGGGGGTCACAAATTGAACTTCATTAAGGTTCGACTGGACCCGCCGAACCAAACTTCCAAAGATTCGCTCATTTCTAGCCCTTATATACAGCATTCCAAAATTCTTTATCTAAGAGTCCAGGCCGCTCTGTGTAATGTAAAATACAGCTTTTATAATACTCACCTAGAGTGTGGTCCGGTATGATGGATGTCGCTGCTTTTGGTCCAGTGCCTCCTCAGTGTTGTGTGATCACTGTCCTCCTGCCAGCCCCGTGTGGATGTGTACCGCCCCGCGGCCTCGGCTGCGGCCGCCGAGCCGCTCGGATCCGTGCTCGCGTTCTACGGGTGGTGGGTCGAGCCTCTCACGGACCTGGGGGTCACGTCGCTCTGCAAGGGGGGGTTGGCGTTACACATGGGGGATGCGGGTATTTGGTTTAGGGATGATCGCTCGTGACGCCACCCACGGGTTGTGGTGATGGACACCACCGCTGCGGTGAAGGTATGGGGACTCCCGGGAGCGGTGAAGTGGCGCAGCTAGGTGTTGACCCCTCCGTGGGTAGGGGATGTTGGTCCCGGGGCCCGGTCGGTCTGTGGTCAGGGGTGCAGGGCGCAGTCTTGCGGTGCGGTGCTTGATGGCACTGTTGTACTCCCGATTAAACCACCCAGTCACTGGTAAACCAAACGGAGGAATGAACGGGGCCCGCAGCCGGCTGCAGTTTCCTAGTCGGGTTGGCAATGTCCGCCTTTCTTCTGCACCTGTGTTTGTAGTGTGACCATTGTGCCTGAGCACTGGTAGTCCGCTCCCTGGCATGTATGTGTCGTAGGAGCCCCTGTTGCCCGCAAACGCTTGCCCATGGATCTCTGGCCTTTGGCGGTGGCTACTATCCGGACAGGTTGGGCTGTTGCCTTCAAACGGGACTTTGGTGAGAATGAACCCCTGAGGTCCAGACCGCAATCAATTAATCTGACTATGGTGGTGGCATATAGCCTAGTCGGGGTCTGAGTACCCTGCCTGGTGCTCCGGTATCCAGTTAGCTCCCCGGTTCGGTTCCGGTGGGCCACTACCCTGTCCCGGTCCTTTACAGTTCCGCTGGTCGTATTCCCAGTCTCCTGCAGCCGGCCACTGCCGTCTGCCTGCCTGACTGTTTGAACCGTCTGTCTGCACTGACTATTCAAAGCAAGAAGGCCTGCGGAGACACCATCACATGTTTCTCAACGCTGGCAGGAAACTAGCCAGGTCTTTCACCGGGAAGGAACAACCACGGGAAGAGCAGTCCCCAGTCAAGGAGACCACCTATGCCAAACATGGTATCCATCCACAGACAGCCGTTTCGGGGTATTTGCCCCTCATCAGTGTGGAGTAGGAATCTGGCTAGTGGGACATTGCCTAGTATAAGACTATGTGAGCAAGGATGGTTGAACTTAGGGAGATCAACATCCACCACTGCGGAGACACCATCACATGTTTCTCAACGCAGTGATTCTAGAGCAATGCCCCCTGGGAAATATTCAAAGCAAGAAGGCCTGCGGAGACACCATCACATGTTTCTCAACGCTGGCAGGAAACTAGCCAGGTCTTTCACCGGGAAGGAACAACCGCGGGAAGAGCAGTCCCCAGTCAAGGAGACCACCTATGCCAAACATGGTATCCATCCACAGACAGATTCTTGCTTTGAATATTTCCCAGGGGGCATTGCTCTAGAATCACTGCGTTGAGAAACATGTGATGGTGTCTCCGCAGTGGTGGATGTTGATCTCCCTAAGGTCAACCATCCTTGCTCACATAGTCTTTTACTAGGCAATGTCCCACTAGCCAGATTCCTACTCCACACTGATGAGGGGCAAATACCCCGAAACGGCTCTCTGTGGATGGATACCATGTTTGGCATAGGTGGTCTCCTTGACTGGGGACTGCTCTTCCCGTGGTTGTTCCTTCCCGGTGAAAGACCTGGCTAGTTTCCTGCCAGCGTTGAGAAACATGTGATGGTGTCTCCGCAGGCCTTCTTGCTTTGAATATTTCCCAGGGGGCATTGCTCTAGAATCACTGCGTTGAGAAACATGTGATGGTGTCTCCGCAGTGGTGGATGTTGATCTCCCTAAGGTCAACCATCCTTGCTCACATAGTCTTTTACTAGGCAATGTCCCACTAGCCAGATTCCTACTCCACACTGATGAGGGGCAAATACCCCGAAACGGCTCTCTGTGGATGGATACCATGTTTGGCATAGGTGGTCTCCTTGACTGGGGACTGCTCTTCCCGTGGTTGTTCCTTCCCGGTGAAAGACCTGGCTAGTTTCCTGCCAGCGTTGAGAAACATGTGATGGTGTCTCCGCAGGCCTTCTTGCTTTGAATATTTCCCAGGGGGCATTGCTCTAGAATCACTGCGTTGAGAAACATGTGATGGTGTCTGCACTGACTGTCTGAACTAACTAGCTAGCTGTCTTCCTGCCTCAGGCCAGCAGACTCCTCGGGGTGGCGTGTCTTTCCGCCTGACTCCGCCCACCTGGTGTGCCTGTCTAACACTGAGGGAGGCAATCAGTTCTTTGTGGTTGCTTGGTGGTACCTTTCTAGTGTGGGGGGGTGTATGTGGTGAGTGTTGTGACCTGTGACCCCTGGGATCCAGGGCGTCGCACATGATCCATCCTACCTCATTCACACAGAGGCCACCATTGCGTTCCTGCGCATTTTGATCTGTCCTGCTGAAGGCAGAGTAAAATATTGTGTGCAAAAAATTATTTCATGTCTTTGAGATAGCTAAGTACAGTTCAACGCATTTCGGAGGTTGCAGCCCCCTTCCTCAGTACATATAGCAGTTACAAGAATAAGGATTATTCTTGTCACTGCTATATGTCCTGAGGAAGGGGGCTGCGACCTCCGAAACGCATTGACCTGTAATTAGCAATCTCCATAAAGACCTGGAATAATTTTATTTAGTCTTGAATGGTGATGAGCACGGCGTGACGCCCGGTTTCCTTTATCTCCTTCTGAATACTTTGGGGCTGCAGCTGTTTAACCTTGATACTACGTGAATATAGGAGTTGTGACTGGCACAACCCCTATAGGTGAGTTTACCTAATTTCATTAATTTATTTTTTAACTGGTAAGACCATTTTGTGCTACTTGTCCATAGCTTCTACATTCCCCTATCTTATCTAACATCTGCTCTTGCCTGACAGCTACTACTCTGTCCCTGTTCTGCTACATTGGGGATATGAACTTCACTTCTAGCAGTGGTAGTCATTTTATCAAATAAACTAACTGTACTACCCGGCTTCGCCCGGGTTAATAACTGCTGTTAACAAAATAGAATGTATTAACAATAATGTATTCTGCACACAAAAACCACAAAACAAATAGAAATGTAATTATTAAATTGTTGCCTATATTAACTAATCAGAGCTCAGATTAATTAACTGTAGCAAAATAGAAGCTAAGCTGTGATTGGCTGCTATTGGCAGCCTGATAAATCTCCAGGCAACAGAAAGCCCTCCCCCTGACAGTATATATTAGCTCACACATACACATATAGACAGGTCATGTGACTGACAGCTGCCGTATTTCCTATGTGGTACATTTGTTGTTCTTGTAGTTTGGCTGCTTATTAATCAGATTTTTATTTTTGAAGGCTAATACCAGACTTGTGTGTGTTTAGGGCGATTATGTGGCGAGGTTGGTGTATGTGTGGTGAGATGTGTGCTGAGGGTGGTATATGTGTTCAAGCACGTGGTAGTGTGTGGCGCATTTTGTGTGTTCATATTCCCGAGTGTGGTGAGTATCCCATATCGAGGCCCCACCTTAGTAACTGTACGGTATATACTCTTTGTCGCCATCTCTCTCATTCTTTAAGTCCTCCTTGTTCACATCTGGCAGCTGTCAATTTGCCCCCAACACCTTTCGTTTTCACTTTTTCACCATTATGTAGATAGGGGCAAAATTGGTAAATTGGAACGCACAGGGTTAAAATTTCGCCTCACAACATAGCACCCGGCGCTGCCCGGGATAGTAACTGTCTCTGTTTCTCTCCCATTCTCTGTCTCCCCCTCTGTATATATCTCTCTTAGTCTTTCTCCGTCTGTCTCAATCTCTTTCCCTGTCTATCTATGTCTGTCACTTTGCCTGTCTGTCACTTTGCCTGTCTGTCACTTTGCCTGTCTGTCACTTTGCCTGTCTGTCACTTTGCCTGTCTGTCACTTTGCCTGTCTGTCACTTTGCCTGTCTGTCACTTTGCCTGTCTGTCACTTTGCCTGTCTGTCGTAACGCCCCTGTAAACGGGTCGTTACAGGGTATTAAATGTTACCCCATTTTTCCCAGGCAGGAGGAAGAAGAGTCCCCACAACACACACTCACATCACTGGCAGGAAGGAGTTAATAGCTTTTGCAGCATGAAGTTTTGAGTCCATGACTCATCCTGTCTCCTTAATGAGCAGGTGGCTGTACACAGGCAGGTCCCCATGATAACCAAGGGGAGGGGGGCCTGAATAGGAGTGAGTTTAGTGCAGAACGTCAGAGGCTGCAGGGGAGTGCAGACTTACACAGGACCGCTCCTGTTGAGAAGATTCCACGAGACCATGGCTGATAACACCTAGAGGAAGGGAATGGAGCTGAGGACTGGGGATTCCTGGAGAAAGTTGTACCCGGTGGCGGTTTGTGTGGTTTCCGCTACTGGAAGAGAGACAGACAGAATGGCGGCGGGTCCCCAAGATGCTCCATGCCACGAGGATAGCATTATTGCACCGAAAGTGAGAGGGACCCCCAGATCACTCCACCGGCCCCTTCCCCCTACCTGCCCGGGACCGACCAAAGGCTACCAGTGGCAAGGACCAGCACCCGGGAGCGATGTGGAACGGACTCTTAATAAAGAACTGGAACTGCACTCCGTGACTGGTGTGAGTAATATCGCCGCACTGTGCCCCCGTTGTCCCTGAGGACTGTTGCCCTGGGTCTCATAAACCTCCCGGGGCCACCCCGCTCCACCCGTGGGGAACGATTCTATCCGGCTGCCCGTAACACCTGCCCTGGAAAGAGACTGCGCAGCGGCGGCTGAACACCTGGCCACAGACCACGGGTGGCGCTGGAAGCACCCCCCCCGTCCCCGTCCCGTATCGTTACCTGGGGGAGAGCGATAGCAAGCTCCCCAGGAACTCAGTTACCCTCCTTGCATCCCCCTTTGTAACACCGGACTGACTGTCGGACATTCCTTTTTATTGAAACCCGCCGGGGGTCACGGAAGCCGGGTCGGGCCACTCACAGCCTGACCCCCGAATACCACCGGCCCGGTGACCGTGCGAGCCCTGCAAGCTCCGGCGCGGACGTTTCATCTGTCTCTTTCCCTGTCTGTGTCTGCCTCTTTCCCTGGCTGCATTGTGACATGCCAACATTCCATATAAGGGCGTGGCTGCGCAGTCTTCTGAAGTTCTGGCTGCACTGTGGCTCCCAGCTCCATTCGCTTTAATGGAGGCAGGTTTTTTGGCGATTAACTGTAGAGAGATGGGTTAAGATTTCCCCTCCAAAACGTAGCCTATGACGCTCTCTGGGTCCAGAAGTGAGTGTGCAAAATTTTGTGGCTGTAGCTGCGACGGTGCAGATGCCAATCCTGGACATATACATACATACATACATACATACATACATACATACATACATACATACATACATACATACATACATACATACATACATACATACATACATACATACATTATATATATATAATATATATATATATATATATATATATATATATATATATATTAGATTAACAGTATGCTTGGTACCTAAAACACATTCTCTTCACAACATCGACAAATAGCATGAAACAGTAGGAGGGGGGCGCGAATACCTCCTACAGTTGCAAATTCAAACTTTAAAACTGCTGGGGGCTCTGGTACTTGCCTGGGTTTGTTGAGTTCTGGTCTCAGCCCTCACTGCAGATTTTAAATGAGTTTAATCTTGGCGCAGCTTGCAGAAATCCATGCTCTTTCCATTAAAAACAACCTCATTCCAATGATTAGAGTTTTTCAGAAACAAAAAATGCCTGGAGCCTACAGCTAACTGTGAAATCTAACTGAATGTGTTTATCGTCTAGTAGTGTTGACTTTATTGTACTTGACTAGAATGAAGTTCTATACAAGATTTGTACTAATGCAACATATAATTAAGCACTAATTGACTTATTTAACATGCAGTATGTGGAAATGCTGTCCCTTAGTACTAGTTTGAATGGTGTAATTGCATAGTATGCCATGACTTTAAACTCCTGTAGAAAGATTCTGAAACATGGCAACTATTGTTAGAGCTGCGTGACCAAACTTGCTCCTTATCCCTTAAAACAGCAGTTATTTCATAATAATAAAGATCTACATGCCATAACAAAGCTGGAGGTAGATGACAGAAGGACACCTTTTGACACTTGGTGGTGGAGACATCTCAGCAGCTTCTGCTTCCTCCTACTCTGCTGCATAGTGATCCCTATACATGTCACAGAGGATGCCTAAAACACTATACCACTTAAGACTGATTTATTGTGCTATATATTTTTTTTTTTCCTTGTTATCCAGGCACGCGATCGAAAGTAAACCCTTGGAACTGCTATGGTAGGCACTCCGGCAAGATGATAGGCCCCATAATCATAACAATACAATAAACTAAAAGATAATATGGAATGAGGAAATACATGTAGATTAGCAAAAGGAATTTTTAAGAATATATTTTTATTCCATGAAGAGAGTTTTTTTTGTTTTTTTTTTCTTCCATTTGCATGGTATTTACACTTACGACCTTAAATTGATACAAATTATTATTTACAAAAAGACACCAACTGTATCTAATCCCTTTCAGAATCTAAAGACCTTATATGCCCATAAATATTATTTTTTCCTGGAAAACCCTAGTATTGCTCCACTGCTCAATGTCATAGATAATTACTCCTTTTCACTTTTTTGCATAACTTTTTTTTATCAGTTTGTCCTTTAGACCTTTTAGAAGCTGTAGCTCTTTGCAGAACCCCTTCTCATGTACAGCACCATGGAATAAATGGTGCTCTATAAATTAAATAAATAATAATAACCATTAGCCGGTGTTAACCATACTTGCCAACTTTTGTGCATGCTCAACTAGGAAGAGCTCTCTAAGACTTCTACATAGATCAAAGCCCCTTGATTTTAATTATTTCCTTTCTCCACACCTCTTCATTACCACCTCCATTCTTCAGCTCCTTTATTGAAGGAAACTTTTTGGAAGGGAAGGATTCTGAGAGGTGTCAGATGGCATTGGTGGCATCTGAAGATTTCCCAACTCTATCTGGAGTGTGGACAGTTTATCCTTTTTTTGGAGAATACCAGATGTTTCAATAGAGTTGATAAGCATGTGGTCATCTGCCAATAGGCTGCAGACTGAATCTTAAGACCATTGAATTTGTCATGAACACTAAGTCACATGACATAAAAGGGGATATTCCGGTCACCTAAAGTCCTGTTCCTTTGTCTTACTCACCCTGCCCAGGTCCAGACCAGAGTTCTGATGTCTATTATCTGTGGCGCTGATGCCTTTGAGTGAGCTCAGCAGCTTGTGTCGTTCAGAGTTTAGACTAAGTTCACATGTCCTGTAATCATCCGTTAGAACGGATCCTGCAGAAATATGTGGGCAAAATGTTTTCTGCTGGATCTGTTTATTTAACATGGGAGTCTATGGATAACAGCACTGTTAACGGATTGATATTTATCTTCCATTTGTAATGGATCCTGTAAGAAAAAACCAAACAGATCCGTTACAAATGCAAGTAAAATGGATGGCTAAATAGCAAACCGTTAACAGATACATCCTCCATAAATTCCGATGAAAAAAAATGATCTGGCAGACATCAATTATTTAGCAATGAACAAAAAAGTTGTGTTTTACAGAATTTTTTGCCAACGGATCCATTCTAACGGATGATTACAGGACATGTGAACCTGTGCTGCCCTCAGTAGACCTCTGATGTAACGGTGGTGAGTCCAAGTGGCGAAGTGGCCATACCGGGCACAAGGCTTTTGTGATGAGGTTAAAAATATTAAAAAGGGGAGAGAAATTTTATAAAATTAAACAGAGTTCATGACGCCAGTTGGGATGTTCGGCTAGTGGTATAGCTGGGCACTGCTGAAGGTCCCCAGGACTTAGGTGGTGATGCACAGTGCCAGTGGGTTTTCCCCCTCACTCCCTCAACTAGGGCTGGTTCCTGGGAATGTTGAGGTATGGATGGCGCAGCCGAGAATAATCCACCCAGAAACAGGACAGGGAGCTTTTACTTTTAACTGAAGCTCTGCAGAACAGTCTGGAACATTCCTTACAGCATTCACAATGATGGTGGTCTGACCTGCCCCCAATGAGAGTTTGGTTTCTCTGCTGTGTGGTGGTAGTGTATTTCTCCTGCCTCTACTTCCCTACCTAGGAATAGGTGTCTTGAAATGCTGGGATTTTCAAGACCAGAAAACTCTGGATCTTTGGTCACTTCCAGCAAGCAGGCGACTTAAATCCTGAAGGGAAAATTCACTGTTTCAGAAGATTTCAGGCTCAATCACGTTGGTGAGCTCCTGGGCTATTACACTGCTCCTTATGAAAAGGCTAATAGCAGTCTCTGTTTGCCACTGACCTTGAAAGTCCAGGTGGCCTAGGGACTGATACCCTAGCTATTTTTTGCTGGCCCCTCCAGAGGTTTTAAGTTGCCTCAGGAGAGCACCGTTTCCAGATTGGTCTTCACTTCACCTCATACACACTCTGCCTTCAACTGCCTCAGTCTGAAGTTACCTCACACTTGTGCTCCTGACCCTTTTTAACCTTTTAGGGCACAAACAGAAGCCTTATCAGCAAGGGGAACAGCCCCAGTAAGGGACTGTGGGCAAATATTTGTATATTGTGAATAGCAGAGAAAAATGAATCTCATTAAAGCTGGCAATACATGTTATACATATTGAAATGCACATGCAGCAATACTTTGCGGTGACCCAGGCACATGTGCCACAAACTCCTCCTTAATTGGTATGAAAAATGTAGGGATGAGCTATTTTCTGATGTTCAGTAACAAAGTGAACACCACTTTATTTCTGGGGTCCAAGTGTTTTTGGACATGAATTGAGATCACCAACAAAGACCCCAACACAACATGAAGCCTCTTGCTGCAGACAGAATGAACAAATCTTCAAGCAAGTGTGGTCTTTGTGGATAGACTGTTTACACTCAATGTCTATCTCTGATCTGTGTGTTTGAGAACATTAGACCTTTAGGAAGTACATATGGTAGTGCCCCCCTCCCTTCACCACATAATTGTGGGTCAAAGGTGGAAAGCAAGGGACTGAAGATTCTATAGCCGCAGCCGTCAGTCCTAAAAACTATGAAACTGTCCAGGAGAGATTCAGAAAAAAGTCTAACTACATGGACAGGGCAAACACACTGCTCTATGGTGAGTGTTTTATATTATTTTTCTTTTACCCTGCTAGTAATTTATGGTGACATTTTTTTAAATAAGATTTATGATTTTTTTTTTTATTTATTTTTTTTATTTTTTTATTTTTTCTAAAGTGCAACGACTCAATTGCTTATGAGGTTATATTATAGGATTATAGGTTTTACCTTTTTTTGATATGGATCGTTACATTTACTAGGTAATGGTAGGAACTGGATTGATCTGTCATTGTACTTTTATGTATGATTGTATGTATAGGACCAACACACTTTTTTTTACTATACTAAAGATTAGTTTATTATTTGAATTCTATAATTTCCCAGTCATTACCATAAATGTATATAGAATACACATATAATCTATTATATCTGACATGCCTATGAACTAATACGGTTTTAGAAATGTCAGTATCATACCACATACACTTAAATATATTTGTCGCACATGTGATATCTTTATATTATGTTCTCCACCATTTAACACTGTATCCATACTTCTTGTAGCTTGTATACTGCCAACATATTCCACAGTGCTGTGTAGAGATGGTAATTACTCCTGTCTCTGCCCCAATGAGTATCACAATCTAAATATCCTATAGGAAACTAACTGACCTATCAAGATATGTTTGAGTGTGAGAGGTGATCAGTGTCTGTCTTATCATTGGGGGTCCCACTACCATGCTACCCATAAGAATGGGGGGTTTATGGTACCTTTTTTTTTTTCTTTCCTGTTTTTTTGCTCATCAGCTATGAGGAGCTTGAATAAAGCAACTACTGAGCATGTGCATATAGGAGTCGGAGTCCGCCATGTACGGAGCTCAACTATCAGTCCTACAGTCATTGAATGAAGTGGGAGACCAAATAATTGACTGCTATGCCACTCAAATGCCTACCTACAGTGGTCATATGGTGAAGGGGTATGATGTGTATGGGACCTGCGTTCCTGTGATTGCTGGAAATCCCTGCAGTGTAACCCTTAGTGGTCATGCACTTATCACCTAACACAGGAAAGGTGATGTATGTCCATGCCTTGTAGACATCCGTGCCTTGTAGACGTCCATGCCTTGTAGACGCCCATCTTTTACCATTAATAGCCACAGAAATCCAAATCTGAATGACTACTGATCTCCAATAAGGCTACACTCTCACTTTGACCTTTTTGTTGTTTTTGATGATGCAGCATTTCTAAACCTATTATTACTATTACTTGTGTAGCACCTCTGAGCCACTCAGGGCACTACAGGGAACTGCATCCTCTCAGGGATGCAGGACCTATCCACTGGGACCTGTAACACCAGTGCCCCCAACAGCAACACACGCCTAAAAATCCCAGTTGCCACTCACACCAGGGCTCAAAGTGGCAGGAGATTTCTATATATGTAATTCACTTTACTGTACCTGTAAGACGCTGCATGTTTGACACGACAATACAATGTCGAAAACTCATCATGCGCACATAGCCAAACCGTGTTGAGACACTGTCTTAGCACTCATCTAGTTTGGACCCTTTCAAAGAGATATAATATAATATTATATAAACTAACGTAGTAGTAGCAGCAGCAGCAGGCTTCTTCGGATACTTTGCAATCACCTACAAAATGTCAGCTGATTACACCTGTAGCGTGACACTGGGCAGAAATTGTGGGTAGAGAAGAATGGAAGTTCGGGTTCTGTGGGATCAGCCGGACTTTAGATTAAATTCTGTTCTGGACCCAAACGTGACCTGAAACTCATTTGAAGTCAATGACTGGGCAATTCGGGTCTCTACCCACATACAGCCAGCCATTAACAGAGCAGTTCCGGAAGAGTGAGGGCAGATTTTTTTTTTTTTCTCTTTTAACACCCTATCTGATTTTAACATTTTATTTTTTTTATTTTCACCAATGCTCACTCGAGTGGTTTGCATACGTAAAGCACCCGAACTTGAACTTTTTTTTTTTTTTTTCTTTGCAAAGTCTGTGTTTGGTACCTACACCAAACTTTCAAGTTCAGGGTCCCTCATCTCTAGCTGTGGGAAAGGTTGTCTTCAAGGTCAGTGCATGCTACATGAAAGAAGGTCCTGGTTGGATGTGAGTGCTGTTGATACTGAGGTGATATGCACTGACAGAACGCATGTTGCTGATGACTTGGGTTGGCCAGGACCAGATGTTACGCAATTAATTCAAGTAAATAACCAATTTCTGAAAAACATTTATACTGAACAAAAGTTTGCGGACTATATGCATAGGATAGTGGATATATCTTCTCGTATGGTTCCTTTTCGCAGAGCATCATTAAGCACGTTCTTTTCACTTTTTTTTTTTTTCTCTCCTTCACTAGTTTAGTTTTCACTAGTCCCAGCCTAGCACCACATCAGTCTATGAATGTAATTTTCTCCTCTAGCTGTTCTGCATCTTTTCCCTCCTTAAAGGAAAAGTAATATGGCGGGACTGGGCTGCAAGCCTTCCGACGCTTATGGAACTCCCACCCGAGACATTCCCTTCCTTCCACGTCCTGTTTTGCACTAGGACTCGTCACTTAAGTCCTCTGGACAGACCTTTGACCTGGCTCCTATAGATTACGCTGTAACTGGGTGATCTTCTTCCCTCCTTCAGTTGCTCTTTTCTCGGGATCTTGCTATCCTCTGCTCTGGTCTCCTCTCTTCAAGGACACCCACATCTTGTGGCTCTGCAGAATACACAGAGCTAAGGTCTGCCTTTGTCACACGGTGGGCCCTATCTGAGCTTCTAGATAGAAACCGTCTCTGTCCCCAGAACTTAGCCCCTCCCATTCTGGGCTAGTCCGAAATATTAACACTCTCTTAGCCTTCCCTACTCTGTTGCTGGGCAGAGCACAGCTTCCTCACAGTACTGTTTAGAGCATTATACAGATAAACATGAACTGTTTCTGACACAACTGTCAGCATAGCACAGTACTACACATCATATCACACTGCATATTATGCATTCCATACCATAACAATAATGCAGGACATAATACAAATCACATTATACAAGTAAAGAATATTCAGGGGGAACATGCACTTCTTCTTACCCACCCCTGCATGTTCTTTTTTTGGAACAGTAACAGTAATATGCTATGGAATTGTTGAAGCAATGTAATATTAGATTTGTGGATGTGTGACGCCTCTGGACTATCAGGTCGTCACAGGGTATTGTGCAATCTGCCCTTCTGTGCAATATCCACCTCCTCCTTGGTTATGGGTCCCCAACTACATGGTGTTGCCAACATCAGTCAATTAAAGTCCTAGGTACACTCTGCACCACACCCACTAGACACACCAGTGGACGGCCGGAGTGGAATAGGGTCGCCCACTTGGGGGGGGGGGGGGTTGGTTAAGGGGAGGTCAGGAGTGTCAGTCAGTTGAAGTTGAAGTTTGGAGTTGAAAGTGAAGGAGGTCAGGAGCAGGGCTCCTTGGAAGCAACTAGGTGGCAGACGTTGGTCTGGGCCTGGTAGGAGCTGAGTCCCCGGTCACGGGGGATCATGACAATGGGCACGGAACTGTTGAGGAGGACAGCCGGTGGCCTTGTACAATCACCGGGCTGGGACCAGGGCACCACTGGGTACATGGACCCTAGGTCAGGGAGTAGCTTCAGGCAACCTGACAATTTACCCGATGACAACGGATTCTTCAAAATCCGCTCTCCACCCGCTCCAAAATCTGGGTACTAGCGCAATGAGGGAGATAGGACTTTCCACAAAAACAGTGAAGAAAATCCCAAGTGTGAACCCTGAAAACAAGCTCCCACAGTTAGCCACACTGGGGAGCGGGACCCGACTAGTTTTATGCTACCGGGACCAAAAGAAGAGAGCACTTAGTCCCAGGAGTAAGGTCACAGATCACCAGGCAACATCATCGGGGACTGGACCCAAGCTAGCTCCCCTCAGCGGTGTCTAGAACTTTGGTTTATCCAGTTGTCCGTGTCAGCTTTATGGACTGTGTGAGTGCGAAAGTGTCCCTCTTCGCTCCCCATGGCACCGCCCAGCTCCCATCACAGAGTCCTGGGGTATTGACTTACCCCCCCCCCCACCCGTGGAGGATTCTAACATCTGGCTGCCCCATTCCATCGCCCCGGGTACTCCCAGCTGCAGCAGTGGTACTCCACATTACCACATACCACGGATGGTGTCACGAACTCTAACACAATCCCCTGTAAATACCCCCTTCATTTGAGTGGCCGCACGACCCCCGGGTCCGAACGCCCCTCGAGCCACCGCGGATCCGGATCCGAGCAGCCCGGTTGCTGACACGGAGGCGGCACAGATGTTTCTTGTTTTTTTTTTTTTTTTTTTTTGGCATCGGTCTTATCACTTAAAATCTACCAACATGAAATTCAGAGTAGCAATGCCTATTGGATTTCCTGTCTGCTTTGCATGTTGTCTGCAGATGTCCTATTTGTATTTACTACGGGTTTTTTTTAGTGGGTTTGTTCTTATCCTGTAGCCAAGATTATGCTTAATTAGTTCTTGATGAAGCGGATTACGCTTATTAAGGGTTGTGCATTTTTGTTGTGGTTTCCATTGGAATTTTTATTTTTGTAGCTTTTGCTTTTAATTTACTCTATTGCCAGATTTTCTATAAGGGTTTGAAAAGGAGTATTGGTCTTCTTTCCATCTAGACATTCCCACTTGTCACACTAAGCAGATTCAGATCTTACGAATGCGAAATAAGACTCCTGAAAGACCATGTGTCATCAGAAAATTACCTTTTGCTTAGATCTGGTTTTTTTTTTTGTGTTTTTGTGTATACTCTTAAAAATTTTGCCAATGCTTTAATGTACCCATCACAATTTTGTATGAAAAAAATAAGAAGTCTTGCAATTTTTACTTTGGCTCTTGTCGCTAACTTAGACTTCTTCTATAATATATGTTCTTAAAGCTATTTTCAGCAGTCTCATTATCATCACAGGCAGGATTACAATGACTGGTAACACCCCTGATAAAATATCTGCTTTCCTAAACTTGTGCCCTGGAAACAAGAGAATTTTAATAAATTGTGATGGTTTGTTCTATTAGTTTTGGTATTTTATGAATTTTGTTAGCTACGTTAAATCCTCACCATCATGGTCTATGGTCTCTTTCAGATGGTGAATAAAATTGTACTTCACAAGACTTCTGTCCTGGAGTATTCCGCATGTCGCCTGAAATCTGCCTGCATCTTGGTGTGATCTTATGTGGACAAAAAAGCTCCACCACCGTTTATACCAGCTTGAGGTGGGAAGTTTGGACTCCAAAGGTGCCTTCAGTTATCAACCATGACAAAGAAGACCATTCAGCACACAGCCCCACCTGATGGCGGCTGGGGGTGGATGATTGTGATCGGCTGCTTTCTTGTCACAGTCTGCACACGAGCGGTTACAAGGTATATGCTCTTCTATTGTGTTTATTTTTATATATTATCAGTGTCTGCACTGACTTGACTTGACAATCCGGTTCAAAATTCCCTTATCTTAGAAACTACTGTCTTACTAAATATTGGCATATTGTGCCATTACCTAGCATGAGCAGTGGTGTACCACCAATGGTGATATGGAACATGCCTATTGGGCTGTAAACTAAGGTGGCCCAGTGCTGAATCACCCTGCCCTTGCTTGGCATCCTCCCATTTCTTTCAAAATTCTGGAAGCTGGGGCATCATGAGTAGAGTTGAGCGCAGTTCGTGGTTCGTGGTTCTCCAGTTCGCGGCTCGAGTGATTTTTGGGGGCTGTTCTAGATCGAACTAGAACTCGAGCTTTTTTGCAAAAGCTCGATAGTTCTAGATATGTTCGAGAACGGTTCTAGCAGCAAAAAAACCCAGCTAATTCCTATCTGGCTTTCCGCTGTAATAGTGTAACTCACTCTGTGACTCACACTATTATGACATTTCAGTGTATAGTGTGCGGGAACAGCGCATTCAGATCACTGCTGTATGTATAATGGCGATCGCCATTTTTTTTTTTTTTTTTTTCCTTGTCTTCCTTCCCTAAGCGCGCGCGCGTGTAGTGGGGAGGGCCAGCATGTCAGCCAATCCCAGACACACACACACAGCTAAGTGGACTTTTAGCCAGAGAAGCAACGGCATGTGTGATAGGATGTCCATGTCACATGTCCCTGCATTATAAACGAGTATCTGCCCGTCCGGACGCCATTATCTCTTCTGCGTCCTTGGTGTCAGACATCACTGGCGCAGCTCCTATCGCCGATACAGCTGTATACGCTCCATACACAGTGATGGACAGCATAGGGATAGCACTTTCTATCAGTCCTTTTAAGGGCTCATACCGGCAGGGTCAGAGCCATAGGTGACAGGTCCTGAAAACAGAGACAGCGTCTGTGTAGCTAAGGTCAGGGATTTCCTCGCTGCATTTGTCGCGGGCGGGGAGGAGGGTGTCAGCACACCGCGCTCACCCCTTCTGCTCGCGTCCGGCAGCTGCTCCTGGTGGCTCGAGCTGTGGGCCGGATCCCGGGGTTTCTCGAGCGACACTCCTCGCCCGTGAGTGAAAGGGGGTGTTTGTTGGGTGTGGGGATTGTTATAGTTCGTGACGCCACCCACGGTTGTGGTGATTGCACCACCGCTGCTCAGTATGGGGGTCCCGGGGATGGTGATGCGGAGCAGCCAGGTGTTGTGTTGCCCCTCCGTGGGTAGGGGTTGGTGATCCCGGGGCCCGGTGATGAGATGTGAAGTGTGGGGCCTGGAGGGCGCAGGGACGCGGGGGCAGCGCTGTGCCTTGCGGCACTATGGTACTCACTCAGCCTGACACACGGACACAGTTTGTACGGTAAACCAACGGCTGGTAGGACGGTCCCACAGACGGCTGCACCTGCACTCCCGGTAGGTGACGGTGATGTCCCTCTTCCTTGCACCTGTGTTGACTGATGGTAGCGGTGGATTCCATCCGGTTACCCGCTCCCCGGCTGCAATCTGGGCCGGAGGAGCTCTACACTTTGCCCGCAGGCGCTGGCCCTGAGAAACTTGTGCCGTGGCGGTGGCGGTGTCTCTCCAATACCGGTTGGGCTGTTGCCTTCAATCGGGACTTGGTTGTTGGGGGATCTGCGTCCCCGTCACTGACGGATTTGGCAAATCTGGCGACTCCTAGCCTTGCCGGGGTCCGAGAGGCCCCTGCCCTGGTGCTGACTGTCCTTCGGAACACTGCTCCAGACCACCGGGCACACAGCCAACGGGGTCTTTCCAGGAACTTCCAAACGGTCCCCCTCCAGACGGTCACCGCCGTCGCTGACCTTGCTGTTCTGGCCCTCACAAAGCTGGACCCTTCAGGCTGTCTTTCTCTTCTGTTACTTTCACTTAGCTGTTTACTTTTCTACTTAGCTCCTCACACTTGCCCTGCCTGGGCTTCACTTCACTCCTTCCACTTCCTCCTCCCTGACAGACTGCCTGGTCTCTTCCTGCCTCCAGAGCTGTGAGCTCCTTGGTGGGCGGAGCCAACCGCATGGCCCACCCCCTGGTGTGCATCATCAACCTCTGGAGGAAGGCAACAAGGATTTCTGGTTAGCTGTGATGTGCCTACCTGGAGTGTGGGGTGTGGTGGTGTTTGACCTGTGTCCCCTGGCTTGCCCAGGGCGACACACATTTCCCCATTAGGAGGGATAGAAAGGCAGGCTTCCTTTCCTCTACCCAGAGACCCACAACCCTGCCACTGTACCCTCCTGTCCTCTGCACACTCCAACTCATTATAACTAAGCCATTATACTGGCAAACACTGAGTGAACTTAGTGGCATCCTAAAAGTGGCTGTTGGACTTCTGTATCATCCCACTAGTGCAAAGATATTTGCAGCACGTCTGCCTGCATTGCACACTCAAACTCATTGTTACTTACTAAGACATTATAATACCAAAAATTGAGTAAACTTGGTGGCATACAAGAAGTGGCTGTTGTACTCCATTAGTGCCCCACTGGTGCAAATCTATGTGCAGCACCTGTGCAGGACACCCTCCTGCTCTGTTTTTAATAAGCTATATTGATAGCAAAAAATACTGCCATTTAGTGGCATCATAGAACTGGATGTTGTATTTCATTATTGTCCCACTGGTGCCAAGCTATTTCTAGCACCTGTTTAGGACACCCTCATGCACATTTTGCTACGCTAATGTTATAGCAAACTCAGGGAATTCATTGCTGCATTTGATAATTCGGAGGGATAGAAAGTGAGGCTTTCTTTAGCTTTTCCTTCTGTTCATAGACAGCATCTCAAAGTCCACACCTGAAGAGCAATTTCTCCTCCACGTGTAAGTGTGGAGAGGCAGCTAGTGTGCATGCGTGTGCCAATTTACCCCAGCTGCAGCCTAACTACAGTGTTTCGCCTAGTGAGTATGATCAGCCTGACTGTGCCATTCCTGACGCTAAGTCTTCATTTCGGGATACAGCGCATGCTCCCACACTTAGTGCGAAAAGCCTCTTTGCACAGGTACTTGCACTCCGTGCCGGGTCTAAGTCCTGTTTTGTGCCGAGACACCATGCTAAAGCTGATAGTCTTTTTTCAGAGACTCTATTTCATGCAACTGACCATGCTCAGGCACTTACTGCATCAGAAACTAGGTCCGGTAATGAACTCTTTGGCCCTGCCCCTGATGTGGGGGGGGCCCATATAGACCACAGGGCATCAGGTGTCCTGATGATGTGGCCAGGCCACTCCCAAATGGCTTGCAGAGGCCCGCCCCTATGACTTGTCACCTCATTATTGATGGTCAGACGATGACTGGTGAGGTGTTTGGGTCATGACAGCCATGAGGTCATTATTGAAGTTGCGGTTCCAAATAGGACGCTAGTTATGCCACTCATGACGTGTCACTCTGCTTTTGTCTCCAGGAGGTGCATTGTGGTCCACCCTGGTATGGGGCGGACCCAGGTTATAAAACTGGCTGGAGCCAACAAGGAGGTGCGCAGTCTTCTATTATGCTCCGAAAGAGCACACCTCCATGTGTTGAACCCATTGCGGCTTTAGGCCAGAGGTAGGCAGGGATAGGGCGTCGATGCAGGCCGCCACCACAGTTGGTAACGCAGAACGGTTAAGACCAGCTCCTGTCCTACCAGTCCTGCTTGTGCAGCCCAGTGGCATTAACAGGCCTGCTGATGCGCCTGCTGTCCACAGGTGTGGCCCCAATGCATACTGTCAGCGTACTCAATGGCCCCTGTGATGTTAACAGGGAGTTTCTGGGCTGGGTGGGCGTTTGGACCCTGTGACGCTAACAGGGCTCCCACTCTCGATCCGAGTGGCGTCTAACTCGGTTCAGGCAACTATTAGTTTCATAGCCACACAGCTCTGTATCCTCCACCAAACCTTCCAGTTGCCAACCTCTCCTTTTCCATCTTGGAGCACGGTGGACATTGACTGCTGATGGGGATATAAACCTTTCTCTTTCTTTTCTTATTCATTTTCGTTATATACCGCTAACATAGTATATACCACCTTATCCAAATCTGCCAGTCCCACCGTAACAGATGGTGTTTCTTCATCAAATGTTACATTGCTTAACCACCAAACCCACGGACAAAAACTTTTTTCCCCTTTCCAACACACCTGTTCCCCTTTCCACCATCATTTGTCCTTTTTCAACTCATTTGGTATATGACCAAAAGTGCAACTCTGCAGGGACACCGTACTCAACGCCATCTCAGCCCAGCAGCCAGCCCTCGGTCCCTCAGATGTGGACAAGTAAAAGCCCATTTCCTCCTATCCATGACAAAGCGTTGAGATTCACTCTGTGCAGCACTGGTGTTTACTGGAAAAGCAGATCTAAGAATCCGTACCACCTTCCGCAGATACTCCTGTATACGTGCGTCCCTTTCTATGGCAGGAATTATTTCGCCAAATTTTGTCTTGTACTGGGGATCTAACAGTGTGGCAACCCAGTATTCTGGATTACTTCGAATTCGTACAATCCGAGGTTCATGTTGTAGGTAGTGCAGCAAGAAGGTGCTCATGTGTCTTGTGCATCCAGGAGGACAAAGTCCTTGGTTTGTTGGTGGCAGAGAGGTGAGAATCGTGCCTCCTTCCTCTGCCCTCTCCCCCCAACCTCGCACAACCGAAATGTGAGCAAGCTCTCACTCATCTGCTGAGTCTTCCATGCCCATCGCAAGTTCGTCCTCCATTTCTTCATTGGCTCCTGCACCTTCCGCAACAATTTTTGCTGATACTATGCGCCCTTGTTAATCCCTATCCCCCACCATGACTGCCACCTAGGTGCCGCTCAATGTATGGACCTTGTACATCTTATTATCCCTTCTGCATATGACTCCTACTGTACTTCCTCTCCTTCCTCTTGGACAAACACCTGACTCCGAATAATGCATACAGTGTGCTCCATCTTGTAGATGACCAGAATTGTCACGCTGAGAATGGCATCGCCAGTGCTAAACCTCTTCGTCGACATTTGTAAACTGTGTAGCAGGGTGCAAAGGTCCTTGATCTGACACCACTCCAGCAGCGTGATCTGCACCACCTCTGGATCAAGTTAGCCCAGGGTATACATCATACCGTATACCGCCACAGACGCTGCAACATGTGCAGATTCCAATTCCTGCGTGTCGGAACATCGCATTTCCGGCGTTTAACCGCCAGACCCTAAGACTTCCGGAGCGATGAAAGTTGTTGAGCTGCTGGGTGCAAAGGATGAAAGTGAGCACATAGCAGAGTGCCCGCTGCACAAGGCCATGTAGGCCGGGATGGTATTTTAAAAATTGCTGGAGAATCAGATTCAACACGTGAGCCATACAAGGCACGTGTGTCACATTGCCCTGACGAAGGGCCGCAGACAGGTTTGCATCATTGCCGCACACGGCTGTTAAGTCACCAACATAGTCCACTCAATCAATTTGTACTCCGGTCGCCAGGTGACCACGTGTTCCTTTCGTGCATAGTGCTGATGATGGGAAAGGAGTCGATGCCTGCGGCGCAGGTGGACGCAGGTTATGGTCACCCACTGGGTTGCGTTATCTTGACAGATACAGAACCACAGGCTGAATGTAGGTGGTGGGTATCTCACAGATGAAGTACCATCATTCAGCTACAACCAATGGGAAGACACCACACCCTTTTTTTAGGCCCCTCCTGTCTGCAGACCACTGCCAGACAAAGCTATGAACCTTTTGTTACTGTTACCCCCAGTTCAGTTTTGAGTTTGTGTGCTTGTTACCTGACTACGTTTCCTGCTTGCTGTTTATGTACCTCGTTGGCCGATCCGCATTTCACCTCTGCTTGTTTTCTGATTAAGTCCTGGCCGTCCCATTCTGTTCCTCTTCCTCAATTAATGTTTTTGACCCTGCATGACTACTATTCTCTGGAACTGCAGCCTTCCACAGGTATTGATCAACTTGGGCCCTGTGTAATTCCAAATCACTGTATAGGGGTTAAAGGGTTTCAGGGTTCTGGGTGTCCAGCTTGGTGAGTGGCTTGCCTCTAGCCTATCCTTTACAACCCATCTGAGTGTGTCGATCCAGGCAGGCGTTACACCGTGCCCTGGTCAGAAGGCCATGTAGGCCGGGATAGTGTTTTAAAAATTGCTGGACAACCAGGTTCAACACGTGAGCCATACAAGGCACGTGTGCCACATTGCCCTGAAGAAGGGTCGCAGACTGGTTTGCATCATTGTCGCACCCAACCTTCCCTGGCTGCTGGTTGAGTGTAGACAACCATTGATGAAACTCGGTCTCACTCTCCAGAGCTAACCGTCCACAATTCCTCAGCGGTGTCACATTTCCCCTACATTTCAAAGTAAACATTTGACCGCCTGATTGGCTTGAGCTCTGCTGCCAGCATAGTAAGGAGGTGTGTGGGATTCCTTGGGCGCAGTTACAAGGAAGGGTGGACTGACCACACAGGGTTTGGGCCGAGGTGGAGGACCCACACGAGGTTGAGGAGGCAGAAGCAGTGGAGGAACTTGTACATACAGAGGAAGGATTGACACACAAGTCGTGGGGATGGCAAGACTTGTACAGCAAACTCTTCTCCATCTCTCACCATAGTTACCCAGTGCCCAGTCAGCAACATGTAACTCCCCTGTCCATGCTTACTGGTCCAAGTATCTGTGGTGAAATGCACCCTGTCACACAGTTTCTCAAGGAATCGGTGAGGTTGTGTGCGACCTTCAGTGGTAGCGCGGGCACGCCTTTCTTGGAGAAGGAGTGACGACTGGCCATCGGCTCTTGGGGCACTGCAATGGGCATAAGGTCTCGAAAATCCTCGGTCTCAAAAGGGTGTAAAGGCAGCCTTTCTGTTGCCAACAAGTTGCAGATGATGAAACTCAACCTCTTAGGCATGTCATGCCCTTCGAAAATCATGTAAAACACAGCGAGGGGACTCCAACCACAGTCTCCCTCGTTTCCACTAATTGGGCCACACACACCCCACTTGACTGGCATCAGTTGACCCCCCTTTTGAAAAAGAAAAAGATGCTTTGCATGAAGCACTCTCAAAAATACGCGTGCCTTTCCCGTCCCCTGGCTGACCCAGGGGAAGAAAAGTCCTCTGAGAGCCATGTCCACATTGTCAGTGGACAGACACTTGTGCTTATCTGCCAGCAGACCCCCAGCAGCACTGAAGACAGGTTCCGAGAGAACGCTGGCTGCAGGACACGACAAGATACCCAAGGCATACGTGGCAATCTCAGGCAATTTATCCAGATTGGAAGCCTAAAATGAGCAGGGCTCAAGTTGCACAATAATGGCATCGATGTTTCCTTGCATATACTCATATATCTGTGTCTCCTCCTCTTTTTCCTTGTCCAGCTCTTTTGTTTTCGCATGAGTATATGTCCTTGTCACTTTCCCATGTGTTTGTGTTGTGAGTTGTTTGTCACCTTTTGGACACCTTTTGAGGGTGTTTTCTAGGTGTTTTTGTGTTTGTGAATGCCTGCCATTGTTTCCTATGCAGTTTGAGTTCGGTTCGACGAACCGAACTCGAACGGGAGCTCCGTTCGGCGAACCGACCTCGAGCCGAACCGCGACCGGTTCGCTCATCTCTAATCATGAGTTCCTCCAAACTGGGCGCCCAAATTTCTGTATATGCCCTTCAGTATGTTAATTTTCAAAACTGCTATCAGCTGGCTCTTATTGGTCAGTTATGTAGTCTGTATGTGTGATGATGACCTACATAATGTTTTGATTGCTTAGGGCTGGCATGTATGTCCCGTACATGTCCCGCCCCAGAAGCGGTTGGACCGCTCGTATCCGGACGTTGCTACTCGTGGCTCGAGGATCTCAACCCGGGGGCTCAGGGTCACGCCAAAATGTGATGATGGGTGTATTTTAAATGGGATTTAGGTAGTTCGTGACGCACCCGTGGTCTGTGGTAATAGGGAGTACTGCCGTTGGGAGTACCCGGGGTGGTTATGTGGGGCAGCCAGATGAAGGTTACCCTTCACGGGTAGGGGAAGGCCCCGGGACTCAGGATGGTGGTTTGGGGTGCAGGGGGAGCGCAGGCTCACTGGTTGCAGGGGTTAATCAGGTACTCACTCAGAAGAAAAGCAGATGCTGACAATGTAGTAAACAAAGTTTCTGGGTGCCGCTGTCCTCTTGGGGAGCTCGTCCGGCTCCTGTCCCGTGCAGCACTGCCTGTTTGTCCGTGGCCTGCCTCTGGGCACAGTATTTTTAGAGTGTCTAGATGGCCCATCAGCTTGGAGCTTTCCGGGCCCCGTTCCCTACTAAGAGTAGTAGAGGAGCTTGCTCTCAAGATCTCACGCTTGGGATTTCAGTGGGCTGCTTTGCTTGGAAAGCCCAATCCCCCTCGTTGTGGTAGTGCTCCCGATCTCTGAGCTTCGTGGGAACAGTCCATACAGGCCCTGTCCTCTGCAGGTTAATTGTCGGGTTGCTTGAAGCTTCTCCCCAACCTAGTACCCAGACGTGCCTTCGGTCCCAGCCCGGGTATTCAACTGCGGCTGCTGGCTATCATCCAAGACTAGCCAAGCACCCAGTCCCAATCTCCCGCGACCGGGTCTTTAACTCCTCTGGGTCCAGACCACCATCTGCGACCTAGTCTGCTTCTCCCCTGGGAGCTCCAACTCCCAGCTTCCTCGAGCTCCTCACAGCTCGAGGGCTACCGCTGCTCTCCTTGCTCCCCTGGAGCCGACTCTTTGAGCTCCACTCACTTTGCTCCCCTGGAGCCAACTCCCTTGTCACCTCCCTGCCTGACCCCGGGGTGGGCGGCCTTATTCCAGCTTAGCAGACCACTGGTGTGCCTGACAGTGTTGGTGTGGGGTGTCACTAGGATTTGTGTATGTTGATGGAGGCAGTACGGCAAGATGGGGACCCAGAACCATGGGGGGTTGAGTCCTGCACTAAAGATAAACAGCATGCAGTACCCTGTCACGACCTGACTAGTCCTGGGGTGTCTTATGTAGAAGTGTCCAGCTTAGCGCTGCTGTCCCCTGAGTGAATCTGTGGCGCCACTGAGGCTCAGTCGCCACAGGGTTTTGCATCTCACTTAAGGTGCAGTACTCATCCCGGGTAAGGAAGAGGTTAACCACTGTTGTTCACTTACACAACACACATACAGCTCAGGTGCTTTACCACTGGAACTGGGCTAGAGGTGGTCACCATAGCAACGGGACTTCCCCAGCACTACTGAGTAATCAAGAAGGTGGGGGCAGCATGAGGGAAGTGAGAACAGGCAGACATTTACCTCACAATAGTCTGGGACATAGAACAACACGGCCACTGTGGAGAGTGCTTTAAAGCTTCCACAGTTAGGACCAGCCCGACTGGAAGAAGCAGGAGGCGACCAGGTGAGCTGGAGAGACAGAGGAGCAACATGGTTGCTGGAGGTAGAGCTCAATAGCTCCCTCAGCTCCAGCACAGTTGGGGTGCAGAGCCCTAAGGTGCCGTACACTTCAGGTTGCGTCACCAGAATCTGCAGACAGGGGGATTTCACGTCCCTCTGGCCACCACAGGATCCCTGAGCACAGCAGCATATAGAGCCCAGAGTAGAGATCACGGTCAGGCCCCAGAAAGGACTCGCGCTGCCTACAGACGGAACGGAAACTAAACTCAAGGACATTGAGTCCCCAAGTAATTTCAAGCTACGGGGATCCACACTAAAGAGCGCAGAAAGGAAGGTCTCTCAGTTCACAAGAATGGTGGTGGCCTCTGACTTACTCGAGAACGGCTGGGGCCAATGACCGCGGAAACTGGCACTCCAAGGGTGACGACAGCATTGAGTAAAAAGAACTTGGACCGCAGCCACCTGTGTTGTCCTGTTATTGCCGTCGTCCCGCTCTTCGGCGCCAACGGCCACTACCACCACCATCATCCTACCTGGGGCCAAGCTCCACCTGTGGGGAGCTGAACCATCCCGGCTGCAACACCATCCACCCCAGAGGAACAGCACCCGCAGCGGCGCCTAATCCCTGGCCGCATACCACAGGTTGTGTCACGAGACTACTATTCCCAACATCCTCATCCCATCCTCCATCCCTTTGTGGACACCTTGGGGTCACAAAACCGGGCAGGGCCACCCGTAACATCCCCTGACCCTCATCGGCCTGGTGACAAGTATTCCCAAGACCTCGTTGGGTGCTTCACATCCATATACTTTCTACTGAGCCAGTCATTTTAGTTTCAAACAGCTATGATCAGCTGAATGATCCTGCTCCTCCTTCCTAGAAAACGAAGGCTCAACACCCGAACTCCACTATTTACATTTTTTTTTTTTTTTTTTTTTAATCTGTTCTTAGAATTTATAAAAAAAAACAAAAAAAACCCTTAAAACAAATATTGTTGCACTATGAAGGAGATTTCCCTGTAACTAAAACTGCAAGTATGTCGGTGAGTTGGGTGCAAATGGGGTTCCTTGAACTTACGCTGGCCATACATACTATGGCTGATCTGCTTGAAGAACCAGGAGTCTGCATCAAACTGTCTGACCACTTTTTTTTTTTTTTTTTTCTCCCACATCATTAAGGGTACTTTCACACTTGCGTTTATTTCCTTCCGTTACAATTCGCCCTTTTGGAAAACAGCGGAATCAGTTAACGGATTCCGCTGTTTCCCATAGACTTGTATGGGTGACGGATTGTACCAAAAGGACCTGCGTTGCTTCCGCTGGGCGACGCTCCGTTGCTTCCGCCCAGCGGGAGGAACGCAGCATGTAACGCTATTTTGAGCAGCGGAATCCTCTGGATTTCACTGCACATGCTCTTTTTTTATTTTTTTTTAAATCAAACTTTATTTTGGCTCGCGGTGGCCGAACGTTCAGCTGAGCGCCCGGCCGTCGGCAAGCGACAGCGCTCAGCTGAGCGACCGGCCACTGGCATGCCCGGCCGCCGGCAAGTCACAGCGCTCAGCTGAGCGCCCGCCCGCCGGCATGCCCGGGCGCCGGCAAGTGACAGCGCTCAGCTGATCACCCGGCGGCCGGCTGCAGGGAGCGATCAGCTGATCACCCGGCGGCCGGCTGCAGGGAGCGATCAGCTGATCGTTTACAATAGTCTGCCGCTGGTAAAACTGTAAAAAAAAAATAACTAATTGCGTTGTTTTGCAGCATCCGTTGCATCCGTTGTGCCACTATATGCAACACATCCGTTGCATCCGTTACACAACGCAATGCAACGGATACCGTTCAACGCAAGTGTGAAAGTACCCTAAGGGAGAGTTTGGAGGACCCCATACACAGTGGATTGTCCTCCAATCCTGCCAATAAAGCCAACATTAGTCAAAAGTATATTGACGCTCTTACTTATCAAGGCAGTATGCTGCTCTTGAATCTGCTGGTCATGCCAAAGATAATGTTCCTCAGGGGCTGTTTTTTTTATCCCTGACCAATCTTGCACATTCAACATTTACAGTCCATGTACTGACTGCGACCCATTTTCAGTAGCCTCATACAAAATATACCTATGAGGCTGTTGAGTTTAGATCAGGAGCCCCTCGGCTGGTCCAGCTTAAGGCAATGCGCACATGGTCTCTGAATGTCGGATGGGTGAAACCGGCCTTAGAATATGAGACCTAGCAAAAGTCTGGAAACTTAAATGGCTGAACTTGCAATAAGACTGCCAGATTTTTGGGGATGTGAGAAAAATGTATTTTGATCCCTGTATTTTATACTTTTTTATTTTTTTTTTTTTTTTTTTTGTTAATGTGTCCAGTTTTAGCATCAGTGTGACACTTGTTCTTCCATTAAAAAAATTTCCAAACATGCCATACTCACTAGATATTGACTTAAATAGGGAATTTTCATATGCAAATGATATCAAAATCAGATATGGATCTATTTTTATTTATTTATTTATTTTTTTCTGACTTTTGGTGCACAAACTACAATTGACTTATACTGGAAACACTTGTAAAACACGAACTTGTGAATGAGGACATATTGTAGATGGTAAATAGAACCTTTTTAAGGGTTCTTTCCATCTTCATAGATGACTGTTCTTGGATAGTGCTTGTAAAAACAAGCATTTTTGCAAATTTGTTGCTTATTAAAATTTTGACCTTTGAGATAGTAACCTTCTTTTTTTTTTTTTTTTGCCTAGGAGACTGACCACCACTGCTGTCTAGCTTGTAATCACTCCGTTGAAGCTATCCGGAAGTAGAAAGTAACAGTGCTCTTTTCAGCGATCATGGCCAGCTTCAAAACAATGCTTGCATGCCAATAGAAGATCTTGTAAGTGCTGCGCATGTTCTGCTGACAGACAGCAGTGGTCAATCTCCAAGGAAATTTATTTGAAGGCAAAAATAAAGTAAAAAAGTGTTAACATCTCAAAAAATGCTGAATATTTTAATATACAGTAAACTGCAAAATTCCTTGTATATGAGCACTAACTGACATTATCCCTTTATGAAAATGGGAATAATATGAAAACTATTAGATTTCCCTCCAAATCTGTTATTCTGCCCTTGTATACACTGTCATAAAACATGAACCTCATAGTTTGTGACAGCAAGTAACCCTAAAAGGCATGGAATGTTACTTTTTTTTAATTTTTATCTTTTTTTTTTTTTTTTCCCAACAAAAACCTAATTTTGTGACAAATAATGAACGACTTTTTTCTTCCCATTGTATAGATGCATCTCAATTTTTTTTGTTGAGTTTCAAGTATATTTTGGTCAAGATTATTCACGAACAGCCTGGATACATTCCATTGTTGACTGTGCTACTATGCTCTGCGGTAAGTAATGACGACGTGTCCCTATAATCCTAAATTGTATAATGCTGGAACTTACATTCTGAAAGTAAAGATTTTATAAAGAAAATTCTAAACAAACATATGGTATAGTAGAGAACTGGCAATGAAAGAGTAAAGGGTTTAACAAAGACAAATGGTTTTGCGCCTCATTAATTTTTTTTTAATCCACTCTGATGAAAGGAAAGTTGAGCTGTGGTTGGTAGTCTTTGGAAACAAAGACTGTTTTGATAATTGAGGCCCAATGTATGATCCTGTATAACCCACACAAACAAAACAAGCAAGTTTTTTGTTTTTCGTGAACACTCCATCATATCAGTTCAGATGGGGGAAGGGGAACCAGTCAAATTTGACCTTTTTTTTTTTTTTTTTTTTTTTTTTTTTAACCTGAAGGAGTATTGTAGTATGCCTGTTGCGCTTGTGACCTGAGTTTAATATATTACTTGCATCCTACATCTTTCAACAATTTACAATCTGCAGGCTCTATATTTCTAATGTGAAACTGCTCTCTGAGCTAATGGGAGGAGGCCATCTTTACAGAAGGATTCCTAATCTTTTACCCTTTTGGTAGCATACAGACAGAAGCAACAGAGGCAATGCGGAAATTATACAGCAGAATTGAGTAGCTCTGAATCCAGCACTGGAATCGGGCTGCTTTCACACATCCGTTTTTTTGCTGAGCGGCACAATACGGTGCTTTGCAGAAAAAACGCAACCGTTCTTTTTTTTTTTTTTTTTTTGCCGCCGGTTGCATTTTTTTTTTTTCTGCAGAGACTCACATTAGCGCTGTATTCTGTCGCATGGCCTTGCGTTGCGTCCAGTTTTTGCCAGATGCGGCATATTTAGCCCTTGCAGCGGACGGATGAAACGTTGCCTGGCACGTTGTTTTGTGCGGCAAAAAAAAAAAAACGCATAGCGCTGGATCCGGCGCGATGTGGCGCAATTTACAATACAAGCCTATGGATGCCGGATGCAGCGTCCTGCGGCAAAAAAAGCATCCGGCCGCCGGATGCGTTTTTTTGCACTAGCGCATGCTCAGTATCAAGCCGCATCCGTCAAACGGACGGGCCACATAGAAAAACTTATGCAAAGGATCCGTTTTTTTCGTCGCATCCGTTGCATAGGTTTTTGAGCCGGATTGAGCCACACTGCAAAAACCGGATGTGTGAAAGCAGCCTAAGCCAGATGTTTCTCTGCTACTATCTCCTCCTCACTCTTTCTCCGCTTCCTTCTCCGCTTCCTTCTTCCTTCCTACTCTCTCCTCTTCTTTCTCCCTCTCCCTGCTTCCATCTTCCCCTCTCCTCTTTCTTCCCCTCTTTTCTTCTTTCTTCCCCCTCTCCGATTCCATCCCCCCCTCTCCGCTTCCATCTCCCCCCCCCCCCTCTCCGCTTCCATCTCCCCCCCCCCTCTCCGCTTCCATCTCCCCCCCCCCTCTCTGCTTCCATCCCCCCCCCTCCGCTTCCATCTCCCCCCCCCCCCCCCTCTCCGCTTCCATCTCCCACCCCCCCCTCTCCGCTTCCATCTCCCACCCCCCCCTCTCCGCTTCCATCTCCCACCCCCCCCTCTCCGCTTCCATCTCCCCCCCTCTCCGCTTCCTTCTCCCTCCCCCCCCCCTCCGCTTCCTTCTCCCTCCCCCCCCTCCGCTTCCACCTCCCTCCCCCCCTTCTCCGCTTCCATCTCCCCCCTCCTCTCCGCTTCCATCTCCCCCCCCTCCTCTCCGCTTCCATCTCCCTCCCCCCCTCTCCGCTTCCATCTCCCCCCCCTCCGCTTCCATCTCCCCCCCCCCCTCCTCCTCTCCGCTTCCATCTCCCCCCCCCCCCTCTCCGCTTCCATCTCCCCCCTCCTCTCCGCTTCCATCTCCCCCCCTCCTCTCCGCTTCCATCTCCCTCCCCCCCTCTCCGCTTCCATCTCCCCCCCCTCCGCTTCCATCTCCCCCCCCCCCCTCCTCCTCTCCGCTTCCATCTCCCCCCCCCCCTCTCCGCTTCCATCTCCCCCCCCCTCCTCTCCGCTTCCATCTCCCTCCCCTCCTCTCCGCTTCCATCTCCCCCCCCCTCTCCGCTTCCATCTCCCCCCCCCCCTTCTCCGCTTCCTTCTTCCTTCCTACTCTCTCCTCTTCTTCTTTCTCCCTCCCCCTGCTTCCATCTTCCCCTCTCCTCTTTCTTCCCCTCTCCTCTTTCTTCCCCTCTCCTCTTTCTTCCCCTCTCCTCTTTCTTCCCCTCTCCTCTTTCTTCCCCTCTCCTCTTTCTTCCCCTCTCCTCTTTCTTCCCCCCCTCTCCTCTTTCTTCCCCCCCCTCTCCTCTTTCTTCCCCCCCTCTCCTTTCTTCCCCCCCTCTCCTTTCTTCCCCCCCTCTCCTCTTTCTTCCCCCCCTCTCCTCTTTCTTCCCCCCCTCTCCTCTTTCTTCCCCCCCTCTCCTCTTTCTTCCCCCCCCCTCTCCTCTTTCTTCCCCCCCTCTCCTCTTTCTTCCCCCCCTCTCCTCTTTCTTCCCCCCCTCTCCTCTTTCTTCCCCCCTCTCCTCTTTCTTCCCCCCCTCTCCTCTTTCTTCCCCCCCTCTCCTCTTTCTTCCCCCCTCTCCTCTTTCTTCCCCCCCTCTCCTCTTTCTTCCCCCCCCCCCTCTCCTCTTTCTTCCCCCCCCCTCTCCTTTCTTCCCCCCCTCTCCTCTTTCTTCCCCCCCCTCTCCTCTTTCTTCCCCCCCCTCTCCTCTTTCTTCCCCCCCTCTCCTCTTTCTTCCCCCCCTCTCCTCTTTCTTCCCCCCCTCTCCTCTTTCTTCCCCCCCTCTCCTCTTTCTTCCCCCCCTCTCCTCTTTCTTCCCCCCCTCTCCTCTTTCTTCCCCCCCTCTCCTCTTTCTTCCCCCCCTCTCCTCTTTCTTCCCCCCCTCTCCTCTTTCTTCCCCCCCTCTCCTCTTTCTTCCCCCCCCTCTCCTCTTTCTTCCCCCCCTCTCCTCTTTCTTCCCCCCCCTCTCCTCTTTCTTCCCCCCCTCTCCTCTTCCATCTCCCCCCCCCCCTCTCCGCTTCCATCTCCCCCCCCCCCCCCTCTCCGCTTCCATCTCCCCCCCCCCCCCTCTCCGCTTCCATCTCCCTCCCCCCCCCCTCTCCGCTTCCATCTCCCTCCCCCTCCTCTCCGCTTCCATCTCCCCCCCCCCCCCCTCCTCTCCGCTTCCATCTCCCCCCCCCCTCCTCTCCGCTTCCATCTCCCCCCCCCCCCCTCCTCTCCGCTTCCATCTCCCCCCCCCCCTCCTCTCCGCTTCCATCTCCCCCCCCCCCTCCTCTCCGCTTCCATCTCCCCCCCCCCTCCTCTCCGCTTCCATCTCCCCCCCCCCCCCTCCTCTCCGCTTCCATCTCCCCCCCCCCCCTCCTCTCCGCTTCCATCTCCCTCCCCCTCCGCTTCCATCTCCCCCCTCCCTCCTCCCTCTCCGCTTCTTCCTCCCTTGTCTCTCCTTAGAGTATAATAGGAAGTGTACACTGACATCTCGCCGAACTGGCAGTCTGTTTTGCCTTGAGTACAATGAATGTGAGCTGTTTTTCAGAGTGAATGATGAGCTTTGGAAGTAGGAGCAAGGAAGGAGTGGTTCATAGCTGTAGTAAAAAAAAAAAAAGTAGATGCTCCGAAAAGATATTTGTCAAAGTATCCTGCTTTCACTTGTATAATTTGATTTCTGCTAGTATGTTATCCACTTGGCATAGCTGCATTTTCACACAACTTTTTTACATGACCAAAACTTCCAGGTGAGTGCTATTTTCTTCTTTATCTGAAGACCAGCTCAGGCTATTGTGCCGCCCCCGTGCCAGCAGCCGGCGCTGCTTGGATCCGGGGCCTACGGTACGGCTCGAGGGGTTATCCGGACGCGGGGGTCTCGCGGTCACTCCGAATAAAAGGGGGACGTATTTGTACGGGGTTGATTGTAGAATGTCTGTGACGCCAACCACGGTGTGTGGTGAAGTGGGACACTACCACTGCTGTTGTGGGATACCCGGGGGAGATGTAATGGCAGCCGGATGTTAATCCCTCCGTGGGTAGGGATGGTTGCCCCGGAGCTCAGTGTCTGTGCAGGGTATGGCGACGGCAGGGGCGCGCACGCCTAGATGGACCAGGAGATAGTTGGTTACTCACTATTGAATGAATCACACGCGTCTTTTGGTAAACCAAGGTGCTGGTGGCCGGCCGCCGTGGTCGGTTGTACTCTGGTCCCCCACCCGGGCTGGTGGTCGCTGTCCTTTCCTCTGCCTTGTTTTTGTGCATTGTAGGCTGCCTGGTTTGGAACTCAGGAGTCCGTTCCCGGCTTGCTGTGTGCCTAATGAGCCGTGCCCGCAGACGCTGACCCGTGGGATCTATGGGCCCTGGCGGTTGCCCTGTCCCTCTCTGTGGGTGGTTGTCTTCATTCGGGACTTTGGTTGGGACAGGACCTATAATCCTGCCCTCAATCGGTTAATTAGCTAGGCCACTGGTTTCGGACCTGGCTTCAGGGTCCGAGTACCCCCTCTGTGCATGGTTTCCGGTCGGGGTCTCTGGTGTCGGTACCAGTGGGCTCCAACCCTTCTCCGGTTTTCCTCGGATCTGCTGAGTCGTCTTCCCGTCTCCTGCTGACGGAGACAACCATCTGCCACATAGCCAAGGTACCAGGGCTCCGACCCTGGCACCGTTCAACTTTGAACTTCCTCTGCTGGAGCTACATCTAGCTCCAGCCCACACTCCTCTCCACTCGAACTACCAACTTCTAACTGAAGCTAAACTCGACTCTTGTTTTCCCGCCCCGGGCTGTCTAGACCCCCTAATCGCCTGGTCACACCCACTGGTGTGCCTGTCTTGCCCTAAGGGGGGGTGACTAGGGTTTCAGGTCGGCTGTGTGTTTCCTAGTGAGGGAAGGTGTTCTGCGGGGGCCTATATGTGACTACATGGTTTTTCCAGGGCGTCACACTATGTTCACTTTTTTTTTGTTAGCCATTTTTAAAGCAGAACTGAAACTTTCCAATTCCACCTCAAAAATTAAAAACTAAATTTGGAGTTTCTGATCCACAAACTGAGCAAAAGACACTGAACACGCCCTTTTATAGGCTTTGTATTGAGGCCATTTTTAGTTTAGAAGACGAATAGTGAAGGATCGAGGTTGCAGCCTCTTTGTTTGTGTTTTTGGGTTTTTTTTGTGAGTTTTAGGACCTAGACCTTCACTAATCAAAGCTTCTGACATGTCTGACAGTTTTGTGAAACTGCAGTGCATCTTTTTCAAATCGATTCTGCATGGAAACTCTGAAAAAGCATAAATGCTATGAACATATACAATGTCAATGTAAAATGACATGCTGTGCATATGGTCCACCTTTTTTGTAATATTTTTTTTTTTTTTTTTTAACTGCTTCAGGCTTCGAAATCCAAGAATCGGCAAAGGCTAAGTACCCACGATCCGGCCATGCTGCGTCTTCTCCTACAGGGATGCTAGTACTCTCCGCTAGAGATCGCAGCTGCCTGTGCACATGATCACTGATCATGGGCACGTAGCCTAAAAACTAGTCTTCAGGCGGCTTCTGCTTGGAAGCCGCCACTGTTATACGTCTTTTCCACTGCAAAGGACTATGTAAAAAATGATGCAGGTCTGCTGGTGTCCAAAAGACGTTTTGCACAGGGTATGTGCACATACCCTTTTCACGGTCAACTAAAGTAATTAGACCAGAGTTGTTCATCTCACAATCACTGATAGCTTCACAGAACAATTGGAGACTGGTAAAGTAAAAAAAGGATACGTCTTTTCTCATGAAGCTCCTTGGGGTCCAAAGTATCTACAGGCAATGAAAGTTAATTTTCTGCTTGCATCCTTACAAAGGTTTGATGGATTCTATCTTCTTTTACAGCCCCTCTGGGAAGCTATGTGAGCAATCATGTCTCCTGTCAAATGGGAATCATGCTTGGTGGTCTTCTTGCTTCCACCGGACTAATCCTAAGTTCATTTGCAACAAGCCTGGAGTATCTCTACCTCACCCTAGGAGTAATCACAGGTAAGATCTACTAGGAAACACATCTTTTTCATAGCTTCTTATCAAAGTTAGGTAGAATGTGTGGTTACAAGGTAATACCACTTTTTCAATCTTGCAATCACTTGGGTTGTAAAATGGAATATAGTACAGACTCCATGGATTTCGTACAAAATTAATGATTACATTCTCTGCAGCACTATCAGTGTTCTGTCTCTTGCATATCTCGCGATGAACACATGCTACATTATCCTAACCCTATATCATTATCAATGACTGTCCGATGCATTTCATTTTAAGATGGTCATTTTGCAAAAAAACAGTTATTTAGACAAGGCAAAATATTGTAAATGATGGTCTGTCAATATGTTCAGAATAGTTCATACTATATTTACCCTGTGGGTTAAATTAGTTCTTTAAAGTGCACCTGTCGGGTGCAATATGTACCTAGAACCACAAGCCGTTCTGGGTACATATTGCTAATCTCTGCCTAACCGTCCCTGTATCTAGTGACATAGATACTTTTTTCTAAAGATTTCTATATTTCTAAACATCTATTATGTTAATGAGTGCAGGAACTAGTTGCAAGGGCATTAGTTCCTGTGCTCATTCCGCCCTCTTAACATACCCACAGGAGCATGTGTGGCGCCCCTGACCTGGTCAGGCACCACTGAGTACTGCACCCATGCTGGGGACAGTACAATACAGGTAATCCAGAAGGCTGACCGAGGTGTGACTACACAGGCGCATAGTGATCAGGTCTCACACATGTACCTTTGGGAGGACCCCTGGGGATCCCAGGAGGGGGCAAAGCCTTCACCTCCACTGGAATAGTGGAGGGGGTAAAACGCCTCCATCTCCACTCAAGGGGTGTGGTGGAGAGCCTGGTTGCTAGGTGGCGTAGGCAAGAACAGGAGAGGAGGAGCAGTGAGCCGGTTTAGTGCAGAGTCCAGGGAGCTCAGAGAAGAGCAGACCCCTGGGGCTGTTGCAGTCTAACAGCGCCCGCGCAGTGGCTACCGACGGGGGAGAACGGTCACCTAGGAGTGCTACCCGAAATCCATCTTCAGCTAAAGAGAGAGCACGGAGTGGGAAGTAAGGAGACTGCTAGGGAGTACCAGGCCCAAACGGGCGGCAGATCCCGGAGCGGGGATAGATCCACCTTTCCTTGCTAAACCTGCCGGTGTGGGGCCCTCAAAGCCCACACCACAACACCCAAAAGCCGCAGCCACGTAGCCACAGTTAGGGCCCATAGTTCACAGGAGGCAAGCAGCTGGAGTGATCTGGTCCAGGCGACAAGCAAACGGCAACCAAACGAGGAGAGCAGTTACTTCCCTGGGTGACCCCCATAGGGACTAAAAGTCGGGGTTACCCCAAACCACCAAGGGCTAAGGAAGGCGAGTCGGTAGTCACCCTCATCAGTCAGCCTGAAGGACACGTGGTTCCAGCCTGGTTCATCCCAGCTACGCCCGGGTTACTCACCCTGCCATCAACTGTGAGTAAAACCCCTGAAAGACATCCTGATTGTGTGGAGTTATTCTGCGCCTTGTGGTTCTACACACCTACACAGGGCCCTGGGGCTTGCCTCACTCTCAGGAGGCCACTACAACTGACTGCACCCACCATCAGCCCCAGGCATCCCTTAACCTGCAGTGGCGGTCCCCACTGACCGCAATTCTGAGAGTGGCGTCACGACAATCCTGAAAGAAGATCTCCTACCTGTGACCAGACTGTTCCATCCAAGTGGAGTCCCTGAAGGTAATGCACCGACACTGCACTTGCGGGGCTTCACACATGCTAACATGCTAGTCAATGCAGCATCATCAGCGGTGATGCGCATACCGGTGTCTGCTGATCTGAATGCCGGGCACTTCAGTCATGCACAGTATAAAGCCGGGTATACACGTCCTCGCTTCAGAGAGGTCTAGTGTGAATTACCAGAAGTGCCGAGCATTCTGAACAGCGGTTAAATCGGCAGCGAACACAGATACGCGCATCACCGCTGGTGATGCTGCATTGAATAGCATGTTGGCAAGCCCCTGTGGGCGTAGCGCCATGCTAAGAGGGCGGAATGAGCACAGGAACTAATGACCTTGTGACTAGTCACTGGCCTCATCATATGATAAATGATCTTTAGAAATACTTTTTCTAAAGGTCTCTTTATCTATGCTAGTGTATACAGGTACAGTTGGGCAAGGATTAGCAATATGCACACAGAACTGCCCACTACTAGGACAACTCCTTCTTAACATGTATGTTTCCCCTAATTTTTTAAATTGCACTTCTCTCCTCCGGTACGGGTTCGGTTACAGCAGTGTCGGCACTGCCGCTGCATGATCGTGTATGAAGGAAAGCTGTGGAAAATAAAGCGCAATAGGGTCTTACCCTTATAGGCACAGGGCACAGGAGGGGGAAGCAATAATACTCACCAACTGTAGTTGTGAAAGTCACAACTACTGTATTCGCATGTAGAAATGGATCCAGGCAGCGGCAACCCAAATGGCAGATAACGGAGAGAATTGTAGAAAAGGGTTTCTATAATGCGCCAATGATCACAAGTCTGGATGTCAGATTAATGTGGCTTTATTGTGACATAGGTCTACGCGTTTCAGGAGATATAGAAACCCTTTTCTACAATTCTCTCTGTTAGCTGCATGATCAAGTAACAGTGATACGTTAGAAGGCGGAGAGAGTGAAGTGGCCACTGATTGGCAGCAGGGATCGTGTGGCGTTACACAATCCTGGAGCAGCAGTGTCGACACTGTTGGAACGGCACCTGTACTGGAGGACAATACGTTTTTTGTTTTTTTGTTTTTTTGGGTTTTTTTTTAAGTAGGAAATGTGCTTAAGAAGGAGTTCTCAGAGTAGTGGAAACCTCTTTAAGTCCCATGTTCTGTGTATGGCACACGCACACCTTCACCTCCAATTTGGCTATTGTGCGCAATTGTACCATGCTTTCTTGGATGTTCTACATGGGATCTAATTCTGCTCTGGCGCCCCTGAGGCTTCAGTCACCACAGGGTGCTGCATCTCCCTTAAGATGTAGTACTCATCCTGGGTAAGGATAGGTTAATCGCTGGTGTTTCTCACATTCACACACCACAAACAGGTGCTTTCCCACTGGGGGGATGGCCTGGGGTAGACAAGGGGTGGCTATTACGAGACATGGGACTTTCCCGGTCACTAGGACAACCACCAGGGGAGCGGAACCATTTGGAGAAAAGGGAAGGAGCATCTTCACATAGCCAGTTAGCCCCGAGCACAGCTTGGGTTGAGAAACACACATTTGGGACCTCAGTCCAATCTTCTTTTACCTCACACTTCGGGGAGCGCCATAGGACCCGCGGCTTGAAGAAGATAGCTTGGCCCGGGTTCTCTACAGCTACACTGGATTCCAGGGCCTGCAGAGTGCAAGAAACACCCGCAGCCTGTTCCACATTCCACCCACACCGGGATTGGAGGGACCCCGACCAGAAAGGACTCAGTGGGAACAACGGCGATGACCTCAAATTGCTCGGGATCGACTGTGGCTCATCATGGCGGTGACTACTCACAGTCCTGGTTTACCCAGGAGATGCCAAAGAGACCTTGATCACGCAGAGACAGTGTCCGCCTGTCCTTGCCGTCGCACTGCGCTTCGGCGCCCACCATTACTACTACCCTCATCATCCTCCCAGGGGCTAACTCCTCCTGTGGGGAGCAGAAACATCTTAGCTGCTACTACCAACCACCTCGGAGGACAGCGTCAGTAGCGGCGGATATTCCTTGGCCGCGTACCGCAGATGGCATCACGAAATCAAACCTCCATTATCACTCCCTTCTTTATTGTACACCTCGGGGCCACGAAACCAGGCAAAAGGGCCACCCCGTGACATCCCCAGACCCGACCTCACGAGTAACTTAACCCCTTGCCCCGATGATGCTACACTGCTCTACAGCAATTACGGTACATAGGAGATGAATAACTCTTCACAAAAGAAAAATTATTTGTGTCTCAGTAGGAAATTAACACCCCTATTCTGACTGTATTTAATATGCCTTATACTCAGCATTTCAATCTATATGTAAAGCATCATTAGGTCCAAATGACAAGACACCTAAAATATGTTCACATGCAGAAAATGTGTTCCATTTAATCCCTTCTACTGCATGTGAACAGTTTTCTGCAAACGTTCAGATAATGGGGCAGTAGCACCAATTTGTACAAATTGTGCTCAAACTTTTTTTTTTTTTTTTTTTGAAACCTCCAATTTTGTAGACATATATTTTAGATATATTATTTGTGATTTAGAGGGATAAGACCTCTGGGAGCACAATCAATGCTGTCGGGGAGCAGAGGCTTCATTGGCTTGTTTCCAAAACCATGTAACTTCTGACCCAGTACTATACAGGAATTGTAGCACAAATTTACTGAACTACCTGAGGCGACCATTCCTAGTTAATAGGGCAATAAACCCTCATCAGTGAGACAACACAAAAATTTAGAAATGTACCATTGTCGTGAGGTGTTTATAGGTTCCATGAATTCACTTAGGCCTCGATCCCACTTGCAATTAAAAAGATCTAGATGGATATCCTGCTGCTTTAACGTCACAACCCCCCTATTTAGTAGAAACCTGCACCCTTTAGTGCATTCCATGTGAAGGTAAAGAGTGTTTAGTTTTGTTTTAACCTAATAAATAATTTTAAAATGACATGGTGCTCCACCTATTTTTGATAACCAGAAAAGCTAAAGCAGACAGCTGCAGGCTGATGATATCAGGCTGGGAAGGTTATTGGGCCCTTCCCAGCCTAAAAATAGCTGCCACAGAAGTCGCACATCACATTAGTTGTGCCAATTTTGCCCTGGCTCTTTCCAAATGCCCTGGTGTGGTGGCATTTGGGTTAATTGTTTTTAGGGTTCTCAGCTGTGTAGTGTCAGCTGGCATAAAGCCCAGGGGTTAGTAATGGAGGGGCCTCTAGTAGACATACACATTACTAACCCAGTAAGTCAAAAGAAGAAAATACACACAAAAATACTTTCTTCTAAAAAACAGTCCTGACACGTCCTGGTTCACGCATTTATAAACAAAAAAAAAACAAAACAAAAACCTGTGTAAGCCTGATGTAGAGTAAGCAATATGACCAACAATGTAAAATGACAGGACTCCATGTGTCGAATAGTAGGACAAGTGGGGGAAAATGAAATACAAGATGGAGTTACTCACCTTGTCCTGGTGTGCATACCATATACAACAATGGTGTCAGGCTGTGATGGACTCCCTGTCAGCTACACCGACTGCTGACCCTTGCCAGAGAAGCTGTGGACTGAAGGATAGGAAATGACAAATAGATGTGGTCTTGTCTGGGTGCTTTAGAAATTGGCGAAAATAAGCCAATGATATAATGAAGGTATTTTATTTGGCTACATGTTTCAACTAGGACTGTGTCCTCTTCATCCGCCTATAAAATCACATTACTTTTTATAGACCATTGATTACATTCTTTTCAGTCATGATTGGTGCAAAGATGTTGTTGGAAAAATTGTTAAACAAAACAAACATTATAACAAATTGTAAATTTTAATTATTAAAAACCTCCTGTGAGGTAAATCCGGAGATATGACGATAAATCATGACATTCAAGTCATGTCAGGAAGCCCTCTCCTGGTGTCACTACCCCCTTCCCTTCACACAACTGGTTTAGCAACAAATCCATGGCCATGTCCTGTGATATGGAAATTAGGTGGCTTTAGGACAATGGACACAGGATGACTCCCTGCCGTCACCCTGTAGTAGGAGCTGCTAGCTAGTTAGCAAGGCTATGGAAATAGCCAGACAGAACGACTCCAGTAAAAAATGGTTCATATCTCGCAAGCCATATTTCCGATAAATATGGCAACCATAAAAATGGTGTCTCCGCATGTGGACGATGCCGGCACCCCCTTTTTATGGGAACAGGACATTGGGAAATGCCCCAGGCGTGATATCAGCCAATGGGGAACTGGCAGACAGGTCATGAGTCCCCTCGTTCTGTAGCTAAATTCATAACTGTCACAATGAGAGCATTGGCGTCTGCCTACGACGCTCCCAGGCAAAGTTATAGCCAAAATCCCCTTTGCTGGATAATTCTGATCCATGCAGGGGGAGTGGCAGTGCTTCCCTGTGAGGTCACTAAGGTAGGAGGGGACCTGGATCTGCCCAGGTTGATAACCCTACTTCGGCCATTTTCCAGCGTTCTTCTCGCTGGGGGCACGTGCAGGAAACATCTGTGGGAGTTCCTAGAAACCTGGTCTACAGCGCCCCCCTGTGGCCAGACACACAAGGTAACTGATGTAATTGTATACCTGTTTGTAACCCATGCTTTATCTGTAACTGTACTCTGACATATGTATATTCTGTAGATTCCCTATTGTATATATTGTAGTTTCTAGTGTGCTTTAGGCGATTAAATTATATAATTAATCTTGGGCTGTTCTGTTATCTCGATCTTGAATCCCACGTCTGTGTGTTCGGCTAATAGTTACCGTGAAGCGGTTGGTGGCAGCGAGTTGTGCCAAGGATTATTGTGGGGAGGCCAGTGAGATTCGGGAAGATATTATATATTCCGCCCGCGGAGGTCGGGGGAATATATACCCTACTCTCACCGGGGACCCTTCAATAATCGGCATAAGTAGTATAGCGGCCTCCTTGCTTATTGTCGGGCAATTCCATAATTGGCCTGACTATAAGAGGGGCGCTAGAGAGCGCGTCACGTGCTCTGTCTGTCGGTCGGGAGGTATAAAGGAGGGGTGACCCCACTTGTTACCCCCCGATTGTGACGTACTGGTAGCCAGCGCGGGGGATTTCTGAGTGACCCCCCCGGTGGTTTGTGACACCTCCAATAAAAAAGATATATAATACGATATAAAATACATTACTCCAATTGCCACTGCACCACTGAAATCAGGAAGAGGCTAAGGCTAAGCGCCAGAATTGGCGCATCTGTGAGGTGCAATTTTTGGGGCTGGAATTTGTAGGCTGGGAAGGGCCCAATAACCATGGGCCTTTTCTAGCCTGATAATATCAGCTCTCAGCTGTCTGCTTGGCCTTTGACTATCATAAATAGGGGGTGACCCCTACGTTATTTTTTCAAAATGTATTAGTCTAAACAAGACTAAACATCTTTTTTAAAGGGGTTTTCCACTACTTTGTCACCCCCTTGCCATATATCATAGCTGTTCAAAAAAAATACCTTTTATAATATATTTGTATAAGATGTATACAGTAGCTTCTATGTTAACATTTCCGCAGAGATCACATAGTACTGGATTGTTATGTAGATTTCTTCTTCCTTCTGTTATATCCGATACTTCCTTTTCCGACACAGAAATCAGACCAAATGAAAGAAAGTTGTCACTGTGCTTGTAATGATGGGTGTAGATTTTTTGGAATGAATCACAATTAGTCTGCTTTACTGCCTCACAAACTGAGCTGACCGTTTTATTCAGCAGTACCAGTAATGCTGACACCTTTTGGTTTTTGAAATGCAGAACCCAGCACTTCACTAGCAAAGGGTTTAGGTAATCCAAACACTGACATGGAAATCTGAAATTTGCAAAACAAACACAGTAAGAGGGCTGTACAATTGCCAGATGGGCTGGTATCTACTGTGGGCTGCTCTGACACTTGGTATCTCCCAATATCTTCAGTAGCACAGTGTGGAGAAAGGAGGGGGCTTGATCAGTGCTGGATCAGAGTCTTCTGTATTTCATTATAGAACTTGTAGTAACAGAGCACTGTAAGCCAGGGCAGAGAAACAGATGTTGAATGTAAACATCAGAGCTGCTGCTGGCAGACAACAAGTGATGCTATATGCACGATAAAAGGTTTATATTCCTATAATAAGAGTATGGATGCATTTTGTGGCACATAGCACGACTGATGAAAAAAATGAAATGTGTTAGTTAGGGGATAACGTATAGTGCTGCATGCAAGGGTGCAAGTGTATAATCTGTAGGAGGGGTTGTGATACTATATAGTTGCAGGATATATATCTGTTGATCACTCTATCATTCAGATTTGATTGCTTTTTGATTTCTGACAACTAGCAAGAATGTACATAGAGTATTCTGATGTTAAAACCGCAAGTCATACGGATGCTAGGAGAGAAAAATCTCACACTTGCATGACATACGCAATAACCTACACGTGACTCACCCCACTTTTCGTGATGAGGATCAGAGAGCGTATTTGCACGCTAGTGTGAGTGAGGACTTAGAATCCTTTTAAAACCATGAGATTATATTGTCAGGAAGACCAACTCCCCTCCCCCCAAATAAAAAAAGCTAGAATATAAATATATAATATTAAAATAAATATATACCGTGTTTCCCCGAAAGTAAGGCCCTGTCTTACATTAATTTTACCCCCAAAAGTCCCACCCTGCCTTACTTTCGGGGGAGGCCTTACATTGGAAAAAAAAAATAACAATTTCCCCCTCCCCCCTGCAGCCTCCCCATTGTTTGAGAGTCCGGAATCCACCCACCCCATCCTCCCCCCTGCAGCCTCCCCATTGTTTGAGAGTCCGGAATCCACCCACCCCATCCTCCCCCCTGCAGCCTCCCCATTGTTTGAGAGTCCGACATGCACCCCATCCTCCCCCCTGCAGCCTCCCCATTGTTTGAGAGTCCGGAATCCACCCACCCCATCCTCCCCCCTGCAGCCTCCCCATACAGTGGTTCTGCCCCCCACTCTGCCACCACACACACTGACACATACGGTACCGGTACAGACCCACACGGCACACACACACATATCGTACCGGTAAAACACACACACACACACACACACACACACACACACACACTCTGACACATACAGCCCCCATACACATACCGTACACACACAGAGAGAGAGTAACTTACCGTTACTTTCCTTCTGCCGGGGACGCCGGGGACGCTGGACCAATGGGAGCGAGCCTGCAGGCGGTGACGTCGCGGCTGATTCGGCCAATCAGCTGCGAGCCGGCTGACTGGCCAATCACAGCTCGAGCTGATGGCCAGCAGAGAGCCTGTGACGAACAATCAGCATCAAGCAGGAAGAGCGTTGACCCGGGACGCGCCGCAGGCCGGCGAGATTGCGGGGGCCATTCACCGGAGGAGGTATACATTACGCCGCGACCACCACCCATAGGCGGCCTTACATTCCCCGGGCACCCCCGCTACCCTGCCTTACAATCGGGGGGTGCCCTACATTGGCGGACCCCCCCGAACCCCCACCCTGCCTTACTTTCGGGGGGGTCCTACTTTCGGGGAAACACGGTGTGTGTGTGTATGTATGTATGTATGTATGTATGTATGTATGTATGTATGTATATATATATATATATATATATATATATATATATATATATATATAAAATATAAAATATAAAATGCAGTCAGATATTTAAGAGCTGGATCAATTAACTCCTGTTATAGTTTCTGTTGTTGCATTCCTGAGAACCTAGCGCTGCTCAGGTGCTCTGGGTGTGATAGCAGGTTTTGAGCCTCTGCTTCCCCGCCCAACACCGACCTCTGTAGCTTGAATGATGGCTAACCGTCTATATGACATCAGGCTCCAGGCAAGAAAATTGGACAATAAGCCATCAATCAGCTAAAGGGGCTGGGGGAAAAAAAAAATCTCAAGTCTTAAACTTGGGAAGTGCTCTGTGACATCCAGAAATTCTGATTAGTGATGAGCGAGCATGCTTGTAACTACTCGGTACTCGCACGAGTATCGCTGTACTCGGGCTGCTCGGCGGGGACCGAGTAATCTCGCGATACTCGTGCTGTACTCGTGGTCTTCATTTCTGCATGTTGGCGCTCTTTTGAGAGCCAGCCCTCATGCAGGGATTGGCTGGCAGACCACTGCAATGCCACAGCCCTGTTAGTTGTGGAATTGCAGTGATTGGCCGGCCTGCACAGCGTGACCGAGCCTTTATACCGGCCGGCGCGCTGTGCTCTGCTCACAACTATCCAGACAGTCAGTGCAGGGAGAGTGTCGCTGATTCAGGGAAAGCTTTGTGGCCCTTTTATAGTTAGTTCCGGAGCAGGGCTGCAAACAGTGTGACCAGAAGTCCTTCTCAGGACTATTCTAGTTGTATACAGGCAGGCAGGGTATAGCCAGGTCGGAGTACAGTAGCAGAGTCCTTCTCAGGACTATTGTTGCTATATACAGGCAGGGTATAGCCAGGTCGGAATACAGGCTAGTGACCAGAAGAGTCCTTGTCAGGACTATTGTAGCAGTATACAGGCAGGCAGGCAGGGTATATAGCCATTCCTAGTGGTGACCGTATACCAGCCTTCATCATATCTGGGGCTGCTGTATACAGTCTAACAGTCCAGATAGTGTCAGACTTCTCAGTAATTGTCGCTCCTAAAAACCAGTTAGGTTCTTATTGCGTCCGTGCTTGCATTTAAAAACAGCACGTGTGTGTCTGTCGGTGGCAGCGTCAGGCTCCATATTGTCCCTGGATAGAGACGTGCATGAGGGCCTGTAAACATGAAGTGCCCATTGTAAGGAAGTGGGTCTATTGTAGTATAGCCCTTAGGCAGGGCAGCCAAAAATTTGGAGGCTCCACATTGTCCCTGGATAGAGATGTGCATGAGGGCCTCAAAACATTGTTCCCATTGCAAAGGAGCGGGTCTCCTGTCGTTGTAATGCCCATTCAGAAAGAATGGGCGAAAAAATTTACCACTGGGGGTATACCTGAAACAACGGCTTAACTATTGTAACGGTCACCATGATGGCGCATGAGGAGAAGGAGGAGCAGTCCAGCGATTAGCCAAAGTCCAGAAGTGTGTTACCATGGGTGAGTGGAGGTACATGGCAAATACCCGTTACAAACTTTAAATTCCGCTGTCATTTGCTGTTGGTGTGTGGTGAAGTCTGGCCAAATCCAACCCTTGTTCATCTTGATCAGAGTCAGCCTGTCAGCATTTACAGTTGACAGGCGGGTGCGTTTATCTGTAATGATTCCACCTGCGGCACTAAAAACACGCTCTGACAAAACGCTAGCGGCAGGGCAGGCCAGGACTTCCAAGGCGTAGAGACTAAGAGCCAATTCATGCCACGTGTCCAGCTTGGATACACATTAATTGTAAGGCACAAAGGAATGTCTGAGTACAGTTGTTTGATCTGCAAGGTACTCCTTGAGCATCTGGCCAAACTTAGGATTTCTTGTGGCACTACCCCTCACCTCAGGGGCTGTGGTATGTGAGGGGCTGAGAAAACTGTCCCACATCTTAAAGACTGTTCCCCTACCTCTGGCGGATTGGACTTGTGCCCCTCTCGGCTGTACGCCTTGGTTGTCCACTGATTCCTGACCTATGCCGCTAGCGTTTTGTGAGGGGAATGCTTTGCCTACTTCCGTGACTATGGCCTTCTGGAACTGCTGCATTTTGCCTGACCTCTCCGCCTCGGGAATAAGAGACATAAAGTTCTCCTTTTAGCGTGGGTCTAACAGTGTTACCAACCAGTAATGATTGTCAGCCAAGATGTTCTTAACGCGAGGGTCACGAGACAGGCAGCTTACCATAAAGTCAGCCATGTGTGCCAGACTCTTAACAGCCATCACTTCAGTATCCTGACCAACACGATGACTGAACATGCTGTCCTCCTCCTCCTCATCATCTACCCTGTCCTCTGGCCAGCCACGCTGAACCGAGGATATGACTGCATGTCATATCCTCAATTTGGCCAGAGAGTTGCTCCATGTCTTCATCCTCCTCCTCGTCATAGTCCTCCACTGCACGTTGTGATGAGACGAGGCTGGGCTGTGTGTTATCACCCACACCCACTACTGTTTCTTGCTCAAACTCATCGCGCTCCGCCTGCAATGCATCATGGTTGTTTTTTGAGCAGAGACCATTTTAGAAGGCAGAGAAGCGGTATGGTGACGCTAATAATGTCGTCATCACCACTCACCATCTTGGTGGAGTCCTCAAAGTTTTGGCGGATGGTGCATAGGTCGGACATCCATCTCCACTCCTCAGGTGTTATGTGTGGAGTTTGACCCATTTCCCGACAGGTTAGGTGATGCAGGTACTCAACAACTGCCCTCTTCTGCTCACATATCCTGACCAACTTGTGCAGAGTTGAATTCCAACGCGTGGGGACATCACACACCAGTCTGTGTGCCGGAAGATGCAAACGGCGTCTTAAGCCGGCAAGGCCGGCTGAAGCAGTAGGTGACTTTCGAAAATGTGCAGACAGGCGGCGAACTTTTACCAGCAGATCAGACAGCTCTGAGTATGACTTTAGAAACCGCTGAACCACGAGGTTGAGCACATGGGCCACGCATGGAACATGTGTCAGCTGGCCTCGCCTCAAAGCCGCCACCAGGTTCCGGCCATTGTCACACACGACCTTTCCTGGCTTTAGGTTCAGAGTTGTGAGCCAGTGATCTGCCTTCTGTTTCAGAGCTGTCCACACCTCTTCTGCATTGTGGGGTTTGTTGTCACCTATGCAGATTAGCTTCAGCACTGCCTGTTGCCGCTTCGCCGAGGCAGTGCTGCAGTGCTTCTGTGTCGCCCTGGACAAGCCAGGGGCCACAGAGCACAACACTTAAACACCCCACACTCCCTGCAGGCACATCATAGTCAAAACACAAAATCCTTGTTGCCTTCCCCAGGGGCTGTTGTCCACACCAGGGTGTGGAGCCAGGCGGTTGGTCTCCACCCACCGAGGAGGAGGGAAAACACAGGCAGTGAGAGTTAAGCTAAGGAAGTGGAAGGAGGAAAGTAGTAGAGAGGAGAAAAGTGACAGCAAAGAGCCTGAAGTTGGTCCGGGTGTGTGGCCCGGACAGGACAGCAAGGTTGGCAGGATGTGGTGACCGTCTGCAGTGGAGGCCGATTGGAGTCTGCCGTAAGGACCGTGGACGGGTGGTGACCCGGCCGTACCGGACCGGTATACAAAGAGAAGCCAGCACCATTGGCAGAGGACTTTCGGATCCCGGCAAGGCTTGGTGTCGCCGTGAATTTGCCAAATCCGTTAGTGAAGGGGACCTCAGGGTTTCCAAACAGCCAAGTCCAGATAGAAGGCAACCGTCCAACCGTGAAGGGGAGACACCGCCACCGCCAAGGGCAACCGTCTCCCAGGGCCAGCGCCTGTGGGCAAAAGGGGCTCCTCCGGCCCATATCCAGGTCGGGGAGCGGGTTACCGTTGGGAAACCATCACTACCAACACTTAACTTAGGTGCAGGGAGAGACAGTCATCACTAACCTGCAGGGAGGAACAACCGCAGCCGTCCGAGTGACCCGTCCATCCAGCAACTTGTTTTACCGTGAACTGTGTCATCATCATTGGGCTGAGTGAGTACCTCCGTGCCGTGCGGCACAGCGCTGCCCCTGCGACCCTGCACTTCATCAGGCCCCGCAACCCGCCTGTCATCCATCTCTACCCCATCACCAGGCCCCGGGACAACCAACCCCCCTACCCACGGAGGGGAGAAATAACAACAAAGCTGCTCCCTGTCACAGGCTCCCGGGATCCCCGTCCAGAGCAGCGGTGGTGTCCACACAATCACCACAACCGTGGGTGGCGTCACGGACAATATCCCCAAAACCCAAACCACCCCTTTTCACTCACGGGCGAGTAGCGCCGCTCGAGTCCCCGGGATCCGGCCATCGCTCGAGCCAACGAGCAGCAGCAGCCGTAGAGCAGCGTCAGCCGGACCCGAGCAGTGGGAGAGCGCACCGTCCCCTCCTCCGCCCGCGACACTTCCAGCTTGGGACTGGTGTGGAGGGTAAAGTGGATCAGGATGCGCAGGAGGAGGAGGAGGCTGAGGAGCATGACATTCCGGAGCTGTAGAGTGTGTGTGAAACCCTGACTGAGGTAGGGCCTGCAAAACTTGGTGTGTGAAGGACGTGTTCCGTCCCTCGCTCAGACTGGGTCCCAGCTTGCACAATATTAACCCAGTGTGACGTCAACGAGATGTAGCGGCCTTGCCCACATGCACTTGTCCACGTGTCTGTGGTTAGGTGGACTTTGGCTGAAACAGCGTTGTTCAGGGCACGTGTGATGTTTTGTGACACGTGGTTATGCAATGCGGGGACGGCACACCGGGAGAAATAGTGGCGGCTGTGGACCGAGTAACGTGGGACAGCTGCCACCATCAGGTCGCGGAATGCTTCTGTCTCAACCAGCCTAAAAGGCAACATTTCCAGCGCAAGCAGTCGCGAAATGTTAGCATTTAGAACTGTGGCATGTGGGGTGTTGGCAGTGTATTTGCGCCTGCGTTCAAAGGTTTGCTGAATGGATAACTGAACGCTGCGCTGGGACAAGGACGTGCTTGATGATGGTGTTCTTTCTGCGTAGGCAACTGCAGGTGCAGGAGTGGAGGAAGCTTGTTCGCAGGCAGCATGGACAGGGGATTGGCTCGCATGCACAACCAGCGAAGACGTAGCAGTGACATCAGCAAGCACTGCTCCTGGACTCTGTTGTACTTCCCACAAAGTCGGGTGCTTGGCTGACATGTGCCTGATCATGCTGGTGGTGGTCAGGCTGCTAGTTTTGGTACCCCTGCTGATGCTGGCATGGCAGGTGTTGCAAATGGCCTTTTTAGAATCATCTGGAGCCAACTTAAAAAACTGCCAGTGTCAGAGTTCCGGGTTTTCCAGTTTTCTTTTGAAAGAGCTTGCCCTTTGTTAACATGGAGTTTTCTGTTCTGTTGCCCTACTTCCTGTCCATCTGTTTAAAAGCCGCCCCTAAAGCTTAGTCCAGTGCCTGAGTATACTGCTTCCTGTGTGCTCCTGCCCTGCAGCTTTTGGTTCCTGATTGTTATTCGGATCCTCTTGGAAAACAACCGACACCGACTCTGGACTTCATCTGGTATCATCTAGCTGTGCCCGGACTCCATTTGCCGTCTTTGGTCGGCACTTCTGCCCGGTTCCTTCCGTTTAATACCACTCTGGACTCACATCACGTACGGACATTTTTGGACTTACCTATTGGCCTTTTGTGTCCCGGCTGCTGCGCATTTAGGGCTTCTGGGGTGATTGCCAGACAGTCCCTGTATAGGGGTTCGCTCTTGGTGGTCTCCCTGGGGGAGTCCGGTGCGCGGTCCCGGGAATTCCCTTTCGCTCCGTCCCTGGAAGGTATTTCCTGTATTTATGTTCTACTGTGTTTTTGTTCAGTCTATGTACATATTTGCTGGTTGCATATTATAAACGTATTGCACCAAGAACTCGTCTCTGGTTGTCATTGCCCTAACGCAATCGAAATCCTCAATACATACAATAGTATTACAGCCAGACTCGGGAAGACCTAACATTTGTACAGGCACCTTGTGTCGTGTTGTTCCGGGGAACAGTTGCCTGACGTCTGCCTGGGGCCACCACTCTGCTTCTTACTGCCTGTTGGGATGCTACGCCTCCCTCCCCCTGTGCACTGCTGTCCTCGCTCTGCATATCCTCCTGCCTAGTTGGGTCAGTTACTGGATCATCCACCACGTCGTCTTCCTCTTCCGCACCCTGCTCCTCCTCCTGACTTCCTGACAATTGTGTCTCATCATCGTCCACCCCTTGTTGAGACACGTTGCCAACTTCGTGAGAACGTGGCTGCTCAAATATTTGGGCATCTGTACATACAATCTCGTCATGGCCCACTTCAACAGGAGCTGGCGAGAGGCCAGAATTTGTGAATGGAAACGTGAACGAACAGCTCTTCCGAGTGTCCAAGTGTGGGATCAGTAATGTCCGTGGACGTGTACTCGGCCTGGTGGTAGGAAGGAGGATCAGGTTCTGAAATGTGCGGTGCAGTATCACGGCTACTGACACTTGACCGTGTGGAAGACAGAGTGTTTGTGGTGGTGCCAATCTGACTGGAAGCATTATCCGCTATCCAACTTAACAACCTGTTGACACTGGTCTTGGTTCAAGAGCGGTGTACTGCAGCGGTCCCCAAGAATTTGGGACAGGACGTGCGAGCGACTAGATGTGGCCCTTTGTTGTGGCGAAATTAGAGCTTGCACACAACCTCTGTCTCTGCCTGCACCACCATCACGTCCACTTCCTTGTTCGTTGACAACGCCCTTGCGCATTTTGCAATGCTGTGCTGATGTGTATTCACTAGACTTGTGCGTTTTATATCCAAGTTTTTGCAAAACTCACACAAATGCAGCGGAAAGCTGCCACCAACAGGCACACACGTGCGGTTTTTAAATGCAAGCACGGAGGCACTAAGAACCTAACAGGTCTCTATCCAGGGACAATGTGGAGCCTCCCAATTTTTGGCTGCCCTGCCTAAGGGCTATACTAGAATACACCCACTTCCTGACAATGGACACTTCAGGTTTACAGGCCCTCATGCACGTCTCTATCCAGGGACAACGTGGAGCCTCCCAATTTTTGGCTGCCCTGCCTAAGGGCTATACTACAATAGACCCACTTCCTTACAATGGGCACTTCAGGTTTACAGGCCCTCATGCACGTCTGTATGCAGGGGCATTGGTGAACCTCACAATTTTGGACTGCCCTGGCAAAGGAAAATACTACAAAGACTCACTTCCTCAAAATGGGCACATTAGACTCAAGAGGCCTTCATGTACGTCTCTTCTCAGGGACATCGGAGTGCCACACAATGTTTTCACGTAAAATCTTTCATGTATTAATCTCAAAAAGTAACATACACCAGCTCTATCTCACTATTGGGTATGTGCCCTTAACATTTCCGCCATGAAAAATCATTTTGGGGTCATTTTGGAAGGTTTTCTGGTGAGTCCGTAAAAATGGCGTAAAACGCGGACAAAATTGTTCACAGCTGTGACTTTTCAGTGATAAATGCTTCAAGGGGTCTTCCCCATGCTGTTGCCATGTCATTTGAGCACTCTTGAGACTTTTGTGACATTTTTAGGGTTTCTCCATGCTGCCGGGGGGTCATTTCACAAAAATACTCGGGTCTCCCATAGGATAACATTGGGCTCGTTGCTCGGGCCGAGTACACGAGTATCTTGGGAGGCTCGGCCCGAGCTTCGAGCACCCGAGCTTTTTAGTACTCGCTCATCACTAATTCTGATGTTTCATTTGCATATGAATTAAACTGCTAATGTACTAAGAATGCAGCAACAGATTTAAAGCTGATCCATCCACCCCTTTGTGCTTTGACATAGAGTTCATACTTTACTGGGTAAATCAGGATTTATTAGCAGCTGGTAGTTATCCTGCATGTGCTTCTACCCAACGCGTTTTGAACTTACATGTTATAGTATAGTAATCAGCAAACCAGAGGAGGTTATGTAATGTAAATAAATCCGTAGAATGTTGTCAACCAAGTAGAGGTTAGAAGCCAGTGTATAAGCCGCACCTTTTGACTCTTCTCCCCATGTTCATTACCGAACAATGTTTTCTTGGAAATGCTGCAGTGTTTCTGAGTAAAACAGAACTGTAATGCCGGAGCTTTTCCCTGATTCATGCAGATAGTTCAGGCTTCACAAATCTCCTGACAGATTCTCTTGAGAGGGGTGAAACTTTAGCATATTTGCTCTATTGTTCTTGGGTATATTTTCAGAATTGGGTTTGCACACAGCTGTTACGTATTTTTTTTTTTTATTTTTTTTTGTGGTTCATTACGTTCATGTGTTTTGTTGGAGCATAGACTACTCATAGACTGCAAATATTGATTCAGTTTTTTTTAATTTTAGTGCAATCACCTGAAATTTACACAATATAGAAGTAGCACAACATTTTACCTATTCATTGTCTTTGCGAACATCATGTCATAGAAGTTGTAGAGATGAGCGAGCACCGTAATATTCGTAATTGCTACACTTGTAATGAGTACTTTGTAATATTAGCGTATTCATTCTGAATAGCGAGTACAATGCAAGTCAATGTGAAATGCGAATTATTTTCTGCTGGACCCAACAAAGAGGTCTGGGGGCCTGAAGAAAAGGCTGAAATGGATGGGAAAGTGATGAAACTGAATGGTGAGAGCCTGGAGAATATGCCTACATGCATTTCTGACTCATATGGTTTCTGGGATACCCTGAAGCCACACTGAAACACTTCCATGTGGCTTCAGTCTATTGGTGCCTCTGCAGTCTGTCGCACTGCCCTGGCCAGCCCTGCAGTGACTCACACAGCAGTGTGCAAGCAGCTGCAGGATGACTAGCGCCGACATCAGGAGTTTAGCTCAGATCATTACCTGCTGTGATGATCTCCACTGAACTCGTGACATCAGTGCTCCTCACTGACTTCCATGACGATGCGTTCTCACAAAGTCTCGTGGGCAGCCCGAGACTGTGACTAGCAGTGACGTCACTGGCTCATGGGACAATTTGCGTGAAAATGCGGTGGCCATGGAACTCTGTGACTAACGCTGACGTGACAGTTCAGTGGAGTTAATCACTGCAGATAATGAACTCTGCTAAGCTCATGACATCTGCGCTCGTTATGCCCTGCGGTGACCTGGCCTGACCTGATGTTAGCTCATGTTACTGCACTGCTCTCCCAGTCAATGGGTAACATTCTGTTCTTCATTGACTTGGACAATGAGTATGGTATGGTTCATCGTGGTACCTCCTTATCAGATTACGCTGGCCCCGGATTTTTTTTTTTTCAATAAATTGGTGAAAGGGGGAATGTTTTGGGGAGTGATTTTTCTAATATATTATATTTTTTATATTATATTATTGATGTCTGGTATCTGATAGATGCTGTGACATCAATGATGCCAGGGCATGTTGCCAGGTGACATTACACAGCTGGTATCAACCCCATGTATTACTCCGTCTGCCAGTGCACCAGGGCAACGGGAGGAGCTGTCCGAAGCGCCAGGATTGGCGCATCTAATGATTTGCCCCTTCTGGGGTGGCTGCAGCCTGCTCTTTTTAGGCTGGAGTGGGTCCAATAAGCATGGACCTTCCTAGTTTAAGAATACCAGACCACAGCTATCTGCTTTACCTTGGCTGGTGATCCAATTTGGGGGACCCCACTTTTTTTGTTTAAATTTATTTTAATTTAAAATAAGAGTGGGGTGCCCTCTGTTTTGGATTACCAGCCAAGGTGAAGCTGCCAACTGTGGTCTGCTTTAGCCTAGCTGTAAAAAATTAGAGGGGACCCTACGTCTGTTTTTATTTTTTTTTTTGCTAATTACAAGTCTAAACACCCTTTAGTGCCCCTTGAAAGGCACTATAGGGTGCCAGATTACAAAATGCAGGGGAGTGGGACATTATGCCTAGCTATCTAGCGATCTATCTCTTTCTAGCCTTGACTTCATGTAATCGTCCTTCCAAATTTTTTTTTTTTTTGCAATCCGCAAAAAAAAAAAAAAAAAGGAAGGCACACTGATGTAAACCGGACCATATACAGAAAGGATGTGGTTGTCACACGAATGTACATTGAATAGGGTGTTTTCCCTTGGACACCGGCACGATTTGTGTCTGCAGTGTTCTATTTATCAACAGGATCCCCTCTTTGACTTCAGGGGCAGCATGGAGAGTCGTCGCGGGGTGGGGGCACCATATCGCATTTTGTGTGCCAACCCCGCTGTTGGGCAGTGCGCAGATAGGTGCAGCTATTGAGGGCTACCAATCTGACCTGTGCACTTTTAGTAATCACGGTGTGGTTTTAAGTGATTTAATAAAGTATTTAAGTTTTATAGGGACAGTCTATGTGCTTGTATATTGTTATTCCCTAGCTGTTATCACACATATGAGTCTTTTAAAAAAATTAGCCCTATGGCCAGAGTCATGGTAGACGCAGGAAGTTCCCATCACAAGGGCCTCCATTGACAAATAGTAGTTAGGCTGGAGTAGGAGTATTGTCCTGGTTTGTCCACCACTGCACAATGTGCATAGTGTTTACAAAAATTAGCCTCATCACCTGAGTCATGGTGATGCAGGAAAAAAACGGCTTTATATTGGAAGTGGTGGATGTTAACAGCAGTAGCCAAAATGAACATTTTGGGGGAAGTTAGTTTGGCTTGCTCTCATCTGGAGGGATTGTAAACTGTGGAGAAAACCAGTCCTTGTTGAATTTAATCAGAGTAAGTCTGTGTGTATTTTCTGTGGAGAGGCGGGAGCGCCTATCAGTGATTGCTCCAGCAGAACTGAAAACCCTTTTTGACCTCACACTAACAGCTGGGCAGGCCAGCACCTCCAAGGCGTATAAGGAGAGGTTTGGCCACCTAATAATAATTAAAGGGAACTGAAGCATCAGAAAGGATGCAGGTACGGTCATTTAAGTACCCCTTGACCATGTTGTGGAACTTCTCCCTTCTTGGCATTGCTACAGGCACAGATAGCTTTTGCTGATGTCCTGGTTTATTGAAAATGGCCGAGTTTGCACACATTCCCCCCCACCTCTGTTGCACCTGGTGTTGGTGTCTCTCCCCACTAATTCTTGCTGTTGAAAAGAACTGGTAACTCTGCTGCCAGTGTTGTCTGAGGGTGATGTTTTAATCAACTAATCTACAAAGACCCTCTTGAAAGATTCCATTGTGGAACCCTTTGGTGACTCCAAAAGGAGAGAAGGAAATGTGTCCTTGTACTGTGGGTCCAGAAAGGTGACCAACCAGTATAAATTGTTGGATAAAATATGTATCGCATGAAGGTCTTGCCACGGAGACTTACACATGAACTGTGCCATGTGGACCAAGCTGCAAACAGGCAAAGGTTCTGTATCCCCACCAGGAGGAACAACACCTATCCTCTCCGCACAATGACTCTCCTACTCCTGCTCTCCAGTCCATCCATGCTGCACAGACATGAAGCTGAGCTGGGGTTTAGCGTTCCCTGTGTAGCATTGGGAGCCCTCTGGGTAGCACAGAAAAACCAATCTTCTTCCTCCTTATAATCACCCAATGTTGCCTCAGAATATTGGCTGGGCTGGGTAGTATCATCCATTGGGAAATCTGGCTCCATAGCCACATGCTGGGCACGCAAAGCTTCCTCTTTAAGATTATGCAATGATTGTTTCAACACACAGCAGCGGGATGGTTAAGTTGATAATGGCCTGATCACCGCTCACCAGCTTGGTGCAGTACTCAAGGTTCTCAAGAACCTCACAAATGTCAGCGAACCACACACACTCAGTCTGACGGGCATGTTGAAGCTCGTATTCAGCTACTGAGCTCTGCTGCTCAGTAATCCTTGCTAACCTATAGAAAGTAGAGTTCCACCGCGTGGGCAGGTCACACATGAGTCAGTAACTTGGCAAATTAAAGCACTTTTGCAGTGCTGCAAGACCAGCAAAAGCTGTAGAAGAATGGCAGAAATGGGCACTAATATAGCGCACCTTCTCAACTAGGGTCAGGGTATGTTTTCATAAATTTCTGAACTAGGTTCAGGACGTGATCCATGCATGGCATGTGTACCAGCTTTCCAACATTTAAACCTGTTATCAGGTTATGCCCATTGTTGCAAACAACCAGGCTGGGTTGCAGGTGCAGCGGGAAGAGCTACTGATCGATCTTCTCCTTTTATATCTTGCAAACCAAAAAAGAAAAAACTCCTAAAAGGTACTTTATTCTAATCAATTATTAAAAGCTATGAGTATAAAAACAGTGCTTATACATAATCGTTACAATAATACGTTTTAAGTGGGTGTAGAAGAGAGTGGTAGATCCGATTAGTGGGGATAGTGCTGTTTGTTTACTATTCTCAGGGTAGGAGCGACAATAGTAGTTGTACTTCTTGCTCCAATACACTTGAATAAGGAGATTAGGGGATGAAATATCTATCCCTCCCTTTCACCTACCTACCAGCGGAGGTGCACCATAAATTATTGGGTACCCCCCGCTCCACGTCGTCTCTCCCTAATATCTCCCTGCAACTAACCAGTTACGCACGGGAGACCCACCACCAGGAAAGATAGTCGTGCAAATAGTCACAAAGAATAATAATTCAGGCATATATCGGTGTGTGTGTGTGTATATATATATATATATATATATATATATATATATATATATATATATATATATATATATATAGGCAGTATATGATAGTCGACACTATGGGACATGCAGAATTTTGAAAGCAGCCATCATTACGCATCGAATGAGTAACCTTATTATGGGCGGCTGATTCCACACTGTCTTCTTGACCGTCATTTATAAAGTGATAAGAGATCTACCTCGGATCATTCCCCTGATGAACCCCTGAAAAATATATAGGGGGGAAACGCGTCGGTATAGAGTACTGGATGATCTCGGCAGATAAGTTATTCCCTGCTGGGATTTTATATTATATATATATATAATATAAAATCCCAGCAGGGAATAACTTATCTGCCGAGATCATCCAGTACTCTATCCCGACGCGTTTCCCCCCTATATATTTTTCAGGGGTTCATCAGGGGAATGATCCGAGGTAGATCTCTTATCACTTTATAAATGACGGTCAAGAAGACAGTGTGGAATCAGCCGCCCATAATAAGGTTACTCATTCGATGCGTAATGATGGCTGCTTTCAAAATTCTGCATGTCCCATAGTGTCGACTATCATATACTGCCTATATATATATATATATACACACCGATATATGCCTGAATTATTATTCTTTGTGACTATTTGCACGACTATCTTTCCTGGTGGTGGGTCTCCCGTGCGTAACTGGTTAGTTGCAGGGAGATATTAGGGAGAGACGACGTGGAGCGGGGGGTACCCAATAATTTATGGTGCACCTCCGCTGGTAGGTAGGTGAAAGGGAGGGATAGATATTTCATCCCCTAATCTCCTTATTCAAGTGTATTGGAGCAAGAAGTACAACTACTATTGTCGCTCCTACCCTGAGAATAGTAAACAAACAGCACTATCCCCACTAATCGGATCTACCACTCTCTTCTACACCCACTTAAAACGTATTATTGTAACGATTATGTATAAGCACTGTTTTTATACTCATAGCTTTTAATAATTGATTAGAATAAAGTACCTTTTAGGAGTTTTTTTCTTTTTTGGTTTTCTACATATTGACTCCTATCACTATATTTCCTTGGTTATAAAACCTTTATATCTTGCCACAGCTCTGCTGCAGTGTGTGGTTTGTGACTTAAACAGATCAGCTTCAGCAGAGCATGTTGCCGCATTGCCAATGCACTGCTTCACAGCTCCCAGCTTGGCAGTGATGGGGAGGGTAATTCAGCAGAGGATGAGGAGCAGGAGGAGCTAAGACAAGAAGTGGCATATGATGAGGCAGAAACGCTGGTAGAAGTTGGACCTGCTATTCTTGGTGTGGGTAGGATGTGTGATGTTACAATTTGTGAGTTTGTCCCAGCATCCACAAGATTTGCTTAGTGTGCCGTGACATATGTATCGTCCCTGTCCACAACAACTTGTCCACGTGTCTGTTAGGTGGACCTTCCCCATTGGTCACAGTACGGTTCAGATTGTTTAACACATGCTTGTGTAACGCGTGAATGGCACAACAGGCAAAATAGTGGCAGCTGGGAACACTGTATCGTGGGGCAGCCACAGCAAAGATCACAGAAACGCTGTGTTCCCACAAGCGTAAAAGGCAACATCTGTACGGCTAGCAATTTGGCAATGTGCGAGTCTAGGTTTTCTGCATGTGGGCGTGCAGCTGGGTATTTACGCTTCCTTTCCAAGATCTCCGGCATGAACATTGGACGCTTCCCTGGGACAAGGGAGGTGATATGGTTGATGTTTGCTGTGTTTGTGCAATTGCACTTTTTGGGCAGGATGTATGAATGCCTCCTTCCTGGACAGCAGATTGTGAAGGACATAGTACAGACGACATGGCAGTGGTTTGACTCGCAGACACAAATTTGGCACAGTGTTTTGGCTTCTATGTGGTTCCGCATACTGGTGGTGGTCAGGTTGCCTTTGCCTTGCCCTCTGCTCAACTTGGTATGGCAGATGCTACAAATTACAATGTTTTTCTCTGAAGGACTTTGAGGAAAAAAAATTCCACACAGCGGCTGAACACCCGCTTGAACTGACTTTGGCCACAGTGGGGGTGCTTTTGGGAACAGTTGACACAGTTCTCGCTCTGGGCAAACCACTACCCCTTGGTGCCTGTGTTGGTGCTACATATCTGTCTTTCTCGGTGTTGCTGTGCTGGCTATGCATGTCAATGGTTCAGGTCGGATCAGTGGACTCCTCATCGACCACCTTGTCTTCCATCTCCATCTCCTTCCCACTTGAGAATGTAGGCTGACCTGATGGCAACTTTGTCTCATCATAATCAGCTTCCACCACTGGAGACAGTAAATCATGTTCCTCAAAGTGGCTTTCTTCTGGCCGAAGTTCCTCAAATACTTGCCCACCAATGCACGACACCGCCTCACGTCCCTCTTCAATGCTGCACAACTAGAGGCCAGAATCAACCAAATGATACGTACAAAACAAATCCTCAGTGGCCAAGCTTTTGGTCATATGTCTCTGTGACTGATGATGGGGGGAGGAAGGAGAACCAGGTTGAGGACTCAATGTGCCAGCCTTCTGTGTATCCACAGTAGACTATGATCGTGAAAGATTGGTTGCTGCTTGACAAATGCAGAGAGGCCTTGTCTGCCATCCAAGACAGAATCTGCTCTCGCTCTTCTGGCTTTCGCACACGTTTATGTTCCAGACTGGGAAATTTGGCAAGGAACATAGTGGATGCACTAAGCTTCTTCTGACCTGACACAGACTCTGTGCCTTGTCGCCCACCACTGACAACACCACACCCACATCCACAACCCTCCCTGTCCCTAAAGAACTGCCTTTTTTGTCACTTTGGGTTTTGTGGACATATTTGCAGATGTTGATAGCCCAAGCCAAGCAAACTTTGACCCCAAAAATATTGTGGAGAAAGTACAAATGAGTACTTTGTACCAGGCAGCACTGATTGCTAGAGTCCTGATTTGTAATTATTTGCAAAAGCCACTAGCAACGTATAAATGTGGGTGATCTGGATGCCACAAGTCAGGCTGTGAACCCCTAAATACTGTGGAAACAGGTCCTGACTCCCTACCTAATCCACAATCTCTCCCTCCCTGCTGTGACTTTGTGCAGGGCTATCAGCTCTGACACCCACTGCTTTAAACACTGTACCTGCTCGGAAATGTGGCCCTCCAAACGCTACACTGACCTACACTGCAGGCAGTCCTGAAAAGGGATTTTGTGTTAAGCGGCCGCTGCATCCGGAACCAATGCTCGCAAAATGGCGGCAGAGGGTGTTTTATAGACCCTATGATGCTGAGCGGCCAGCCAATCACAGTAATGCCACAACTAAGATGGCTGCGGCATTACTGTGATTGGTTAAGAAGCCCAGCATATTTATTGACTGCAAATGAGGCGCCAAGCCAGCTGGGCGGGACATCTGACTATAGCGATGTGAATACACCATTGCACGCAATATAACGAATAGCCTGAATACCGTACTATTCTGCGAATAGTAACGAATACACTTGCTCATCACTAATAAGCTGTCAAATGACCGTTGACTTAATTGAAGTTTTTTCACTACCTAAATGGAAACACAAATATTAACCTCCTTTATTAGCCTAGAATAGCTGCAGTCTTAAAAGGTTAGATTTTGGTCTCCTAGAGGATAGTATTAAAGGGAACCTATCGGCAGACGCATGTGTGCCCTAATTATACCTCCCTACCCATCCCTGTTATTAAATTGTATAATATGAAAGTAATAAAAAAAAAAACCGTTTTTATTACCTTCATATTTCCTATGTAAATTAGAGAGCTTCTGGTCACAGGGGCGGCGCCTTGCCCCTGCATACTTTCCGTGGTATCACGCCCCTGTGGGTGTGATACCATGGAGTCACATGAGCGACGTCACATGAGCGCATTCTATCCTGCATGCGTTTACACTTACTGTTGCAGCAGGCTTCTCTTCCGGGTTCTCCATGTCAGTTTCAGACGCGCACTGCGCGTCTGAAGCCGGCGCGTGAACACCCGGAAAAGAAGCCTGCCACAATGCGTGCAGGATAGAATGAGCGACAGTGACGTCGCTCATGTGACTCCATGGTATCACACCCACGGGCGTGATACCACGGAAAGTATGCAGACGTCCATAGGGCAAGGCACCGCCCCTGTGACCAGAAGCTCTCTAATTTTACATAGGAAATATGAAGGTAATAAAACGTTTTTATTACTTTCGTATCGTACAATTTTACAACACAAGGATGGGTAGGGAGGTGTAATTAGGGCACACATGCATCTGCTGATAGGTCAGAACGCATATTCTAGGTGACAGGTTCCTTTTAATAATCTGGCATTACTATTGTTTTTGCATGGAAAACTTCCAAACGTTTACAAAGGAAAAATGTGCATCACAGCCACCTGCATCAACATACTGGTCGTGGCTTTTGTGTCTATTTGTAAGTTGTGGTTTTTTTTTTTTAATATGCCAATATGACTACAGATCATTACTTGTATTACATAATGAGCTGAGACTGTGGATTGTTATTTGGGATAGAAGACAATGTAGTGTGCTTATTTTCAGCTTCGCTAATAGCCAGTCATGTAATATAATGTAATAATTGGATGGTTCCATTGTTAAACCTTAGTGTTTCGGGTAAATATAGTAAATTCTATATTTGATATTCTAGGAGATACCAAATCAACATGACTATTTTAATGGAGGATGGTTAAACTATTCACACAATCGTTGGATTGCAGAGAAAATATATTCTCATTCCTATAAAAAAAAATTCACTGTGAACTAAAAAAAAAATTTTGGAAATCAATTGCACTTAGCATTGTGCCATTGTATTAAGACACCAAATAACCATTTGACTCGAGGTCTAGGGAATTGTTCTATATACATACAGAAATTATTCCCAATACAAAATATTTTATTAGATGTATATAAAACAGTCACACTGGACATTGTAGCTAATATAAGTACCAATTTGTCCCAAGATATTAATTCACATGAAATATAAAGCTGCATAGGTGCCATTTTGAGAGATTACTCTTTTGGCCTCCTGATGAACCATTCACTTGGGGGAAATGCGTCGAGGCAGAGACCTATTTCATCCATTATAGATGGCTACTGTTTCACATAGCGAAATAACTTGGATGCGACATCTGCACAAATTCGACACATGGATCATTTGATGGACTGTAATCTCTGTATGTATGTTATATTATTATATATATAGATATAGATATATATTTTGCATTGGGAATAATTGCTGTATGAATATTGTACTAAAAGGAACCTGTCAGCAAAAATTTCGCCTAAAACCTAAGATTCCCCCTCTGCAGCTACTGGGCTGCATTCTAGAAAGGTCCCTGTTATTATTGTGCCCCATGTGAGACCAAAATAAAGACTTTATAAAGTGGTACCTTTTTGTATTCAGATCCTGTAAATGTGACACGGGGGCGGGCTCTCTGGCGTCCGTTATTCTGCCTCCTGGTCCTGTATGCCGCACCCCCATCTCTCCTTTCCATAGCTGATGCACCGCCCACTGCTCCAGCCATCCCCGCGCATGCCCAGTGCCAGTCTCACGGGACTGAGCAGTGTGACCGCTGGTGACGTGTGCGCAGGCAAGTGATTATGGGTGGGGCTGTGATTGTTATCAGCAAGTACCCGCCCATAATCTCGTGAGCGCTAGACTGTATGGGCTGCTTCCAGGGATGATGTCCCTTTTGTCACGTGATAGGGGCGTGTTCAAAATACTATCACGTGACAAAAGGGACGTCATCCCTGGAAGCAGCCCATACAGTCTAGCACTACCTTGAGCACAGTGTGACCGCTGGTGAGGTTTGCGCGCTCACGAGATTATGGGCGGGTACTTGCTGATAACAATCACAGCCCCGCCCATAATCACTTGCCTGCGCACACGTCACCAGCGGTCACACTGCTCAGTCCCGTGAGACTGGCACTGGGCATGCGCGGGGATGGCTGGAGCAGTGGGCGGTGCATCAGATATGGAAAGGAGCGATGGCGGCGGCATACAGGACCAGGAGGCAGAATAACGGACGGCAGAGAGCCCGCCCCCGTGTCACATTTACAGAAGCTGCATACAAAAAGGTAGCACTTTTATAAAGTCTTTATTTTGGTCTCACATGGGGCACAATAATAACAGGGACCTTTCTAGAATGCAGCCTAGGGGCTGCAGAGGGGGGATCTTTTAGGTTTTGGGCGACATTTCTGCTGACAGGTTCCCTTTAAGACACTAAAAACCGTTACAGAAAAAGACGAAAAACAAGAGAAAATATGCCAATGTACAAAAAGTACCGTAATTTAACAGGAATTCAAATGTAAGGAGAGACCAAAAATTAAAAGCCATCATAAATATAGAAGTGTGAATAAATAATAGGACAAAAGAGAAGAAACCCAGCTGTAAGGTGTAACAAATCTAAGGAAATAATTTAAACTCCAGCTGTGAGTGTCTGGGCAAAAAGACAATATGAGAAAACTCAACAGGTCCGGAAGACCCAGTTGTGGCAAGAAGCATGCAATGCGTTACACTGCTCTAAGGCTGCTTCCTCAGGGGTAAGTTGACTTGCCCCCGAGGAAGCTTAAATAGAGCTGCATAATGCATGAAGTCCTTCCTGTCCTGTTGTACCTAGGTCTTTTGGACCTACCTATACTTGAAGTATGTTCACACAATGTCTTTTTGCAGACGCTGGTCAAAACCTTCAATTTTTGACGAGGGTTTCTAGAATTTCTGCTGCAAAATCTCCTTTAAAAAACAAAACAAAACAGAAAACCCTCTGTGTGCACATACCTTTTGAGATAGTATTTGTATTTACGTCTTTTGCATTGTTCCAGATGACGTTTCACTTGTAATGAGATTAGTTTGTACCTTTTTATCAGCTGGTCTGCTTCAATTTTGTCTAGAAGATATACATATTTTCATACTTTTACTCTGAATTTCTTTGTATATTTGTTTGTTCCTCCTTAACTCCTTAACTAGCACTTTATAGTAGTGTTTGATCAGAATTTTCCTATATACAATGCTGTCTGCTTCACCCAGTCCACTGTTTTCAGCTGTTCGGCTATCTCGGTCCGTAAGCCGCACTTTGCCCAGCCCTACTCTATATGCTGTGAGAGCCCTCTAAAGGCAGCTATCAATGGGTTACGCCACACACGTGTATTTGCATCACATATCCTTTTTTGAACCTTGTCTTGATTTGACCCCTTAACATTCACATAGCCATGTGACCAACAATATTATATTAATCATTTACAGTCCTAGCCAAAAGTGTTGGCACACTTAAAATTGTTCCAGAAAATGAAGTATTACTCCCAGAAAATGAATGCAATTACACATGTTTTATTATACATGTTTATTTCCATTGTGTGTATTGGAACAACTTTAAAAAGCAAAGATAAAAAGGCAAATTGGACATAATGAAACACAAAACTCCAAAAATGAGCCAGAAAAAATTGGTGGCACCCTCAAATTAATATTTTGGTTGCTCACCCTTTGCACAAAATAACTGCAATCAATTGCTTCCTGTAACCATCAACAAGCTTCTTACACTTCTCAACTGGAATCTTGGACTCTTTTGCTCCAGGTTTCTCATATTTGAAGGCGCCTTCTTCATACAGCAATTTTAAGATCTACCGCCACAGGTGTTCAATGGGATATATATCCAGACTCATTGCTGCCACTCCAGAACTTTCCAGTGTTTTGTTTCCATCCATTTCTGAGGGCATCTTGAAGTGTGTTTTTGGTTATTGCCCAGCTAGATCCATGACCTAGGACACAAACCTAGCTCTCTGGAACTGGGCACTACATCGAAACCCAAAATCATTTTGGTAATCTTGAGATTTCATGATACCTTTTACACAGTCAAGGCATCCAGTGCCAGGGGCAGAGAAAATACAAAACATCTTTGAGCCTCCACCATATTTGACTTTAGGTACTGTGTTCTTTTCTTTGTAGGCCTAAATACATTTTCGGTAAAAAGTAGGATGATGTGCTTTACCAAAAAGCTCTATGTTGGTCTCCTCCATCGACAAGATGCTTTCCTAGAAGAATTTTGGCTTACTCATGTGCATTTTGGCAAACTGCAGTCTAGCTTTTTATGTCTGTGTCAGTAGAGGGGGTCCTCTTGTGACTCCTGCCAAAGTGTTTAATTTCTCAATGTTGGTGGATAGTTCACACAGACACTAATGCACAATAAGCCTTCAGGACAGCTGGAATTTCTTTGGAACTTGATTGGCGCTGCTTAACCACTATCCGGACTATCCTGTGTTTTAACATTTCATATATTATTTATTTATTTATTTTACATCCACGCCCAGGGAGGTTACAATGCCATGGGTTGTAATTTTCTTGATCTTATGTGAAGCACTGTGGATAAAATAACATCAAGATCTTTGGTGTGGACTTGAGAACCAAGATTGTTGAAAAATATCATCAATCTCATGGATACAAGTCCCCTGACAGTTCTCTTCTTTCTGTTCTCCATGCTTAGTGTGACACACACACACACACACACACACACACACACACACACACACACACACACACTGTAAAGATTGAGTCCACTTCTCCCCTTTTTATCTGGCTTCAGATGTGATATGCATATTGCTCACATCTGTGACTTGCCACAGTTGAGTTTAAACAAGCATGAGATGCTTGAAACCATTGTTTATCAACAATTTTGTAAGGCCAATTTTTTTTTTTTTTTTTTTTGTGTGTGATATTCCAATACAGTCAAAGAAAATAAACGTGTACAACAAAACGTGTAACTGCGATAATTTTCTGGCAGAAATACTTCATTTTCTGGAACAATTTCAAAGCTGCCAATACTTTTGGCTATGACTGTGTATTAAACAATTTTAATATAAAAAAACAAACATAATGTAAATCTAGTTTTATTTCCCTTTACTAAGTACCTGTTTTGTTTTTTTTTCTTTTCTAGGTGTTGGATTTGCACTTTGTTATAGTCCTGCTATTGCCATGGTGGGAAAATACTTTGACAAGAGGAAAGCCTTGGCTTATGGCATTGCCATGTCTGGGAGTGGGATTGGCACCTTTATATTGGCCCCTGTGGTACAAATGCTAATTGAACAATTTTCCTGGCGTGGAGCTTTACTTATTCTTGGCGGTTTTGTTGCCAACCTTTGTGTGTGTGGCGCTTTAATGCGACCTATAAACCTGAAGGAGGACTTTGCGCACTATTCACTAAAGGAGAAGCATAATCCAAAGGAGCCAAACCAAAGCAGCATTCCTTCTTCCAAATGTTCACCTCTGAGCCAGGACTGCACTCACAAGAGTCTGTGCTACTGCTCTCAAAAAGAGTACAGCTTTCTGCTGAAACCAAACTTCATCATTCTTGCCATATCGTTTTTATTTCTCGCCTATGGATGCAGTCCTCCATTTGTCTACCTTGTGCCTTATGCTCTTAGTGTTGGAGTGAGCCACCAACAAGCAGCCTTCCTGATGTCCATACTGGGAGTCATAGATATTGTTGGGAACATCACCTTTGGATGGTTGACGGACAGGAGGTAATTCATTTTCTTTTCTTTTTGATTTGATGATATTGCTATGGATCATTTTCAGGTTTACAATACCATATTGGGTTGCCTTGTCATGTGTAAATCTAATTAATGAGACCCCTTCTTCGAACTCTCGTCCCTTCCCGCCCCCCTCACCCCCCCCCCCCACAAAAAGAACAAACAAAAACCCTACAAATACCCAGCCTAACTTGGAGAAGACTCCATTCACCCTGGTGTTACCTGCCCTGTCAGGTATGTAGCTCAGATTTTACAATCCATAAAAAATGGCACCCGAACTTGATGGACCCCATTAACCCCTTCACAACATCCAATTTTACATTTTTTACACTTTAGTTTTTTCCTCCAAGAGCCCTAACTTTTTTTTTTTTATTTTCCAATCCTTATAGCCATATGAGGGCTTGTATTTTGAAGGACCCGTTGTATTTTTAAATGAAACCAATCATTTTATCATGCGATGTACTGGAAGCGTTGAAATTGCAAAAAAAAAGTGCAATTCCACAATTGAATTTTTGGGTTTTTTACTTACAATGTTCATTATATGATAAACATGAAACTGGCATTATCATTCTTTAGGTCAGTACGAGTATACAGATACCAAACATGTATCATTTTATTGTTTGTTTTTATTTATTTTATTTTTTTAGTGCTGATAATAAAAACTTCAGAAAATATAGATTTTTGTCACCAATTTCCATGACTTGTAATGTTCATTTTTGGGCATTTGGAGCTAAGTGAGAGCTTGCGTATTGCACCCTGAGCTGACATTTCTACACATAATATTTTCTGGTAGATACGATCTTTTGATTACCTCTTATTGCATTTTATTGCAGTGATGCAGAGACAAAAAAACGTAATTCTGGTGTTTTTTTGTTTTGGTTTTTCCCTATGTCGTTTACTGATTTGGATTAATTTTATATTTGGACAGCTTGGACCTTTTTAAGAATGCAGCAATTATCAAAACTTTTTAGTATCCTTGCACATTATCTTTAAAGGGGTTATCCGGCTTATTTTGAGGTTTTTTTTCATTATTACCCTATTGGGCTACATTGGGGCAGGTAAGTAGATAGTGACCACTTACCAGCCCTGCTGTCAGCCCCTCTCCCCAGGCTGAGTGGTCATGTGACCGCTCCTGCCGCGATTTTGCTGCTTCAGGTCATTTCATGTCAACATGGGCAGGGCGATGTTGACATGCAAATCTGGAAACAGCATGTCGCCGCCCTGCTGGGCGCGTACAGTGCATGGAGTCACCGCCCCCTTCCCTGCACCCGCCCACACATTCCCCCGCACCCGGTACTCTGCGCACAAACTCCCCCTGCACTTCTGTGGGACCTGGGGGCGGGGCCTGGCGGCGGCTGCCGTAGTATCAGCGCCAGCACCGGACCCCCTGCTCAGAATCCCACATTCAAATATACCGGCATCACAGATCACATATGCCGGTATATTTGAAAGCGCTGATGAGAAGAAGCACTGCGCTTCTCATCACTATCCCGCTGTCTGTGCTCTCTTCAGCACAGCGGTGACGTCACTACTGTGCTGATATGGCCAGAGCACAGACAGCGTGCGAACGTGCAGGAGCCCGATGTGTGTGTGTGGTGCAGAGCCCGATGTGTGTGTGTGTGGTGCAGAGCCTGATGTGTGTGTGGTGCAGAGCCCGATGTGTGTGTGTGTGTGTGTGTGTGTGGTGCAGAGCCCGATGTGTGTGTGTGTGTGTGGTGCAGAGCCTAATGTGTGTGTGTGTGTGGTGCAGAGCCTAATGTGTGTGTGTGTGTGTGGTGCAGAGCCTAATGTGTGTGTGTGTGTGGTGCAGAGCCCGATGGGTGTGTGTGTGTGGTGCAGAGCCCGATGGGTGTGTGTGTGTGTCCGCAGTGCAGAGCCCGATGTGTGTGTGTGTGCGGTGCAGTGCCCGATGTGTGTGTGTGTGCGGTGCAGTGCCCGATGTGTGTGTGTGTGTGTGTGTGTGTGGTGCAGAGCCCGATGTGTGTGTGTGTGTGTGTGTGGTGCAGAGCCTAATGTGTGTGTGTGTGTGTGTGGTGCAGAGCCTAATGTGTGTGTGTGTGTGTGTGTGTGTGTGTGTGGTGCAGAGCCTAATGTGTGTGTGTGTGTGGTGCAGAGCCTAATGTGTGTGTGTGTGGTGCAGAGCCCGATGGGTGTGTGTGTGTGGTGCAGAGCCCGATGGGTGTGTGTGTGTGTGGTGCAGAGCCCGATGTGTGTGTGTGTCCGCAGTGCAGAGCCCGTTTGTGTGTGTGTGTGTGTGCGGTGCAGTGCCCTGTGTGTGTGCGGTGCAGTGCCCTGTGTGTGTGCGGTGCAGTGCCCTGTGTGTGTGCGGTGCAGTGCCCGTGTGTGTGTGTGTGTGTGTGTGTGTGCGGTGCAGTGCCCTGTGTGTGTGGGGTGCAGAGCCCGATGTGTGTGCGGTGCAGAGCCCGATGTGTGTGTGTGTGTGTTGCCCGATGTGTGTGTGTGTGTGTGTGTGTGTGTGTGGTGCAGAGCCCGATGTGTGTGTGCGCGGTGCAGAGCCCGATGTGTGTTTGTGTGTGTGTAGGGTGCAGAGCCGAGTGTGTGGTGCAGAGCCCGGTGTGTGTGTGCGTGTGTGGTTCAGAGCCCGATGTGTGTGTGTGTGTGTGTGTGCGCGGTGCAGAGCCCTATGTGTGTGTGCGCGGTGCAGAGCCCGATGTGTGTTTGTGTGTGTGTGTAGGGTGCAGAGCCGTGTGTGTGGTGCAGAGCCTGATGTGTGTGGTGCAGAGCCCGATGTGTGTGTGTGTGTGTGTGTGTACGCGGTGCAGAGCCGTGTGTGTGGTGCAGAGCCTGGTGTGTGTGTGCGTGTGTGGTTCAGAGCCCGGTGTGTGTGTGCGTTTGTGGTTCAGAGCCCGATGTGTGTGTGTGTGTGTGTGTGTGTGTGTGCGTGCGCGGTGCAGAGCCCTATGTGTGTGTGCGCGGTGCAGAGCCCGATGTGTGTTTGTGTGTGTAGGGTGCAGAGCCAGTGTGTGTGTGTGTGTGTGTGGTGCAGAGCCCGATGTGTGTGTGTGTGTGTGTGGTGCAGAGCCCGATGTGTGTGTGTGTGTGTGGTGCAGAGCCCAATGTGTGTGTGTGTGTGTGTGTGTGTGCGGTTCAGAGCCCTGTGTGTGGTGCAGAGCCCGATGTGTGTGTGTGTGTGTGGTGCAGAGCCCGATGTGTGTGTGTGTGTGTGGTGCAGAGCCCGATTGTGTGTGTGTGGTGCAGAGCCCGATGTGTGTGTGTGTGTACGCGGTGCAGAGCCGTGTGTGTGGTGCAGAGCCCGGTGTGCGTGTGTGGTTCAGAGCCCGATGTGTGTGTGTGTGTGTGTGTGTGTGTGTGTGTGTGCGTGTGCGCGCGCGGTGGAGAGCCCGATGTGTGTGTGCGCGCGGTGGAGAGCCCGATGTGTGTGTGTGTGTGTGTGTGGTGCAGAGCCCGAGTGTGTGTGTGTGTGTGTGTGTGTGCGCGGTGGAGAGCCCAATTGTGTGTGCGTGCGGTGCAGAGCCCGATTGTGTGTGTGTGTGCGCGGTGCAGAGCCCGATGTGCGGTGCAGTGCCCTGTGTGTGTGCGGTGCAGAGCCCGATGTGTGTGTGTGCGTGTGTGCGTTTGGTGCAGAGCCGTGTGTGTGGTGCAGAGCCCGATGTGTGTGTGTGTGTGTGGTTCAGAGCCCTGTGTGTGTGGTGCTGAGCCTGATGTGTGTGTGTGTGTGTGGTTCAGAGCCCTGTGTGTGTGGTGCTGAGCCTGATGTGTGTGTGTGTGTTGCAGAGCCCGATGTGTGTGCGGTGCAGAGCCGTGTGTGTGTGTGTGTGTTGCAGAGCCCTATGTGTGTGTGGTGCAGAGCCCAATGTGTGTGTGTGTGTGTGGGGTGCAGAGCCCGGTGTGTGTGTGTGTGTGTGTGTGTGTGTGTGTGTGTGTGTGTGTGTGTGTGTGTGTGTGTGTGTGTGTGTGTGTGCGTGTGTGTGTGTGTGTGTGTGGTGCAGAGCCCGATATGTGTGTGTGTGTGTGTGTGTGTGTGGTTCAGAGCCCTGTTTGTGTGTGTGTGTGTGTGGTGCAGAGCCCGATGTGTGTGTGTGTGTGCGTGCGGTTCAGAGCCCTGTGTGTGGTGCAGAGCCCAATGTGTGTGTGTGGTGCAGAGCCCGATGTGTGTGTGTGTGTGTGTGTGCGCGTGCGGTTCAGAGCCCTGTGTGTGGTGCAGAGCCTGATGTGTGTGTGTGTGTGCGCGGTGCAGAGCCCTGTGTGTGTGTGTTGCAGAGCCCGATGTGTGTGTGCGGTGCAGAGCCCTGTGTGTGTGTGCGCGGTGCAGAGCCCGATGTGTGTGTGTGTTGCAGAGCCCGATGTGTGTGTGGTGCAGAACCCGATTGTGTGTGTGTGTGCGGTGCAGAGCCCGATGTGTGTGCGGTGCAGAGCCCGATGTGTGTGCGGTGCAGAGCCCGATGTGTGTGTGGTGCAGAACCCAGTGTGTGTGTGTGTGTGTGTGTGTGTGTGTGTGTGTGTGTGTGTGTGTGGTGCAGAGCCGGATGTGTGTGTGTGTGCGGTTCAGAGCCCTGTGTGTGCGTGTGTGTGGTGCAGAGCCCGATGTGTGTGTGTGGTGCAGAGCCCAATGTGTGTGTGTGTGTGTGTGTGTGTGTGTGTGTGTGTGTGTGTGTGCGGTTCAGAGCCCTGTGTGTGGTGCAGAGCCCGATGTGTGTGTGTGTGTGTGTGTGTGCGGTGCAAAGCCTGATGTGTTTGTGTGTGTGTGGTGCTGAGCCCTGTGTGTGTGTGTGTGTGTGTGTGTGTGTGTGGTGCAGAGCCCTATGTGTGTGTGGTGCAGAGCCCTATGTGTGTGTGGTGCAGAGCCCAATGTGTGTGTGTGTGTGGTGCAGAGCCCAATGTGTGTTGCAGAGCCTGATGTGTGTGTGTGTGTGTGTGTGTGGTGCAGAGCCCGATGTGTGTGTGTGTGTGTGCGTGCGGTTCAGAGCCCTGTGTGTGGTGCAGAGCCTGATGTGTGTGTGGTGCAGAGCCCGATGTGTGCGCGGTGCAGAGCCCTGTGTGTGTGTGTGTGTGTTGCAGAGCCCTGTGTGTGTGCGCGGTGCAGAACCCGATGTGTGTGTGTGTGTGTGTGTGTGCGGTGCAGAGCCCGATGTGTGTGTGTGTGTGTGTGTGTGTGTGTGTGTGTGTGTGTGTGTGTGTGTGTGTGTGTGGTGCAGAGCCGGATGTGTGTGTGTGCAGTTCAGAGCCCTGTGTGTGTGTGTGGTGCAGAGCCCAATGTATGTGTGTGTGTGTGTGTGTGTGTGTGTGTGTGTGTGTGTGTGTGTGTGCGGTTCAGAGCCCTGTGTGTGGTGCAGAGCCCAATGTGTGTGTGTGGTTCAGAGCCCTGTGTGTGGTGCAGAGCCTGGTGTGTGTGTGTGTGGTGCAGAGACCAATGTGTGTGTGTGTGTGTGTGGTGCAGAACCCAATGTGTGTGTGTGTGTGTGTGTGTGCGGTTCAGGGCCCTGTGTGTGGTGCAGAGCCTGGTGTGTGTGTGTATGTGTGTGGTGCAGAGCCCGATGTGTGTGTGTGTGTGTGTGTGTGTGTGTGGTGCAGAGCCCAATATGTGTGTGGTGCAGAGCCCAATGTGTGTGTGTGTGCGGTTCAGAGCCCTGTGTTTGTGTGTGTGTGTGTGTGTGTTGCAGAGCCCGATGTGTGTGTGTGTGTGTGTGTGTGTGTGTGTGTGTGGTGCAGAGCCCAATGTGTGTGTGTGTGTGTGGTGCAGAGCCCGATGTGTGTGTGTGTGTGTGTGTGTGTGTGTGTGGTGCAGAGCCCGATGTGTGTGTGTGTGTGTGTGTGTGGTGCAGAGCCCAATGTGTGTGTGTGTGTGTGTGGTGCAGAGCCCAATGTGTGTGTGTGTGTGTGTGGTGCAGAGCCCAATGTGTGTGTGTGTGTGTGGTGCAGAGCCCAATGTGTGTGTGTGTGCGGTGCAGAGCCCGATGTGGGGCTGTTATTTGCAATGCTGTAGTGATAACAGGTCAGCGCTGGGGCAGAATATACTGACAGGGAATGTGTATGCATGGGGCGGGCAGAGAGTGGGGCTGGACACTGAGGCCGAGCGGTGCCAGCTGTGATTGGGAGGTTCAGCACAGGAAGTGGTCAGTTTCCTTGTGCTGAATGTACACAAGGAGCTGCAGAGAATAAAGGGATAATTCAAGAGGAACAAGTTAGAAAATAAAAATAACAATGTAGGGTGTTTTATATGACAATACAGCACAGATTAGCTGAAACTCAAAAATTTTTGTCATGGCGGACAAACCCTTTAATGGATCAAAAGGGTGGTGATTTAAACTATTTTCTTTGCATTTTTGTTTATATTTTTCAAAACTCCCCCCACTCCCCCCCCCGCGTGTATATATGTGTGTGTGTGTGTATATGTATGTGTGTATATATATATATATATATAATGTATGTGTGTGTGTGTATATATCTATCTATATATATAATTGCCTTATTCTGTCTGTCTGTCTGTCTGTCATGCTCCGAAATTGTGTCCTTACGGTGACACAAAGCTGATTGGCCGCTGGGCTCGCCATGGCCCCGCCCCCCACACAGATTGGCCTCTCGCCCCGGCTCTCTGCAGGCCCCGCCCCCCTCACGCAATGCACGCTCGCTCTGGCCCAACTGACACGGAGCCGCGACTCCCAGGTGAGTACACACACACACACATCAGATCACACTCACTCTCACACACAACCTCACACATCACAACATCCTGGGATATCGCTTGCTTCTACACCGGCTGCGTCAGGATCCCGGCAGCGCCAGACATAACCTTGCGATGCTGGGATCTTGACGGAGGCCGTGAAAGCTGGTAACCATTATACACATCGGGTAACTAAGGTCCCTTAGTTACCCGATGTGTATCATAGTTACCAGTGTACACCGGCTCACACTCACTCTCACACACACCTCACACACACATCACATCGCATCCACACATCAAGGTCCTGCAACGGCGGAAAATAAAGACACATAACAGCACACACATACACACACATAACAGCACACACATACACACACACAAATCAGATCACACTCACTCTCACACACACATCACATCGCATCCACATACTCACAACATCCTGGGATATCGCTTGCTTCTCGGCGGCGGTACTGTGCTGTTAGCTTCCAGGACCTGCGGGAGGATCACATGGCCAGAAGCATGTGATACCTCCGGATGTTGTGAGTATAAGCGCGTATGTGCGATATCGTCAGTGTCTGTGTGTGTGAGTGGATGCGATCGGGTGTGTGTGAGTGGATGCGATCGGGTGTGTGTGAGTGGATGCGATCGGGTGTGTGTGAGTGGATGCGATCGGGTGTGTGTGAGTGGATGCGATCGGGTGTGTGTGAGTGGATGCGATCGGGTGTGTGAGTGTCGGCAGAGGAGCACGGCGTGCTGGAGGAGGCTGGGAGCAGAGAGGCTGATCATGGGGAAGGCTGGGAGGAGAGAGGCTGATGCTGGGGGAGGCTGGGAGGGGGAGGCTGGGACGAGGGAGGCTGATGCTGGTGGAGGCTGATGCTTGGGGAGGCTGATGCTGGGGGAGGCTGGAAGGAGAGAGGCTAATGCTGGTGGAGGCTAATGCTGGTGGAGGCTGATGCTTGGGGAGGCTGATGCTGGGGGAGACTGGGAGGGGAAGGCTAATGCTGAGGGAGGCTGGGAGGAAGGAGGCTGGGAGGAGAGAGGCTGATCCTGGGGAAGGCTGGGAACGGGAGGCTGATGCTGAGGGAGGCTGGAAGGAGAGAGGCTGATGCTGGGGGAGGCTGGAAGGAGAGAGGCTGATGCTGGTGGAGGCTGATGCTTGGGGAGGCTGATGCTGGGGGAGACTGGGAGCGGAAGGCTGATGCTGAGGGAGGCTGGGAGGGGGAGGCTGGGAGGAAGGAGGCTGGGAGGAGAGAGGCTGATCCTGGGGAAGGCTGGGAAGGGGAGGCTGATGCTGAGGGAAGCTGGAAGGAGAGAGGCTGATGCTGGGGGAGGCTGGAAGGAGAGAGGCTGAGGCTGGGAGGAGAGAGGCTGATGCTGGGGAAGGCTGATGCTGAGGGAGGCTGGGAGGGGAAAGCTGATGCTGGGGAAGGCTGGGAGGACGGAGGCTGGGAGGAGAGAGGCTGATCCTGGGGAAGGCTGGGAGAGGGAGGCTGATGCTGGAGGAGGCTGGAAGGAGAGAGGCTGATGCTTGCGGAGGCTGATGCTGGGGGAGGCTGGAAGGAGAGAGGCTGATGCTGGTGGAGGCTGATGCTTGGGGAGGCTGAGAGAGGGAGGCTGATGCTGAGGGAGGCTGGGAGGAGGGAGGCTGGGAGAGGTAGGCTGAGAGAAGAGAGGCTGATGCACGCACACACACACACACACACACACACACACACACACACACACACACACACACACACACACACACACACACGCGCACTGCACAACACACCACACACACACACACACACACACACACACACTGGGAACCACAAACAACTGCCCTACACAGACACCCACACACAGACAACGCTGCACACACACAACACCCAACACACAAACACCGCGGCACACACAAATATACGCACATACCGCACAACACACACATTGCACAAAACATACCTCCCCCCAAAACACACCACACACACACAAACCGCGCAACACACACACACAACGCTACAGACACACAGCGCTCCACAAACAACGCAACACACGCAACACACATACAACACCGCTCTCACCCCCCGCCACACTCAGACAACACCCAGAACATGTACAGCGCCTACACAAACACTTGGTAACTACACACAACAACATCTCTATATATATATATATATATATATATATATAACAAAAATCATACATGAACTACACAATACGTAAATTCTAGAATACCCGATGCGTAGAATCGGGCCACCTTCTAGTATATATATAATTGCCTTATTCTGTCTGTCTGTCTGTCATGCTCCAAAATTGTGTCACCGTGACATGTCCTTACGGTGACACAAAGCTGATTGGCCGCTGGGTTCGCCATGGCCCCGCCCCCCCCCACGGATTGGCCTCTCGCCCCGGCTCTCTGCAGGCCCCGCCCCCCTCACGCAATGCACGCTCGCTCTGGCCCAACTGACACGGGGCTCCGATTCCCAGGTGAGTACACACATCACATCACATCACATCAGATCACACTCACTCTCACACACACCTCACACATCACATCCACACACTCACAACATCCTGGGATATCGCTTGCTTCTACACCGGCTCCGTCAGGATCCCAGCAGCGCCAGACCTAACCTTGCGATGCTGGGATCTTAACGGAGGCCGTGAAAGCTGGTAACCATTATACACATCGGGTAACTAAGGTCCCTTAGTTACCCAATGTGTATCATAGTTACCAGTGTACACCGGCTCACACTCACTCTCACACACACCTCACACACACATCACATCGCATCCACACATCAAGGTCCTGCAGCTGCGGAACATACATAACATAACAGCACACACACACACACACACATACACACAAATCAGATCACACTCACACACACCTCACACATCACATCGCATCCACATACTCACAACATCCTGGGATATCGCTTGCTTCTCGGCAGCGATACTGTGCTGTTGTGAGCTTCCAGGACCTGCCGGGGGATCACATGGCCAGAAGCATGTGATATCCCCGGATGTTGTGAGTATCAGCGCGTATGTGCGATTTCGTCAGTGTCTGTGTGTGTGAGTGTATGCGATCGGGTGTGTGTGAGTGTATGCGATCGGGTGTGTGTGAGTGTATGCGATCGGGTGTGTGTGAGTGTATGCGATCGGGTGTGTGTGAGTGTATGCGATCGGGTGTGTGGGTAAGTGGATGCGATCGGGTGTGGGTGAGTGGATGCGATCGGGTGTGGGTGAGTGTCGGCAGAGGAGCACGGCGTGCTGGAGGAGGCTGGGAGCAGAGAGGCTGATCTTGGGGAAGGCTGGGAGGGGGAGGCTGATGCTGAGGGAGGCTGGAAGGAGAGAGGCTGAGCAAACGTGCTCCATCCGCCATACTGCGCACTCCCCATCGTGCTGCATCCCCCATGCTGCGCACTCCCAAACGTGCTCCATCCGCCATGCTGCGCACTCCCCATCGTGCTCTATCCGCCATGCTGCACACTCCCAAAAGTGCTCCATCCGCCATGCTGCGCACTCCCAAACGTGCTCCATCCGCCATGCTGCGCACCCCCCATCATGCTCCATCCGCCATGCTGCGCACTCCCAAACGTGCTCCATCCGCCATGCTGCGCACTCCCAAACGTGCTCCATCCGCCATGCTGCGCACTCCCAAACGTGCTCCATCCGCCATACTGCGCACTCCCAAACGTGCTCCATCCGCCATACTGCGCACTCCCAAACGTGCTCCATCCGCCATACTGCGCACTCCCAAACGTGCTCCATCCGCCATACTGCGCACTCCCCATCGTGCACCATCCGGCATGCTGCGCACTCCCAAGCGGATGGAGCATGATGGGGGGTGCGCAGCATGGCGGATGGAGCACGTTTGGGAGTGCGCAGCATGGCGGATGGAGCACGTTTGGGAGTGCGCAGCATGACGGATGGAGCACGTTTGGGAGTGCGCAGCATGCCGGATGGTGCACGATGGGGAGTGCGCAGTATGGCGGATGGAGCACGTTTGGGAGTGCGCAGTATGGCGGATGGAGCACGTTTGGGAGTGCGCAGCATGGCGGATGGAGCACGTTTGGGAGTGCGCAGCATGGCGGAAGGACCACGTTTGGACATAATATTATATTATATTATATTATATTATATTATATTATTATGTGTGTGTGTGTGTGTGTGTGTATATATATATTATATTATATATTATATTATATTATATTATATTATATCTCTGTCTCTTTAGAGGACGTGAAGGTGCGATCCTCCAATTGCTTGTGCTCACAACCGGCTAATACAGGAGAATTGTTATGACCGACGCAGAGGTCATCAGCTGACCCCTGGTTGTCATGACATCCCATCTGCACTCTGCGATCAATCGCTTCACAGGCTGCCGATGGATGCGGGGGAGTGATGCGCTCCTCACCAGTGCACCTTATATGCTGCTGTCAGAGATTGACAGTGGGATTTTAACCGGGTAGCAGTCGTGGGCGGGTCTCCAATCGACCTGCTGCTGTTAGGGGCACATGAGAGCAGATTAAATGAGCCGTCATGTGCCGGTAAAGATGCCAGTTAGTTAATTACAAATAATAATAATAAAATAAATAAATTCATCTTGAAAGTCATATGGAAGTGGCTCCATCGAGTGGTGAATCGACACTTTAAGTGAAATTTCTTTAGTTTTGCTTAAATCCTATATGAAAAACTGTTCTAAATTTGCTGGGGCTGTCCGGATTGTTCAGAAACATTCCTAGCAAATTTGTACGGACAAAAAAAAACAGCGTTTATGCAAACCTCACCCACAAGTGAACATTTCCAGGAGAGATCAGAGCAGTCCTAGTTGGGCCCATGTGTGGGACTGACGAAAGCATCTCTAAATTATAAGCATCAATAGCCAAGTGCGCCTCCTTGAACCAGCAATTACTGAGACTTTACAGGTGCCCTGAATTAGAAAACAATGTATCCGAACTCTCAAATGTGTACTAAAAAAGACTGTCTACATAGAACTCAGATTAACACCCCTGACAGAGCCCCTAAAACTTCAGGTTTCAGTTTTGAATAAGGGCTCATTCAGACGACCGTTCTGTTTTGTCCTGGTCAGTTCCCGTTGTTTTTTTTTTTTGTTTTTTTTTGTGGCCCTACTGATAAGATAGTCTTATCAATATCTTTTGTCTAGGATCAGAAGGCATACGGAAGTACTTCCATGCGCATCAGTTCCTACTGAAAAAAAACCCACTTCGGATGCCATATGTCCGCTCCGTTATTATGGAACCTGTCCTATTCTGTTATGTAATTGCGGACCATGAGATAATACAAGTCAATGGGTCTGCAAAATCCCCGGAAGCTGTACGGAAGCACTTCCGTGTGACTTCGGTCGGGTGTACTGCAGTCTGTATCCCACTCCCGCGCCAGCCTCGCAGCTGCTCGCAGAGCAGTAGGTCCGCATATGCCTGCACAACAATGTCAGCATTTGCCCGCACAGCAGTGCGAGCAGCCGCGGGGATGACAAGCGCTACCATCAGAAGGTTGGCTAAGTTCTTTACTTATGTTGATGGTCTCCGCTGCGCTCCTGACATCAGCGCTCGTCACTTACTTCCGTTGCCTGCAGCGATATCGCCTCAAGTCTCGCAAGAGCTCATGACGTCACCGCTAGTGACAATCTTGGGCTGTCCACGAGACTTGCGGTGAGATCGCAGTGGTTATTGAATTCAGTGATTAGCGCAGACATCACAGGTGCAGCGGACTTCATCACCACAGGTAATGTAGCTAGCTAACCTCATGAGTTTGGCGCTCGTTATGCCCTGCAGTGACCTGGCATGACCTATTGATGTTAGCTCAGGTCACTTCACTGCTCTCCCAGCCAATGGGGAATATTCTGTTCTTCATTGACTGGGACAGTGAGTATGGTATGGATTGTCATGGGACCCCCTTATTCGATTACGCCAGACTCGGATTTGATATTTCTTTCCAATAAATTGGTGAAAGAGGGAATGTCAAATACCACAATTTCACATTACCTTACAACCAATTACTTTAATGAACATTTACCGTATGCCACAAACCTAGTACATACAATAATTAATTTCCGTGTGCTGATAAATGAAGAGAAAGGTAGGAAATTCATATACACCCTACTCTCTCCCTGCCTAAGATACGGGGGTCGGCGTCCTATATGCTGTTGACGCCCCCGTTCCACGTCGACTAACCTCTAGACTAACCCTCCTCTGTCTTTTGATACCCAGTGATCCTGTTTAATAGTGGGTAAGATGCATCACGTACGGATTTCACATGGATGCATCTGTGGAAAAAAAGGATAGTATTTTGCGGACCACAAAAACGTGATGGTCGTGTGAATGTAGCCTAAGGAAAGTGAATATAGTAAAATGTTTTGTTGCCAGCAGAACGACCTTCTATTGATTTTAATGCAGTAAGACAGTGCCCTCTAGTGTCCTAAAGTGGTGATTTACCAGCTCAGGATCAGGTCAGCTATAACTAATTTTTTAATTGCTGATATTAAAAACTTTCCATAAGTTTTTTTTTTTTTATTATATTTGTCACATAGCGTTTCTTTAATGGTTTTCTTTCATTTATTAAAGACATTTAAGAAAAAAAAAAAAGCTCTAAGTCCAATGTCTGGGAAATTTGTACAGATTATTTTGACATTTTATAACCGTTCATCGTCAATACAGGTTAAGTCCACACACAACACATGGACTTGTAAGAAGAACATGGTTGCACGCGACCAAAAAGTTTGTCACATCTCGTTTCATCAGAGCTTAGTCAACATGTCAGTTGTGTTGTGTTGTGTTTTGGTTTTTTTTTTTTTTTTTTTTTTTTTTTTAACCATCAGCAATTCATCAGTTTTTCTCATATGCAAACACCCCTTCCCCCAAAAAGTAATGAATGGAGGTTTTTCCTATGAAAGTGTACACACAATGCCTTGTAGACAGCCATGTACCTAGTGAGGTAATGGAGGATGACTCAAAATAACATGTCTCTTAACTGCTTTGCATCTTTCAAAGCCTGAAGTGATTTAAAAGAAGTTTAAAAAGCCTGAAGATATGAACAGCAAATACTCTTAAATGGAATCTGTCACCAGATTTTTGCTACCTCATCTGAGCGCAGCATGATGTAGGCAAGGAGACCTTGAATCTAATGATGTATCAGTTCACTGGGTGTTACAGTTGTGACACAATCTGTGTATTTAGATTTAGCAGTTGAGCAGAGCTCAGAGAGCTGTCCACGCCCACAACAAGCTCTTTGTACAATGTCTATAGACAGAAAGGTGCTAATCACCGGAGTGGGCATGCTTGGAAGATAGTAGTTCAGGCAATGATAATCCCAGGTGATTAAAATCTTCACTATATAAAAAATACCCCACATACAGGGTAATAAAGAACGCATCCTTGAATGGTTAGTCTCTATCTCCTGCTGTCTTTAGATTGCATAGCTAAAACTTGCTGCCAGATTCCCTTTTACATTGCACTGCATTCTTTTTAGCATTTAAGTGCTTCTTCAGGTGGGTTCCAGAGTGAACTTACCTGAAAAGATGTCCTGTTCAAATTCCCAGACAGTACATTAACGACATCAGAGTTCTCTACGAGCACAGAGCCTGTACAACCCTATTAACTTCTCTCTGAATTCTAATAATGTATTATGCAATTGATATTTTCGGCTTTGTCTAATATACAGTATAATCTGAACGCTATAAAATGACATATCTAAGAGCCTTTCTGTATTCATAAATTTAATACTAACTTAGATATTATATTGAAATTTCCTTTTCTTTCAGATTTCTGAAGAAGCACAGATACGCATGCTACCTCATAGCTGTGGCACTGGATGGTCTTAGCTGCCTTTTCCTTCCAATTCTTAGGTGCTTTGAACTCCTTGTGCCTTTCTCTGTTACATTTGGTTATTTTGATGGTGCCTACGTTGCCCTGATTCCTGTTGTGACTGGAGATGTTGTCGGTACATCCAGCTTATCATCAGCCCTTGGAGTGGTATTCTTCCTCCATGCAGTGCCATATCTGGTGAGCCCACCAATATCAGGTATGCTTATGTCCTTGTCCACAAGTATTTTCATGTAATGTTTCATGACTATACATAATTTATGGCCAAACATGAACACTTGACCATCCTGAGTTTTATAGACCTCTTCTTCCCAAACCATGAACACACTCTTCTGGGAAATTTTTCTGCAAAATTTTGGAGAATGTGTAGCGCCCCACGGGACAGGCGGTTAACCTACTAGTCGTCGACTGTCGTTGTCACGGTTGGCCTAGCCCAGCTCCGTTGCCCCGAGGCATGCAGAAAATGGCTGTAGAAGGATGATGGGGGTAGTAGTGAGGTGCGGCCAGGGAATCTGCCACCGCTGCTGTCACTGTCCTCTGGGGCGGATGGTAGTCGCAGTAGTGATGGGCTCCGTCAAACCCGAATCCTTTTAACCCCTTCACCCCCGGCCACTAAAACACCCTAATGACCGGGCCATTTTTTGTAATTCTGACCAGTGTCACTTTGACAGGTTATAACTCTGGAACGCTTCAACGGATCCTGGCGATTCTGAGATTGTTTTTTTGTGACATATTGTACTTCATGTCAGTGGTAAATTTAGGCCGATATTTTTTGCGTTTATTTGTGAAAATTTAGGAAATTTTGCAATTTTCAAACTTTGAAAGTTTATGCCCATAAATCTGAGAGATATGTCACACAAAATAGTTACTAAATAACATTTCCCACTTGTCTACTTTACATCAGCGCAATTTTCGAAACAAAATTTTTTTTTCGTTAGGAAGTTAGAAGGGGTCAAAGGTCATCAGCAATTTCTCATTTTTCCAACAAAATTTACAACATTTTTTTTAGGAACCACATCACATTTGAAGTGACTTTGAGAGACCTAGGTGACAGAAAATACCCAAAAGTGACCCCATTCTAAAAACTGCACCCCTCACACTGCTCAAAACCACATCCAAGAAGTTTATTAACCCTTTAGGTGCTTCACAGGAACCAAAGCAATGTGGAAGGAAAAAATGAAAATTTTACTTTTTAACACAAAAATGTTACTTTAGCCATAAAATTTTTATTTTTACAAGGGAGAAAAGAGAAAGTGCACCCTACAATTTATTGTGCATGTTCTCCTGAGTACGCTGATAACTCATATGTGGTAAAAATCAATTGTTTGGGCGCACGGCAGAGCACGGAAGGGAAGGAGCGCCATTTGAATTTTTGAACGCAAAATTAGCTGCACTCATTATCTGACGCCATGTCGGGTTTGAAGACCCCCTGAGGTGCCTAAACAATAAAGCTCCCCCACAAGTGACCCCATTTTGGAAACTAGAGCCCTCAAATAATTTTTCTAGATGTTTGGTGAGCACTTTAAACACCTGGGGGCTTCACAGAAGTTTATAGCGTTGAGCCGTGAAAAGAAAAAAAAACATTTTTACCACATAACGGTTGCTTCAACTAGGTAGCTTTTTTTTCACAAGGCTATCGGGAAAAAATGCACCATAAAATGTATTGTGCATTTTCTCCTGAGTACACAGATACCTCATATGTGGTGGAAAGTAATTGTTTGGGCGCATGGCGGGGCTCAGAAGAGAAGGAGCGCCATTTGACAGCAAAATTGGTTGGAATCATTAGCGGACGCCATGTCACGTTTGGAGACCCCCCTATGGTGCCGAAACAGTGGAGCTCCCCCACAAGTGACCCCATTTTGGAAACTAGAGCCCTCAAATAATTTTTCTAGATGTTTGGTGAGCACTTTGAACACCTGGGGGCTTCACAGAAGTTTATAACGTTGAGCTGTGAAAAGAACATTTTTTTTTACCACAAAACGGTTGCTTCAACTAGGTAGCTTTTTTTTTTTTTTTTTTACAAGGCTATCAGGAAAAAATGCACCATAAAACGTATAGTGCAATTTTTCCTGAGTACTTAGATACCTCACATGTGGTAGAAAGTAATTGTTTGGGCACATGGTGGGGCTCAGAAGAGTAGGAACGCCATTTGACTTTTCAAACGCACAGACGCAGTGCACTGATCGGCCGCTGCAGGACACACGGTCGGATGCGATACAAAAAGCGTCGGGGATACGTATAAAAAAAGTCACACCAAAAATTGACCATGGATGCAGATATGTTATGTGCATCCCTGATCAGCGCTTGGCGGGATGCACGGACGGATGGGATACAAAAAGCGTTGCGGATACGGTAAAAAATCACGCCAAAAAGTGAGCAGGGACGCAGATCCGTTATCTGCATCCCTGATCAGCGCTCAGCGGGACGCACGGACGGATGAGGTGTAAAAATGGACAGGGTACAGAAAAAAAAAAGTTATACTCGCAGTACCCAGAGGATCACTGACCAGAAGAGCTGCAGAGGAACAAGAAGGCAGTGAGATGGACAGCTTTACAGGAGCAGCAGGCAGATCAGCAGAATGCACAGGAAGGACCCAGCTATGGAGGCAGATGTGATCGGGCCGGTGAAGACAGATAAGAGGACGTCGGGGGAGAGCAGAGGGGGAGAGGGGGGGTGAGAGCAGAGGGGGGGGGAGCAGAGGAGGAGACCGGAGACGGAGCTGCAGAAGCAGAATAGAGATAATGTGGGAGGCAGTCAGATCGCGGGGAAAGCAGATCGGGATGTCGGGGGGGGGGGGGGGGTGAGCAGATCGGGATGTCGGGGGGGGGGGGGGCAGATCGCAGGGGGGCAGGGGCTATCACAGGAGCGCGCAGGGGCACCACGGGAGAGCGCACGGGCTGCAAGGTGAGCACAGTACTCACGTGCAGCAGGAGCGGTGACCTCAGCTACGGCGGCGGCGTGGTACCACAAGTACCAGCCACTGCACGCTGCAGACATGTTGGGGGAGGGCTCGCAGGCCAGCACAGGCCTGGGGAGGGTGGCCACCGGCAGATCAGACCGCCCCACTGCACACTGATTGGAGCGATTGCGCGTCATAGCACGATCGCTCCAATCAGTGCTGCAGGGGCTGGGGGCGACATATTTGAGGTCCACTTATGATATGCTGCAGCAGCTGTGGCATCTCATAGCTGGATATCACAGTATCGCACTAATTCGGGCATTATTTTTGCCGAAATTAGTGCGAACGATGTGGTTGGCGGTTCAGATTTGAACAGCCAATCACATCGATCGTCGATAGGGGGTGGCGATGCCGCCCCCCTGGGGTCAAGCAAAGGTCCCCTGCTGTAAGAAACAGCAGGGGACATCATTTGAAAGCCGTTGCTATGGCCACGGCAATCAAAAAATGAAGTTTAGGCAGTAAAATTACGTCCTTGGTCGTTAAGTCACGTTAAAATAGGACGTTAATGCCCGCGGTCGTGAAGGGGTTAAAGATCAGTCCGGTGTGGTGTTTTGTAGGTTCCCTCCTTTTTAGCGCTTGCAGTGGATCCACTGGCTTTAAGCTACGAGGGGACCCTGGGTTTCACGAATAGAACTCTTGTCCCTATATGCAGGTTCCGCTGTGGGGTCTGAAGTTATCAAAGGCCCCGGATCCTATATGGCACTGTGCTCTTGGGCGCTGTGTGGTCAGGAAAGCTTGACACTTTCCCCATCCAGGCAGATTCTGGAAAACCAACGTGGATTATGATCTTCCCTAGGGTCCTGCCGCCCTGTGTGGCGCCGTTTCTGAGGGGAGCAGATGCCCTCTCCCACGGCAACTGTGTGAATGTGTGAACTTCTCCTACTTCCCACTGGAGCACCCGTGGAACAAGCCTGCTCCGTTCCCCTCCTGCTGGAGAACTCCCTAACTGTTGTGTTGACTCCTGAATCCCCCTGCTGGCGGCTCCTCCCCCCTCCCAGGTTCTAAGCTAGTGGGACTGGGGCCTTTCATGAGGGCATCCTGTAAATGCCACTCTGTAGGCAACCTCTTTATTACCTGACCCTAGCCCAGTCCACAGTGGGGACAGTGGCAACCTGGTGTTTATTTAAGTGTGTAAGTGGTGAAACAGAGACTGACCTCCTCAGGATCCGGGTGTGGCATTACACTCAAAATTGGGTGCAATACTCTGTGGTGACTGAAGCCTCTGGGGCGCCACATATGTAGGAATTTAAACCCATTTAGCCAAAAGTGCATTTGTACATAAACACATCTTGTTAACAATGAAGTGTTGTAATTCTTTGTAAAGAAATTCTCTGGGTTTAGGTCAGGACTCTGTGTACTCTTAAGTTTATGGTCATTCATTTGGGCATAAGTAGTAGTCTTGCAAGGACAGGAAGAAGCCATCCCAAACTTGGAACCGTATGATTGTCTAATTTTGTCTTTTATTTTATCTAGGGTTAACATTTTACCCTTTGATCAAAATAACAGAGTGAACTGTGAAAACCAGTCACATGCCATTGACACACTCGCATCAGATGGCTGATGAGAGCTGTGGGGTAATATTTACAGGGGAGATATTATGTCGCCACCTGTGGTATGCGGCCAGATAGGTGACGCCGCTGCTTTTTGGTTCTCCTTGGGGTCGGTGGTGACGCAGCAGAGATGGAATAGCTCTCCACAGGTAGAGCTGGGCCCCAGGACTGTCGGGAGTAGTAGTCTGTAATGGCGGGGCGCAGGGAATAACCAGACGACACAGGGATGCAGTCAAAAGGTCTTTACTCAGAGTTCCAGGTTAGCACGTCCAGACAAATGCTGCCTTTGGACTGCCGGGTCCTGCTGTAATGGGCTCCAGCTGATCACAGATAGTTAGGAGGCACAACCCGGTACACCCTTCTGTGTCCCTGTCCTGGTCGTCTTCTGACGCTGACCTCTAACACCTGTCCTGCGCCTGCACACACAAAGCCCTGAGCCGGTGTCTGCGGGCCCTCTTGGGTGGCTTGAAGCTCTATCCTTTTCGCCCTATGTGGTCACCTTTTCACTGGATGTGTGTGGATTTGACTTCAGCACTTTAAGTGACCTCAGCCTCTGGTTAGCTAGCTGAATCTTTTAAGCTCTCCACTGGTTGAGGGGCCGGTCCCCTACTGCGGCCAAGTTCTTCTACTCTGGTATGTGGAATGAGGCCATGGGAGTATGGTCGCTTCCCGTGGGCTCGAGGACCCTTTGGGTAAGAACGCATTTTGCGTTTCCACCTGCGTTTCTGCTGCTTTTTATATCCGTTTTGAGAAGCACCTTTTTCATGCCAAAAGGCATGGGTTTGGATTTTCCAGCAAAGTCTATGGAAAATGGTGATTTTCAGACCCCCCCCCCCTTTTGCGTTTCTAAATGCTGCGTTTAATTTGCATATTTTGTGGCAAAAACCATGTGTTCAAAGAAGCAGCATGTCAGTTGTTTTTGCCATTTTGGGTGCGTTTTGTTAACATTGAAGACAATGAGAAATGGCAAAAACCAAGAATCTTCAAATTTTCTGCTTTTTACCTGCTTTTTTGGTGCAGAAAACATGCGTTTTGGACTACCAAAACGCATGCTTTTTGGACATTAAAATAATGATTTCATATGTCCCTTTACACACACACATATAGTCCGACAATTAAATTAAAGAAAGTTAATAATTTATTGCTATTTTTCCAATAAATAGCATATTACCGCTATAATTTTATTAATTATTCCTTTTTACTAAATTATTTCTAAAATTCTGTTCCTTTTTTTTTTTTTTTCTTTTTTCATTGTGTTTGACTGTTTTTAAACTTTATTTAGCAGTGTCTTGATGTTCAAAACGCAGGTGAAAAAGCATGCAAAAAGCGCTGAAAACGCATGTAAAACGCGGTAATACGCATGCGTTTTCAACGCTAAAGTTCAGAAAAAGGCAACTTTGGTCAAATCAATTAAGTCCAAAACGTGCGTTTAGAACTGCAAGTAGGTGAACGCAAAGTGCGTTCTTAGCCTTTCTGTCGTGTGCCTGGGCCAAGCTGCTGCAGCTCCAGACCACAGGTCTTGACTCCTCCACTGCTCAATCTCGACTGACTACCTTTCTACAGGCTGCTCCCACCAACTAGACTCCACCCCCTAACCTGGCCTCGGACTGTCACTACGCTCTTACCACGGTCTGATGAAGGGTTGCTGAGTGAGTGTCTGTGTTTTGTGTATACCGGTTTGTGACCCCTTCCTTACTCAGGAATGGGATGCTACACTTCTGGCTGAGATGCAGTACCTCTGTGGCGACTGAAGCCTCAGGGGCACCACACCATGATCCCTCCTGTACCAAATTTTCCAGTGAGCAATATGGCCCCAATTCATCACAAGCTGTGATTTTTTTTCTCGACTGTCTAGATCTGGGGAAATGGAGGCAAGGTGTAATCAATTTCCCTGATTTATGAAGAGGCAGCATATCAAAAATGTTACTCCAGTCCTTGACACCTATACATATATACATATACGTATGTGTTGAAAAGTATTAACATGTGAAGGATGTTATTAACCCCTTCATCCCGAGTGATTTTCAGTGTTTCGTTTTTGTTCTTTTTCCTCCCCGTCTTCTGAGAGCCATAACTGTATTTCGTCAATATTGCCATATAAGGGCTTATTTTTTGTGGGATGAGTTTTACTTTTGAATGACACCATTCATTCAACCACATATTGTACTGGAAAAAAGGAAAAAAAAATCCATACATGTCAGCATGATTCCATAGGTCTGTACGAGTTCGTAGATTCCAAACATGTATAGTTTATCTAAGTGATGAAAAAAATTCAGAAGTTTTTCTAAAGAAGGAAGAAAAACAAAACACTTTTGTCGCCCTTTTCCGAGACCCATAACGTTCTCATATATTTTTTTTATTTTTTTGGGGGGGGAATATAGGGGGCTCAGTAATGGCTTATTTTTATTTTATTTCATCTTGAGCTGACGTTTTCAATGATACCATTTTTATGTAGATGCAACTTTATCACCTCTGCATTTCAATGCATTGCTGCGGTGACTAAAAAAAACGTAATTTTGACTTTGAGTTTTTGGTGTTTTTTTGTTTTTATTTTTTGCCATGCTGTATACAAATCAGATTAATTTAGTTTACATTTTGATCAGGCATTTCTGAACCCGGCAATACCAAATGTGTGTTTTGTTTTTTTTTTAGTTTTTTTTTTTAAGTTTCAACAGGGCAAAAAGGGGGGTGATTTGAACATGGTTTTTAAACTTTTTTTTTTTTTTTTTTTTTTTTCCTTATTTTACTAGTCCTCCTAGGGGACTTTATGCTCTAATCGCTTCTCCTTATCAGAGCGGTGCTTCAGCAGACATGTGCGGGGATTACTGCAAGTTTGCTGCTGGAGCCTGCGGTAACTTTGTATGTGATTTGTTCGTGAAGTAGTTAAAGTAGACAAAAATTTTAACACTACAGGTGCAGATAAATGGATATTAACCGTCATAAAGTAACAAAGGAAAAAACAGATGCAATATGCAGTGTTAGTCACTAGAGGTCCTCAATATATAATTTTCCTATACCTCCCTTTATCTCTAAGATATTGTTAGATTAGCCAGATTGCACAAAGCCCATAAGCAAGTGCACTGTTTTTTTTTTGTTTTTTTTTTAGATTATATATATATTATATTTATTTAGATTATATATATATTATATATATATATATATATATATATATATATATATATATATATATATATATATATATATATATATATATATATATATATATATATATATATATATATATATATATATAATTTTTTTTTACTATATTACATTACATCAAATATATATATATATAGCAATGTAATACTGTATAGTAATATTTTTTATACTGAATATCTAATGTAGTGTAGTAATAAAATGTATCTAATATATATCTATAATTCTTTATATATACTTTGTTACATTTATATATATAAATATAATATATTAATTTTTTTATTTTTTTTTAATCAATGTAATAGTGTGTGTGTGTATATATAAAGAAAAAAAATATATATATTATAATATAGTGGAGTTATAAAAATTCATAGCAGATTTGTATTGCACATAAGCCTAAGAAAATCCATAAAGACCTGTTGTCCGGCCACAATTAAAATGCAGTATTTGCTATAAAGATAAAATGGCTTTGTGCGTGGTGCAGGGCGGTAGCCGTGGGTGAGGTACTTATCTCTTACACCCCGGCACATTACATGAAAGTGGGGATACCAGTTGGGCGTGTGGATATGTGCTATGGGGGTGCTACGCACTTGCAGGCTGCATGATACTGGTGACTCCGCTCGCCAGGACCAGAGACCACCACTCAAAAAAAGATTTTACCAAATGGTAACTTGGTAACTCCGAAGACCTGGTATCGGACGTATATCAGTTTGCATGGAATGCTCTATTGAGGAGTTTAATTATCTGTTTCTAAAGGTTTCTAATATCTTTTGTGTTTGTGTTTTTTTTTTTTGTGTAGGTTTGCTGGTGGACACCACTGGAAACTATACAGCAGCATTCCTTCTAAGCGGGTTTTCTATGATATGTTGTGCCCTATTATTAGCATTTGCAAAATTGTTCAAAAAGTTAAAGCGCAAACGGATGACGATGACTGTGCCAACATCTGACACCAAGCAGGAGATCTGGACTAATGGAGATGTGACTTCTGCAACCACCGAAGAGTGTAACCACAGGGAGGTTTAGATCATTCTGTCTAAATGGACAGTGATTTACGTTGCCTGGATTTCTAAGATCAGGCAGAAAACCAGAAATCAGGAATGCGCTGGATTATATTCATCATTGTTGAACACCAGCCGGTATCTTTCAGGCTACGATTTTAATATTTTATAAATTGCACAAACAATTTGAAAGAATTTACCCGCTCGTCAGTTTATGCCCATTGCATAGGAAATTCAGAAAAGCTGCACTTTATAAGGAACATTCTTGAAATCTAGATGAATTGTAGTGACTCTCTCCTAACATAGGAGTAGTTTTTAGGATATTACAGTATTTTTTTAAACTTTACGTCCCACGGTGAGCTAGACCTATGTGGATGTGCGATTGGTTTTATTTCTATGCAATAAAAGATGATTTATGAAGGTTTTCTCACTGGAAAATAAATATTTAGTTTTTCTAGATGAGGATGACTCAAAAAATAAAAACAAAACATTGTGATGTCAGCAGAATAAAGAGTGTGGTGTAAGCGGCTATGTCGCTGAGAAGACGGCAATGAAAATGGCATGCGTGATCGCTTTCACAGGGAACATTTTTGCACATATTGTATTGCCAATGTATCATTTTACTTTCTGTGAATTTCTTACCATTTTAATAGTTGTCAAGTGTACAAGCCTAATGAGTGCCCGAGCCCTGATACATTACTACTGCTGTGAGTTATAGTCTGGATATTCATTGAGGAGGATATACCGTACTTTTAAAGTCGGATCTGGTCATTTGCACTGATTGAACAGATTTAGTAAGAAATCAATCTCTGCTTCTTTCTGATAGTCCCAAATGCCCTGCAAAGACATAGATTTAAAGGAATTCTGTAAGTAAAATCATTCCCCCTCCCAAATTGCATATATGGTCCTGCTGGTCATTGAATGCTAAATCCTTTGACGCCTTTTATATCATCTACATGTTGCTGCATTCCCAAGTAATCGATGTTATCAATTACATGCAAATGAGGAATTGTGTCCTGGGCGCATCGGAGCCTTTGACTCCATAGGTTTATACCGGCCAGCCGTAGCCTCCTTAACTTGATTGATGGCTCACTGTATGATTTCTTTACCTGTCGCCTGATGTCACACAAACCGTGAGCTAGAAGTCAAGCTAAAGAGGCCAATGCTGGGCAGGGAAACTGTTTTAGGAGGCAGAGGCTTGAACAGTCTTTAGTCATGCCCAGAATACTTAATGCCTAATTTACATATTAACTTACAGCTTTAATTGTAGTCAATAACAGAAGACATAAAGGTGTTTGTTTGATTTGGCTTTCAAAGACCTGCATGCTTATATATGTGTTAGTAAGAGCATCCCATCCAAGCCTCCAAACAAAGTTCCCTTCAAAAGACAACGTTCTGAGAGCTTAGGCCACTTTCACATTGAGTTTTCACCTACGTTTAGTGGTCCCGTCGGAGCATCCGTCTGAAACCCCTCCCACCCCCCTTGAAACGTGTTTCTGATGCATACGCCAACTGGGCCATTGACTATAATGGAGCAGACAAAGTCAGCGTATGCTGTGTTTTGCTCCATTTTTGGGCATATACGTTTTCTGCAGGCAGACACCCAGACGTAGTAAACTGCAGAAAATGTATATACCCAAAAATGGTGCAAGACAGACCACACGATGACTCAGTCTCCTCCATTATGGTCAATGGCCCCGTTGACGTATGCGTCCAAAACACATTTTGAGGGGCGGGAGGTTCAGATGGATGCCCCGATGGGACCAGTGAATGTAGGTGAAAATGCAATGTGAAAGTGGCCTTAGACTGCTCCCACTAGTGGCAGTCGAAAGATAATATTTCACGTGTATGTCGTTGCAGGACTAAAACTTTATAAAATCACAGAAGCTTGAGCACAATTAAAATATATGAAGAACTTAATCAGCACTAAACTTTAAAGTAAATCTCCTCTGTTAAATTAGTTTAAGGAATAACTTCTTCCAAATTTGTATATTCACATGGGAACTAATATACAGTATTTTTATCGATAACTGTGGCATTAAGGTCAATTACATTGACTTTTGAAACTCTACTTATAATGTAGAGGTATTGGATGAAGGCAGACACGTTAGGTTATTTAAGAGCACTTACTGATACTATTTCATATCAGATTGACTCACTGGAAAGGCTTTCTTCTTTTCCTCCTGTTCTACTTCTTCCCCTTTTTCCTTTTACTTTCTACTCTTCCCTGCTTCCTCCTCCTGCCTTCTCCTCCTGCCTTCTCCTCCTGCCTTCTCCTCCTGCCTTCTCCTCCTGCCTTCTCCTCCTGCCTTCTCCTCCTGCCTTCTCCTCCTGCCTTCTCCTGCTGCCTTCTCCTGCTTTCTCCTTTCTCCTCCCTCCTTTCTCCTCCTGCTTTCTCCTTTCTCCTCCTGCCTTCTCCTCCTGCCTTCTCCTCCTGCCTTCTCCTCCTGCCTTCTCCTCCTGCCTTCTCCTCCTGCCTTCTCCTCCTGCCTTCTCCTCCTGCCTTCTCCTCCTGCCTTCTCCTCCTGCCTTCTCCTCCTGCCTTCTCCTGCTGCCTTCTCCTGCTGCCTTCTCCTGCTGCCTTCTCCTGCTTTCTCCTTTCTTTTTTTTCTTCCCCTTAGATTAACAGAAATTTGCATGACCAAAGACTAACTGTACTCAGAACCTGACAATTCAGATTTGACTACTGCTAGCCTGAATATTTGACCCAACTTCTGTAATACAGGGGTCCAGAAATATGATATTTTATGATGCAGCGTCTCTGCTGTTATCCCACAAAGTTTAAATCACAAGAGAAAACAGTGATCACAGGCTCTACAGCTTCTTGAACCTTCCTACAAAAAAAAAAAAATCCCACCCCCCCTTCCCCTGTTGGCCTCCTAGACCAAGGCAATACTGACCAGGAAGAATGGAAGGTGAAATTAAATTTTCACTCTTGACTGCAGTCACATTTGACAGATTTTTAGCAGAATTAATGTAAATGGGATGAACACCTTTTATACCTGAAAATGCTATTTGTTATATTTTAAATATTCTACTCTTTTGTGCTTACAGCTTCACTGTAGACTCATGTGTCCATTTTTACTAATGGCAAATTCTGTCGGCTGATCCTACAGACATATTTTCTAAAACATACAGTCAGGTTGGAGTCAAATTGAGGATGGGTACAAACGTGTTTGTGTTCAGAACGAATATACTTGGTATGTTTGTAGTCTGTATTTATGGATAAACATACCGTAGGTCTACATAGGACCTATAGACACCTGCTTAGATATTAATCCAGACTATTAGGAAAATTGCTCTTTTATATTTTTAACATTGGTGTACATACTTTTTAAATTATAGATGAAATCTACATACTATATACATGCTGCCATTAGTTGGGACACAATATTAGCCTCCGAAGAGAAGAATTATTGACATTTGTACCATTCAGAATAATAATGGCCAGAAATAGAGGTTCTTAAGAAAATCTGTCCCCACTATTGAAATATGTTTTAGTAAATAATGGATTCTTGATGAAAACACTATTCTGGAACCTTTTTTCTTAGAATATTACTTTGTTCTGTTCCTGTTATTCCACTTATAAATTCATGAATTGATACTTGGGTGTTACTAATTAGGGGTGTGCCCCTTTATTACCAAATAATATCGAATCGGTGTTAACATTGCCAATCTCAGTAGGGACACACTCCTTTCACCAGGGGAATTCGAAACGCCCAGTTGCCAATTCATTATTTTCCTCAAGGAATACCTGAGAAACTAAGCAAGGCAGAGTTCTGAGAAAAAATGTTTTAATTACTCTTGAAATATTTCATGATACTACCATTTTTCTAATGTGTCTCAATGTGCCTTACTTTTATGAGCTGTTTTCATGTTGTCATCTCACCATGACTTATTTCATAACAAAACAGAAATGAGTTTTTTTTTTGCATTAAAAATTACCTTTGAAATTATTGAGCTAATTTGCCATTTTTCCTTGAGTAACTATAAATGTACACCCCTAAAGGTTGGGTAATGTAGGGTGTGGTTATATCATTGCTACCAGTCAGCGTTAACCACATGGAGAGGAGGACATGTATTGAATGCAGACGAAACTTTTACTGGTAAAAGCAGCAAAGCAAGTGTGTGTGTGTGTGTGTGTGTGTGTGTGTGTGTGTGTGTGTGTGTGTGGATCACCAGAAGAAGGCAGAGAATGCTGCTGAAACATGTTGTGAAGTGGTTTTCCTGATTTCTGAATAAGGCCAGAGTCACATTTGCGAGTGCCTCGCATGTAACGCGCGCGAGTCTCTCATTGAATCACCCAGCATGGCTGCACACTCTCCAGACAGGAGCATCTCGGCTGCATATAGATGCATGCAACTGACCCGCTACTGTCAAGTGTGTGAAGCCATGCCAGGTGATTCAATGAGAGACTCACGCGAGTTACACGTGAGGCACTTGCAACTGTGACTCCGACCTAAAGAAGTAAATGTAACTGTGCCTGATTCCCCTGCTTCCAAGGTTTGGTGCCCAAATAATACCGCTGCACTTTCTTCTCTACCTACCATCCCTCATCGGGGAGAAAGCAGACAGAGCTGACTTAGAGAGGTACCTTCCCAAAGTAAAGGACCTGCCACTCCAGGATCCAGGAGGCGTCACACATTCCATGCTTAGCCGATTCCAGAACCCATAATCACTCGGGCATGTGGTGGGCATTACACACCAGCAGCATTCCCCTGGGTTGTGTGAGGATTGCACAACCCTTTCAGGTTAGTGGTTCTAATTTCACCCCCCCCTTCACTGGGCCACTAGGTGTTCACTTGGAGCGCCCCTCCGTCTCCCTTTTTATCTCCTAGCAAAGCAACTGTGTGTCACATCTGCACCAGAGCCTGCTCCTGCGACTTTTGCTTAGATTTCAGAACCAGAAGCTTTGGAAGACGCAGGCTCTGTCCAGACACAGAAGTTGGAGGGGCTTTGATCTGCAATGCTATCCAGTCTGATAATACGGGTGTGTGTGCTTTTCAGCTGAACTTATCCGCTCCTTGCTTCAACCAATAGGAAAGCACCACACCCTAATAACTCTTCCAGCTTACTGCTGGAAGCTGCCAGATATAGTTTGTGCTTCTATGGTTAAGTCTGTTGCTTTTGCTCTTTTAAGGCCACTTTACACACAGCGACATCGCTAGCGATGTCGCTGGTGAAAGCACCCACTCCCGTCGGTTGTGTGTCACGGGCAAATCGCTGCCCGTGGCGCACATCGTTTGTCCCCGTCACACGTACTTTCCTAGTGACATCGCTGTGGCCAGCGAACCGCCTCCTTTCTAAGGGAGCGGTTCGTGCGGCGTCACTAAGCGGCCGCCCAATAGAAGCGGAGGGGCGGAGATGAGTGGCCGTAACATCCCACCCACCTCCTTCCCCCCCCCCCCCTCATTGGCGGTGGCCGCAGGTACGATGTTGTTCCTCGTTCCTGGGGTGTCACACGTAGCAATGTGTGCTGCCGCAGGAACGACGAACAACGTAGTACCTGCAGCAGCAATGATATTTGAGATTAGAACGACGTGTCAATGATCAACGATATGGGGAGTATTTTTGATCGTTAACGGTCGTTCCTGCGTTTCACATGCAACGACGTCTCTAACTAGGCCGGATGTGTGTCACGAATTCCGTGACCCCCAACGAAATCTCGTTAGCGATGTCGTGTGTAAAATGGCCTTTAGTGTTGGTGATTTCCTATTTTAACCTCAGCTTGTTTTGACTTTTCTCCGGCCTGACAATTTTGTACTTTGCTGCCCTTTTGGTTTTGACCTGGTTATCTAACTATATTTTTGTCCAGCTTGCACCACCTAACAGCAGCTGACTCTGTAGTCCTTGCCCAGGGACCCTTGGCTAAGTCAACATCCCTGTTTGTGTTAAAGAGTAGCTTGCGGAAAGCCTGTTTGTGGTAGCCATTATAGAGTTGCTAGGCGATCACTTACAGAGCCCGTTTACATTATATTTAACGCAACATATTATGGATCTACTCCAAACGGTGGTGGATCAAAAGCAACACCTGGCCCATTTAGAACAAGGTTAATCTCAATGACCGATTTTCAGGTGAATGGAAAGTTTTTAGGTTTTGCCTTTTAGAGAAACTGACATCTTAATTGTGGGTGGGGCCCACAATAAGTCTGGTTCTGAGATGAAGCCTGTGGGATTACTCAAATCCATGCTGCAGGGTAACCCGTAGGCTTGGGTCTTCTGCCTATCCCCTGATGCTCCAGAACTCTTCACTGTATACTTTGGTTTTTTTTTAGTCTTAGGACTCCTGTGTGATGACTCAGACTGAGTAGCTTTAGCTGAAAGTAAATTAACTGCACTCTGTCAGGGGTGATGTCCTGCTGAGGATTATTGCACAGAATGTTGGCCTTTGGACACTCAGTGGACTGACAGGACCCTTCGCTATCAGTTTTGCTCCATACTCTGAGTAAGTTAAAAACATGTTGGTTTAGTTCCCTTCTCCGGACTCTTGACGCTACAGTACTTCTCTTGGTAATCTGACTGGATAGGCAATTACACGAATTCAGGCAGGAACACACTGCTGACTCTGCACTTTCTCCTAAGACTTGTTTACCTATTGCCTTTACTGAGGAGCTCATGCAGAGTGGGGGGAACTCGCTACAATCAACTTCAAGAGCTCAAACAACACAATCTGTTTTTTGGTAACTGCTGTGGAGATCTGGATGGCAGACCTCTTCCTGTCCAAGATAACAACCACCACCAGAGAAACAGCAGTGCCTGGGTGGGTCCAAGGATGTCCACCTAGGCGCACAGGTATTTCCCAGTTATTCTGCAAAATGATGGCTACAGATCACTAATCTTGCATATAAAAGTCTGTGCGGCTACAGGCCTTTATTGGTTTGAGTTCTGCAGCAAATTTTTGCTGCCAAGAGGGCAAAGGACCTTGGTTTATCCTTGCTACAATTAGTCTTTCCCATGTAGGTCACTGCTATTGATACACCTAACCCAGGGTATGGTCACTAAGGAGGTGTCCCTGCTCGTTGATGCTTTACCTTTTGAACCAGTCTAAATTTTTGTGTCCTTGGAAACATGTGGTCTTGGGCATGGTATGGTTATGCAAACCTAACCCAGTCATTGACTGATACCGGTGGGGGAGAGACTTTGAAAGCAGGCTCTGTTGCGGCACTCATCATACAGGCAGTATAAGAGGAACTACCATGTATCTACGGTATACTGCTGCTGCTTCTGAACATGCCCCAAATGGAGAGACAATCAGGAATCCCTCGGTTTCCATGCACCTTGTATTTAAAATATTGCAACAGCTAGTCTTATCCCACAAGCTCAGGGAAAACTGGAAATTAGAGACAAAGCATACAAAGGAGAAAATTGATGCAAAATCCAGGACATACATCAAATAATGATCAGAAATCGTGTTTTTCCTCATGCATTTGCAATATGGTTGTAAACTGAAATGACTTTGATGCTTTAAATGTGCATACTGCTTATTTTTGAAATGGCAGATGTTACTACTGAGCTCTTAATAAGTTGTAAATTCCAGTAACTCCACAATGTATTTATAAATGAGAATAGCCATATGCACTCCTTTTGCGATTTGTTGCAACAAGAATAAGAATTCTTCTTATTCACATCAACTTTCAGTTGCTGCACCCTTGTCCCACCAAATAGCAGAAAATGCCATCTTTTGATTTAATGTATCAACCCATATTACTGACACAGTTTATGCATTGTTCTAATATAAAAGAATTAAAAGACTGAATGAAACTGATGTCTTTACATGAGAAACACAATGTTTGCTTGTACTCTTGTGTTTGTGTTAACTTGGCCACAATCACTGGAATATGCAGATAGACAGGAAGGACACTTGATGTTTGGGAAGAAAATATTAACTTCAGCAAAACCAAAGATGAAAATTAGTTGTTTTTTTTTTTTTTTTACCATTTGGAAGTCTTAAGGCTTGTTCGCACGTAAATGCTGAAATTTCTGCAGCGATTTGACAGCACACGTGCGCTTCAAACCGCTGCAGAAACACTGCGTAATGGATGCAGTGTTTCAGCAGATCACATGCAGATTTCATGCGTGCTGGATGCTGCCTCTCCCATAGACAGAGTGGGAGGTGCAAAGCACACGGAATAATTGACATGCTGCATATTTTAACGCACGGATTTGGGTCAAAATTTTAGCATCCACCCACTATCACCACTATTGTATGCCATTGTAATGGAACACCTAGCAGTTGCACTAAGGAGCCATCCAGATATCCATGGCATTTTGATAGGCCAACATAAACATAAATTGTCCTTATACGCAGATGATCTTTTGTTATAGGTCACAAATCCAAGGGTGTCCCTGCCGGTGATCATGAGGGAGTTCAACAGGTAAGGCTTTGTGAGTAATTTTAAGGTTAATCTTACAAAGTCAGAAATACTAAATATTAATCTACCGACAACAGAACAGGCCCTACAAAACCTTTTTCCATGCAATTGGTGTTCTTCCTCCATGCAATATCTGGGAGTAAGACGGATACCAGACCCCTCACAACTCTTTCGACTCCATTATCAACCTTTACTCACCCGAATAATGAAAGACCTTCAGAAATACAGGGGGGTGAAACTATCATGGTTTGGCAAAATTAATGTTATTAAAATGGACATCCTCCCCAAGCTACTCTACCTTTTCCAAGCTGTGCCGATAGTGTTACCAAATAGTTTATTTTTAAGCAACTTAATATGGCATGTTCTAAACTGGTGTGGGGAAATACAAAATCAAGACTTACAAGGAAGCTCCTCTGTAAACATAAAAGTAGAGGAGGGGCAGGTTTACCAGACTTCAGGAACTATCACAGAGCAGCTGTCCTCGTCAGAATCATAGATTGGTTCCATTGTGCGGATGTAAAGCAGTGGGCATCTCTTGAGAATGATCTTTCATCAGTCAAATTATCTTCACTCCCTTGGGTCTCCAAAAAGTCCTGTCAACAGCCCATACTACATGCTTCACTGACATGAGATCTACTTAGAATTTGGGATAAGAAGAAACAAAAAACAACAGAGTATTCAAAGGCTGAATATATAAAACATCAATTTTTTGAGTATATATAAAAATTTTTTTTTAATTTATTACAATTTATATAAATAAATATATACACTTTCCCTGAAGAAGCTACAACTCGTGTTGCGAAACGCGCGTAGGAGGGTATTTCTTTGCTGGTGTGGGATGCCTTGGTGACCACCTTCATTATTATGTGTAAGTCTTGGGACTCTTTACTTTATATTATGTGACTGGCTTTTACGGTGCCTCTTCTTTGCCTTGACTGTGGGATGTTGACTTAGCCTATGGTATTATGCATATACTGTGTTGATGATAGGGACGCCGCACTTGCCAGCCACTTGTGACTATTCCCTTGTCTAGTTCCCTTTCAGACTACCTCCCCCCTTATATGGTGGTTTGTGCCTTTGCTCCCCATCAACATGTGGGTCCTCACCTTTTGTTTCTCATTAGCACCATTATATAAATTGTAATAAATTAAAAATGTTTTAATATTTATACTCAAAGAATTGATGTTTTATATATTCAGCCTTTGAATACTCCGTTGTTTTTTGTTTCTTTCTTCTGAGCCTTATGGAGTGGCATAGATACTGATACGAGATGTGCCTCTGTTCAATTATTTTGTGTCTTAGAATTTGGGATAACCTTATAACGAAACAAGCTCTCTCGGGTATCCTGGGTCCCATGACACTAATATTTGACAACCCTGACTTCCCACCGGGAGTGGGGGTAGAGAGGTTTTTAATGTGGACAGTTAGTCATAAAATCAGACTTACTCATGTGTGGTCTACCTTCCAGTCATTCCCTACTTTATAAAGCCTGAGACGCTCCCTCCCAGACCAGCATATAACCTGGTTTATGTATTTACAGCTCCGATCCCTTCTACATGCCCTCCTGCCGTCTCAGGTGCCTTGTTCGGAACTAACGCCTTTTGATTCTCTGCTGATTCAGGATACACCTCCCTGACATTCCATCTCAGGTCTACTAAATCCTTACCCAGCAAAATGATGGGACTAAAGGCCCAGTCACACACAACGACTTACCTGCGATCCCGAAAACGATGCGACCTGATAGGGATCGCAGGTAAGTCGCTGGGAGGTCGCAGGTGAGATGTCACACAGTCAGATCTTACCAGCGATGCAGAACAATACAGGTCGCAGTAGCGACCTGTATAACGATCGCAGCAGTCACTGTGTGACCCTGTCACACAGTGTCAAACACAGCGATGTGTCCTGCCCAGCAGGACATCACCTTTGAAGAAAATGGCCTGGACCATTCTGCAACGACTAGAGATCTCACAGCAGGGGCCTGATCGCTGGTAAGTGTCACACATAACGAGATCGCTAACGGGATCGCAACTGCGTCACAGAAACCGTGACTCAGCTGCGATCTCGTTATGTGTGACGGTACCTTTAGCCGTGGTTTGAAAGAGAAAGGGAAAAGGAACTAGGAATGGTATTTACCACTGACCATTGGGAAAAAGCATTTTTTTTATTTTTTTTTTTTGTACACACAAGCTCCCCTTGACCTCTAAAGCCCAGGAACAAAATTATAAACTGATCACCAGATGGTACAGATATCCAACAGACTTAGGCGGGCTTTGCACGTTGCGACATCGCAAGCCGATGCTGCGATGTCGCACGCGATAGTCCCCGACCCCATCGCAGGTACAATATCGTGTGATAGCTGGCGTAGCGAAAATTATCGCTACGCCAGCTTCACATGCACTCACCTGCCCTGCGACCGTTGCTCTGGCCGGCGACCCGCCTCCTTCCTAAGGGGGCAGGTCGTGCGGCGTCATAGCGATGGCAGGCGGCCAATAGCGGCGGAGGGGCGGAGATGAGCAGGATGTAAACATCCCACCCACCTCCTTCCTTCCGCATAGCCGCCGGCGGCAGGTAAGGAGATGTTCCTCGCTCCTGCGGCTTCACACACCGTGATGTGTGCTGCCGCAGGAACGAGGAACAACATCGTACCTGTCGCGGCACCGGCATTATGGAAATGTCGGTGAATGCAACGATGATATGATAACTATGTTTTTGCTCTCGTTCATCGTATCATCTAGCATTTACACAGTACGATGTCGAAAGTGACGCCAGATGTGCGTCACTTTTGATTTGACCCCACCGACATCGCACGTGCGATGTTGCAATGTGCAAAGCCGCCCTTACACAAAATATACCCCTCAGTCTCAGATTCCTGCTGGAGATGTGGTTCAGCCTCTGGTAACATGCTACATATATGGTGGGATTGCCCATCTATTCAGAGACATGTAAATAAACATCAAAGATTTTATTCCACAGTTGCTGGTGAGATGGTACTGTGGCGCCCCTGACCTGGTCAGGCACCACTGAGTACTGCACCCATGCTGGGGACAGTACAAAACAGGTAATCCAGAAGGCTGACCGAGGTGTGACTACACAGGCGCATAGTGATCAGGTCTCACACATGTACCTTTGGGAGGACCCCTGGGGATCCCAGGAGGGGGCGAAGCCGGTGCGAAGCCTCCATCTCCACTCAAGGGGTGTGGTAGAGAGCCTGGTTGCTAGGTGGTGTAGGCAGGCACAAAAGGGAAAAGAGGAAGGAGGAGGAGAGAGCAGTCTGAAGCAGAGTGTGGAGGAGTGAGGAGCATGGAAGTGGAGCTCAGACAGGAGCAGCAGTGCAGGTCCCACGAGTGAGCCGGTTTAGTGTGCAGCTCAGGGAAAGCAGACGTGAGGAGCAGACCCTGGAGCTGTGACAGTCTAACAGCGTCCGCGCAGTGACTACCGACGGGGGAGAACGGTCACCTAGTAGTGCTACCCGAAATCCACACACAGCTAAAGAGAGAGCAACGGAGTGGGAAGTAAGGAGACTGCCAGGGAGTTACCAGGCCCAAACGGGTAGCAGGTCCCAGTGCGGAGATAGATCCAGCTTTCTTCTGCCAAACCTGCTTGAGGGGGCACTTCACACCCCCAAGACCACACTACAGAGTCCGCAGCCACGTAGCCGCAGTTAGGGCCCATAGTTCACAGGAGGCAAGCTGCCGGAGTGTCCTGGTCCAGGCTACAAGCAAACGGGCCAAAACGAAGGGGAGAGAGGCACCAGCAACTTCCCTGGGTGACCCCCATAGGGACTAAAAGTCGGGGTTACCCCAAAACGTAAAGGGCTAAGGAAGGCGAGTCGGTAGCCACCCTCATCAGTCAGCCTGAAGGACACCTGGTTCCAGCCTGGTTCATCCCAGCTACGCCCGGGTTACTCACCCTGCCATCTTCAGTGAGTAAAACCCCTGAAAGACATTCTGCTTGTGTTGAGTTATTCTGCGCCTTGTGGTTCTACACACCTACACAGGGCCCTGGGGCTTGCCTCACTCTCAGGAGGCTATCACAACTGACTGCACCCACCATCAGCCCCAGGCATCCCTTAATCTGCAGTGGCGGTCCCCACTGACCGCAATTCTGAGAGTGGCGTCACGACAATCCTAAATAGAAAATCTCCTACCTGTGACAAGATCCAGCTGCGTGGAGTCCCTGAAGGTAATGCACCGACACAACACTGGAGGGGCTTCACATCTGGCGTCACGAACAGGATAAGGACTAGACCTGTTCAGACAGGTGACCATGTGCCTGGGCGGTCCGCTTGAAAAATTGGAAGCGCCGCCATATTGCCACCATGAAAAGCGCGCTGAAAAACAACAGCAGCCCGCGCTGGGAGAAGTTACCGCCCACGAAGAGGTGTGGCTACCCAGAGATCCCCTGCAGAGTTCTGACCTCGCCAGTGATGAGAGCGGAGGCGTTCAGAGACGTCGGGACAGAAAGGGAGCCAGAAGCCTGCTGTTAGAGGAAATGGCGTCTGGACGCAGAGACCCAGAACCAGGCTCCGCTGCCTGGTGGTATCGGGAGCTTGCCCAGTTCTGCGACCGACTGGAGGCCAGGGTCGTAGAGCAGATCAGAGAGGGACGCACGGAGCTTCTGGAGATGGCTGCAGCGGTTCAGGCCTATGAGAGGGGAACCGCACGACGAGTGCCAGACCGAGCGACGACGACTCAGACCCCGATGGTGCCACCGATGGGTGAGTCCAGTGTTGCCCTTGCCAGCGCGAGTGCCCCGACCCCTGCTGCTACGCCCGCGGTCCCTGAAGAGGCGCCCAGCGCGGCGACGCTGAACCAGGCCGCAGCCACGCCAGGTGCGGCCCGCCAAGTCCAGGCCGCAGAAGCGCCCAGCCCGGCCCGCCAAGATCCCTCCGCAGCCGCGACCCTCCTCCACGCCGCAGGTGTGACGCTGACCCAGGCCGCCGCCATGCTAGGTCCGGCCCGCCAAGCCCAGATCGCTGCAGCGACGTCCAGCCCAGCCTGCACAGATCCCATCGCAGCTGCGACGCCAATCCAGGTCGCCGCAGCGATGCCCTGCCCGGCCCGCCAAGAACCGGCCACAGTAGCGATGCCCGCTAAGACTCCAGCTGCGACCCTGATTGAGGCTGCAACAGCGACGCTGATCCAGGCCGCCGCCATGCCAGGCGCGGCCCGCCAAGACCAGGCCGCCGCCATGCAGGGCACGGCCCACAAAGACAAGACTGCGCAATCATTTACCCCGGCCTGCAAGGCCAGAGCAGACACCGCTCCCCAGTCCAAGGAAGTCCCTGCTAGGAAGTCCCTGCTGGGAGAGGACCCCGAATACTGGAAGCTGAAGGCTGACCTAGAGGCCCAGTTCCCACAGGAGATGGTGGACCGGTATCTGCTCCCTCCGCACACCCACAGGAAGACTCCTGCAACATCCACGCCAAAGAGTCCACCGCCCTGGCCTGCTGATGAACATCCATCCCTAGCGCTGCCACAAGAGGAGTGCTCAGAAGAACTAAGGGGGAGAGGAGGCCAGGAGGCTGAGGAGCTGACCCCGGAGCCATCAGCAGTAGATCCATGCCCAGAGCCAGAGATGTTGCCATATTCCCGCTGGGATGAAGAGGAAGATTTGTCCAGAAACCTCACCTGGGAGCCTGCAAGCAGTGAAGTAGCAACCCAGCAGAATCCAGCCCGCAAGACACGGCGCCGCAGCAGAACAAAGTTTTCCCCTGCACCGCAATCTCCGGATAGAAAAGATGAAGTAACAGCCAGAGACTTGGAAGAGAAACGGTCTTTAAGGAGAGCTAAATCCCAGGTCAGAGGCCCACTTTGTCGAGGAGTTGTGGAAGACTTCAGTTTGAAGAGTGGATATGGTTTCATAGTTGCACCTGGTATGAAAGAAGGCATCTTTGTGAACAGATGGGATGTTAGAGCCCATTTGCCTAGAGGACATCCAGGAAGAAACTTACAGATGGGAGATACAGTGGAATTCACAATGCATCAAGGAGAAAGAGGATGGTATGCACTCGACGTTACGCCATGTACCAGAGATTCCTATAGAAACCCAGCTGTCTTCATACCACAAGAAAAAGAAACAGATACAGAAGAAGAGGAAAGAAAAGATAAAGAACCCATTGAGGAGACCACTACAGATGATGACAGAGATGGAGAAAGCAACAGGTGCCACAGCCCTACAGGCCCAAGCCCTGGTGAGGAGGAATCTGTGTAAAGCATGTAAAGTAAGAAGTACAGCAGTTGAAAAGTTTGCAACGTTAATGTTTAAGAAATGTGCCCACATGAACTAGTGTGAGAAACCCATGAACCTTAAGGCTATGAACTGGCTATAGCCACAAACTCTCGCAGTGTAAATAGTTACCCCAGAGGTACCACCACCAGAGCCAGCCTGTTTAGGGGCCTGGCTCGCCTGCAACCAGGGAGCACGCCTGTTTATGGGGCCTGGCTCGCCTGCAACCAGAGAGCACGCCTGTTTATGGGGCCTGGCTCTCCACCACAAAGAGGGTACCTGGTCAGCACCAACAGTGGAGGCCGCCTCTACATCCTGCCAGAAGAGGCTGAAGGCGCGGCTCCACCAGGCCAGGTATACCCTGAAACTACCCGACCATGAAAGCCGCCTCTACATCCTGCCAGAAGTGGCTGAAGGCGCGGCCAACGTGAGAGGGTTTAGGGTGGGTTAACGGACTTGTGGGTGGAGGGTGGTGATGTATGGTACCTGGTGGTTTTAAAATGTTTTACCATGTTTTACTGTTTTATGCATTTTAAAATGTTGTCTTGCAGCCCGAGGACGTGCTGGTGATAACTAAGGGGGAATGTGGCGCCCCTGACCTGGTCAGGCACCACTGAGTACTGCACCCATGCTGGGGACAGTACAAAACAGGTAATCCAGAAGGCTGACCGAGGTGTGACTACACAGGCGCATAGTGATCAGGTCTCACACATGTACCTTTGGGAGGACCCCTGGGGATCCCAGGAGGGGGCGAAGCCGGTGCGAAGCCTCCATCTCCACTCAAGGGGTGTGGTAGAGAGCCTGGTTGCTAGGTGGCGTAGGCAGGCACAAAAGGGAAAAGAGGAAGGAGGAGGAGAGAGCAGTCTGAAGCAGAGTGTGGAGGAGTGAGGAGCATGGAAGTGGAGCTCAGACAGGAGCAGCAGTGCAGGTCCCACGAGTGAGCCGGTTTAGTGTGCAGCTCAGGGAAAGCAGACGTGAGGAGCAGACCCTGGAGCTGTGACAGTCTAACAGCGTCCGCGCAGTGACTACCGACGGGGGAGAACGGTCACCTAGTAGTGCTACCCGAAATCCACACACAGCTAAAGAGAGAGCAACGGAGTGGGAAGTAAGGAGACTGCCAGGGAGTTACCAGGCCCAAACGGGTAGCAGGTCCCAGTGCGGAGATAGATCCAGCTTTCTTCTGCCAAACCTGCTTGAGGGGGCACTTCACACCCCCAAGACCACACTACAGAGTCCGCAGCCACGTAGCCGCAGTTAGGGCCCATAGTTCACAGGAGGCAAGCTGCCGGAGTGTCCTGGTCCAGGCTACAAGCAAACGGGCCAAAACGAAGGGGAGAGAGGCACCAGCAACTTCCCTGGGTGACCCCCATAGGGACTAAAAGTCGGGGTTACCCCAAAACGTAAAGGGCTAAGGAAGGCGAGTCGGTAGCCACCCTCATCAGTCAGCCTGAAGGACACCTGGTTCCAGCCTGGTTCATCCCAGCTACGCCCGGGTTACTCACCCTGCCATCTTCAGTGAGTAAAACCCCTGAAAGACATTCTGCTTGTGTTGAGTTATTCTGCGCCTTGTGGTTCTACACACCTACACAGGGCCCTGGGGCTTGCCTCACTCTCAGGAGGCTATCACAACTGACTGCACCCACCATCAGCCCCAGGCATCCCTTAATCTGCAGTGGCGGTCCCCACTGACCGCAATTCTGAGAGTGGCGTCACGACAATCCTAAATAGAAAATCTCCTACCTGTGACAAGATCCAGCTGCGTGGAGTCCCTGAAGGTAATGCACCGACACAACACTGGAGGGGCTTCACAGTACCTAGAACCCCACAAGTTGGCCTGCTGTCCATGATTCCAGGGTCTATAGATGTAGTTAAACAACGTCTTTTGAAACCTTGCATGACAGCTGCACACTCAATAATTCCGAGAAAGTGGCGGTCATCCAATGCCCCTACCTTAGGAGACTGGTTTGCTGAAATGGATTTCTTAAGCAGAATGGAGAGATTGTCTTCCCACAGTGAGATGCACCCAGAACGATACTATATGGTATGGCAGAGCTGGATTTTGTTTCGGGATTCGCCCCAATTTGCACATTTTGGATAGAGTTCTATGCCTGGTAAAGGTATATCTTGGTTTGGGACATATTGTCTAACGTGAAATTCTTAGGATCCCCCTCCCCTCCCCCTCCTGCCTTCTCACTCCCCTTCTTTATCTATTTTTCTCTCCTTAATATCTTTACTCTGCTTTTTTCTTTGTCTCTTTTTCTCTTGTGTTTCTTAATCGCTTACATGGTTCAGTAATCACTCGTATGTTTCTACAAAATATGTAGAGGTTTGGTTTTAATTATTGAATGAAATATGGTTTTGTTTGACCAGATGTGAAGTCATATGAAGGATTGGAGAAGAGTCTTTATTTATCTTGGAATATGATTGTTTATACTTTTATAATATTCAATAAAATCTTGATTGATTTGAAAGTTTTGAAAATATATTTAAATAAACAAAATCACTCAATTTTCCTACCTGTTATTTTAAATAATCTAAAAATGTAAAACAATGTTTACTTCTGTAAGTCTTGGCTACCAAAATATTATATATCCCGCGCTGTGAAAAGAAAAAAAAGAAAACTGTAAACGTTTTGCACCATATTGTTTTCCTTAAAAAAAAAAAAAAAAAAAAAGAGCAATTTAAAAAGTTATAAGTACCCAAAATAGTACAAATAGCCAAGCATTGCTCAACACCAGTTATTTTGTGTTCCCTCTTTTTCTGGACAGTCTTTTACCATTTTTGTGCAATTTTATAATGGGATCTTGATTATATATGCTTTCATCATCTTTGACAATAGATCCTCTGGCATTTTTAGCTAGTCCAACAATACATCTTTTTGGTGATATTTTTTTATTTTTTTTTTTAAAATTGTAAAATGTTACATTCTGAATCAAAATCTGTGGCAAAATGGCATGGTTAAAGGGAACCTGTCACATAGGTCAGAATGCATATTCTATCAGCAGATGCATGTGTGCCCTAATTACACCTCCCTACCCATCGCTTTGTTGTAAAATTTGGTAATATGTAAGTAATAAAGTTTTATTACTTCCATATTTCCTATGTAAATAGGGTATTTGGCCCCATGGGCGTCGCATTGCCCTGTGAGCGTTTGAATACTTTCCATGGTATCATGCCCCTGTGGGCATGATACCATGGATTCACATGAGCGACGTCCCCTGTCGCTCCTTCAGATCCCGCGCGTGTTTGCACTTACCATTCCTGGGTGCTCGTTGTCAGTTTCAGACGCACTCTGCGCATGATCAGAAGAGTCTGATCATGCGCAGAGCGCGTCTGAAGCCGGTGAGTGAACACCCGGAAAAGGTTGCGGGACTGGTAAGTGTAAACATGCCTGGGATCTGAAGGAGCGACAGGGGGACGTCGCTCATGTGAATCCATGGTATCACGCCCACGGGCATGATACCATGGAAAGTATGCAAACGCCCACAGGGCAATATGACGCCCATGGGGCCAAATACCCTGCTATTTACATAAGAAATATGTGAGTAATAAAACGTTTTTTATTACCTTCATATTACCCAATTTTACAACACAGGGATGGGTCGGGAGGTGTAATTAGGGCACACATGCGTCTACTGATAGGTCAGAATGCATATTTTATGTGACAGGTTCCCTTTAACCATGCCCAAAGGTTTCTAACCACACAAGGAATTGTCTTCCATGTTTCAGTTCATTACATGGTAAACTAAAAACAATTCAAATAATACAATTTATTGTGCTAAAAATGTCTGGTGTATGGTAAAGATGTCAAAGAAATAGAAGCTGTATAGATTTTAGACAATGGGGATAAGGCATACAAGAAGAGAAAAAACGAGTCTGTTCCTAAAGAAGTTAACATATAATTTAGATATAGTTCATCAAGGACATTTTCTCTAGCTGTGATGAGAGCCATGACTAATAGCGCTTAGTGCCGATAGTGCCCACACAGTTCTCCTCCAAAGATTGATCATTTATTCATCATTTTTCTTCAGCAAAATGAGTAGAACGCATGGCAGAAACCTGTTACCAGACAATCCATGTGGCCCCAGCGCACCCAAATTTGTCACATTATTCCACGCAAATTTACCTATAGTAGATGGTTCTGCACCTGAAGTGCTCTCCTTTTTTTTCTTTGTAGATTCACATCTTATTTTAACAGCAATACCAAACAATAATTGTTTCAATTCAAATTAGCATAATAAAATTTCAACCTTTTATTAAATATTTAATAAAAAAAAGAGGAAAAATTCCTTCCCTTAGACTGAGATCCATTATCACAAAGCTGCTAGGGCTCCCCCTCTTATTGAATGGGCTAATATATATGATGCCCAATACATTTATTCACCGTAATATATTTACAGATGGGGCCTCTGAAACAGCCACAAATAGTTTTACAAAAAAACACAAAAATATAGAAAACACTCTTATTTGCTTTCAAGCACTGGACAGTGGTCCTAGGAAAGAAAACATAGCAAAACCAACATAAAAAACCCTAAATAAATGCATAGATCTCATCGTATACTGACAGCGGTCAAATATGAGAACATATAATGCAAGGACAAGGAATAATCTCACCACGTCCTTCTAGATCATAGAGCCTCCATCAGAGGTTTTGTTCAAGACTCTGGACGCAAACTATCGGTTACCCCGAACTCCCTTCCTAACAAGAACGGTCCACAGCTAGATGTAGAACGCTGGACCCCTATATTGACCCTATCTGCATCCCGACGCATTTCGTCTGATACGACTCTTCAGGGGACATAATGCTCAATGTTGATGAGGTCCTTGAACCCAGCTATCATCTGTCCATAGTGCTAGAGATTCACAACTTACTAAAGCACTACATGAGATACTGCTCCACATCCCCATTCTCTCTTCTCATCATTTCTAGTATATAATTGTTCTCAATAAATTTCTTGAAGTTTACATTTATGAAAGGAAAAGAATCTAAAATGTACATACATATGCAAGATCTCTCAAAGTTCACTCATTTTTCATATGATTAGCCTTAGCTCACACAGCTCACTCACATATTCCTCATTGTCAGGGTCGTATGTCAAGGCTTTTTCATAGCAATCAATTGCCTCATTTCATTCCCCATTAGTCTTACAGATAAAGCCAAGCAAAGCGAAACCCATAGGATCATTATTTTGAATTTTCCTTGAAGATATTTTTCTTAGAGCTTTTTCGCTCGCGTTTCTTTCTTGTGAGGGTACAATGATCTGCAAACTCATTTTATAGTAGTCGATGGCTTCTGATTCAGACCTCATCCAGTATTCTTTGAAATTTCCATAATTGTAATAGATCTGCTGCTTCTCCTCATCTGTAAGATTGGGAAATGACAAAACTGTTTTAAATGTCTCCTCTGCTTTAAGATTTTCCCTTGCTTCACCATACATATTTGCTAAATCTACATGTGCATATACATATGTTTTCTTGCACTTCAGTGTCTTTTCAAAATATAAGAGGGCATTTTTTAGGAGGTCTTCTAATTCCGCTAAGTGCATTCTTCTGTTATAAGTGTTCCTGTGAGGTAAATCCGGAGATATGACGATAAATCATGACATTCAAGTCATGTCAGGAAGCCCTCTCCTGGTGTCACTACCCCCTTCCCTTCACACAACTGGTTTAGCAACAAATCCATGGCCATGTCCTGTGATATGGAAATTAGGTGGCTTTAGGACAATGGACACAGGATGACTCCCTGCCGTCACCCTGTAGTAGGAGCTGCTAGCTAGTTAGCAAGGCTATGGAAATAGCCAGACAGAACGACTCCAGTAAAAAATGGTTCATATCTCGCAAGCCATATTTCCGATAAATATGGCAACCATAAAAATGGTGTCTCCGCATGTGGACGATGCCGGCACCCCCTTTTTATGGGAACAGGACATTGGGAAATGCCCCAGGCGTGATATCAGCCAATGGGGAACTGGCAGACAGGTCATGAGTCCCCTCGTTCTGTAGCTAAATTCATAACTGTCACAATGAGAGCATTGGCGTCTGCCTACGACGCTCCCAGGCAAAGTTATAGCCAAAATCCCCTTTGCTGGATAATTCTGATCCATGCAGGGGGAGTGGCAGTGCTTCCCTGTGAGGTCACTAAGGTAGGAGGGGACCTGGATCTGCCCAGGTTGATAACCCTACTTCGGCCATTTTCCAGCGTTCTTCTGCTCGGGGGCCTGGTTGGGAAAGACCTGGAGAGGGAGTTCCTGGAAACCTGGTCTACAGCGCCCCCCTGTGGCCAGACACACAAGGTAACTGATGTAATTGTATACCTGTTTGTAACCCATGCTTTATCTGTAACTGTACTCTGACATATGTATATTCTGTAGATTCCCTATTGTATATATTGTAGTTTCTAGTGTGCTTTAGGCGATTAAATTATATAATTAATCTTGGGCTGTTCTGTTATCTCGATCTTGAATCCCACGTCTGTGTGTTCGGCTAATAGTTACCGTAAATCGGTTGGTGGCAGCGAGTTGTGCCAAGGATTATTGTGGGGAGGCCAGTGAGATTCAGGGAGGTTTTATATATTCCGCCCGCGGAGGTCGGGGGAATATATACCCTACTCTCACCGGGGACCCTTCAATAATCGGCATAAGTAGTATAGCGGCCTCCTTGCTTATTGTCGGGCAATTCCATAATTGGCCTGACTATAAGAGGGGCGCTAGAGAGCGCGTCACGTGCTCTGTCTGTCGGTCGGGAGGTATAAAGGAGGGGTGACCCCCACTTGTTACCCCCCGATTGTGACGTACTGGTAGCCAGCGCGGGGGATTTCTGAGTGACCCCCCCGGTGGTTTGTGACATATTGGTGGCAAGCGGTGGGATCGAGATAATAGTGTGTGTGAGTGTGAGACCCATACTCCCAGACACTAAAGACTGCCTGCAGCAGCTGTGGCTGCTGGGGTCTTCAGACTAGCTCAACACTAGAGTGTCAGAGTGCAGATACTGTAAGGTGTGTGGAGGCATCAGGTGTCAGTTCTGTGTCAGTGACCAAGGGTCTGCAAGAATGGCTGATGGCACCAGGAGCAGAGCTATGCAACTGGCCAATGCTAAGGCAGGAGCCGAAGAGAGGGAGGACGGTGCTGTGGACAGTAATGAGGAGGTTGCCCACGAGTCCTCCAGGAGCTCGACGCCAGAAAACAGCTCTGCAGAGGACATTGCACAACCGGGCACTGCTGGACAAGATGAGGAGCAGCTCGCCCAAGGGTCCTCAACGAGCCAGATGCCAGCCCTCCGCTCTGCAATGGACAGTGAATCACCAGGCTCCGCAGCGGGCCGCAGATCACCACGTGCCATTCCACCGAGCCTGGGAGGCTCGGATAGCCTTCTTCAAATGGCTATGGCCCTACGCCAGGCTGGAGACCGGGAGGGCTACAAGGAACTCATGGCCGAGCGTGAGCGGCAAGCAGCGCGTGAAGAGCGCCAGGCAGAGCGTAACTACCAGCTGCAGCTAGCTCAGCTCCGGCCCTCATCAGCCACCCGTGACCTTCCAGACACCAAACTTCCAAAGGTCCGTGTTGAGGACTTCCCAGTGCTGGAGAAGGATGGAGACTTGGACTCTTTCTTGACTGCTTTTGAACGGACTTGCTTGCAGCATCATCTGAACAAGGACCAGTGGGCCAAATACCTGACCCCCCGTTTAAGGGGTAAGGCCCTGGATATCCTTGGGGACTTGCCTGCTGAGGCGGATCAGGGCTACGACACCATCAAGCGGGCCCTGATCCAACAGTACAACCTCACCCCGGAGTCCTACCGCAAGAAGTTCCGGACGCTGCAGAAGGGACCAAAGGACTCCTGGGCTGACCACCGGCGGGCACTTGCCCGAGCTGCCGACCACTGGACCCAAGGCCTGCAGCTTTCCACCGGACCGGAGATCCTGGACTTGTTCATCACGGAGCAACTCTTGTGGAACTGCCCTGAGGATCTCCGCCAGTTCATCCGAGACCAGAAGCCAAAGGGATCCACGGCTACAGCTGCCCTGGCAGATGACTACACCAACAATCGGGCTCCTGAAGCCAGGAGAGCAGCCACCAGCAGCACCTGGAGAGGGGGTAAGATGAACTCTGCGACTGCCCCACCTGCCCCTAGACTGCAGGGGGTGTCCCCCTCAACTCCCCTCTCCAGGCCCGTGGCAGAACCAAGACGGTGCCACCAGTGCAACCTACCTGGACACTTCAAGGCCATGTGCCCTCAGCGTCCCAAGGCCCCGGCTCCGTCCCCGTCCCAAGGGCCGCCCAAGGTGTATTGTGTGGGTGGGGGTGGTGGTAGGTCCCTGGACAGCTTCCAACCTGTCACCGTCGGCCAGTCTATGACCATAGGACTGCGAGACAGCGCCTCGGAAGTGACTCTGGTGCGGCCTGAGATGGTGTCCCCCCAAGACTTGATCCCTGGAAAAACCCTCGCTGTCTCCGGGATTGGAGGCATTGACCCGGCGCTGCCTGTTGCTGACATTTATGTGGACTGGGGCGCGGGGCGAGGGGTGAGAGAGGTGGGGGTAACTGATCGGATCCCTGCAAACGTGCTACTTGGGACAGATTTGGGGCAAATAACCTCCCAGTTTGGCCCCGCCCCAAAGGCTGAACCTTCAGCCAGTGCTGACGTGCCTCCGGACAATGTTAATGTGTTATCTATGAATGATGTAAGGGAGGAGAGAGTGAACTCTGATATTTCTGCTTGCACAGACACCATAGACACACACACAGCTGCAGCTGTGACAGGGGAGGGGGTCAGAGAAAGGTGTGACAATGCCTCTACAAGTAACCAGCCTGTGAGCTGGGATCTGCTGCCCTCTGCAGGGATAAGCAGAGAGCAGGGTGCTGCAGGGGGAGGACCAGTGTGTGGGGTGGGGGCTACCACAGCAAATGTGGGGTCCCCAGAGATTTCACAGCGGGGTTCTGTTGCTGCAGGGGGGGAACAGGCAGGTGAGATTGGGGCCGGTCCAGGAGCGGAAGTGCTCCCAGGTAAGATCTCGGTGCAGGGTTCCCCCACAACCGGGGTGTCAGGAAGCCAGGTAGGTCTGCCTGAACCGGCGACTTGGTCAGGAACGGAGGAGCAGGCACGACCCACGGTCGCAGCGGCTGTGGCCGCTGTCACCCGCAGTGGGAGTGCTGGAAGCCAAGGGGCCTCCCGGAGGTCCGATAGCTCTTCCCCTTCTGACCAAGTGGCAGCCGAGTCAGGTGGAGGCCAGGACACAGGTCCCGGGGTACTGACCGAAGATGTGACAGTCTCGTCGATTCTGGCCACATCTAGTCAGGGGTTTCAGGCAGCGTTAGAAGCTGACGACAGCCTGAAAGCTCTAAAGGAGCAGGCGGCACAGCCTCCCTCGGACTCGGACCCGGAGCGAGTGGTCTGGGACCAAGGACGGCTGTACCGGGCCACGGTCCAGCAGGGTTCACCGGAGGCGTGGCCCAGGGACCGACAGTTGGTGGTACCCTATCCGTTCCGGACGGAGTTGTTGCGGATCGCACATGAGATTCCGATGGCCGGACACCTAGGGATCGCTAAGACCAAGGCCAGGTTAAACCAGCATTTCTACTGGCCAAAAATGGGGGCCGATGTGGCTGCCTACTGCCGTTCGTGTGAAACCTGTCAGAGAGTGGGGAAGGCGGGGCCACACCCCAAAGCCCCACTAGTATCTCTGCCAATCATCGATGAGCCTTTCAGGAGGGTGGCTGTGGATCTGGTCGGCCCGCTGGCCATCCCCAGCAGCTCCGGGAAACGCTTCATACTGACGGTAGTTGACTATGCCACCCGGTACCCAGAAGCAGTGGCCTTGTCGTCCATTCGGGCTGACAAGGTGGCCACCGCATTGCTGGAGATTTTCTCCCGAGTGGGTTTTCCCCAGGAAATGCTCACTGACCGGGGGACCCAATTCATGTCCCAGCTGATGGAGGCCCTCTGTAAGCAAGTCCAGGTGCGACATCTGGTGGCCAGCCCGTACCATCCACAGACTAATGGCCTGTGCGAGCGGTTCAATGGCACCTTAAAGCAGATGCTTAAGATGTTGGTCGACTCCCACGGGCGTGACTGGGAGCGGTATCTCCCACACCTGTTATTTGCTTACCGGGAGGTTCCACAGGCCTCAACAGGATTCTCACCGTTTGAGCTCCTGTACGGGCGACGTGTGCGGGGCCCCCTGGCTCTGGTGAAAGAGGCTTGGGAAGGGGATTTGGCCACCCCTGGAGTGTCGGTTATCGAGTATGTCATGCGCTTCCGGGACAAAATGCAGGCCTTGACGCAACTGGTACACGACAATATGGCTCAAGCCCAGGCCGATCAGAAGCGTTGGTACGACCAGAACGCTTGTGAGAGGACCTACCAAGTGGGTCAAGAGGTGTGGGTACTGGTCCCCGTACCACAGGACAAGCTCCAGGCAGCCTGGGAAGGCCCATACCTCGTGTACCAGCAGCTCAACCCTGTAACGTACCTGGTCACCCTGGACCCTGCCCGTGGAAGGCGGAAGCCCTTCCATGTGAACATGATGAAGGCACATCATGAGCGGGAGGCATGTGCGCTCCCCGTGTGCAACCTGCCCGAGGAGGGAGAAGCGGAAACCCTCCTGGATATGCTAGCCCAGGTTAGGGCAGGCGGATCCATTGAGGATGTGGAGGTTGGCCACCAGCTCTTGGAGGACCAACGGTCCCAGCTGTGGGCCACCCTACACCCCTTCCGGGGGTTGTTTACCAACCAGCCCGGAAGGACTGACTTGGCTGTCCATCACGTGGACACTGGGGATCATCCCCCGATCCGGCGTTCAGCATATCGGGTCTCCCTGGAGGTGCAGCAACACATGCGCCAGGAGATTGACGAGATGCTGGAGCTGGGGGTGATCCAGGCATCCAACAGCGCTTGGGCCTCGCCTGTAGTCCTCGTCCCTAAGAAGGACCGAACCACTCGGTTCTGCGTGGACTACAGGGGGCTCAATGCGGTCACGGTCGCCGATGCGTACCCAATGCCACGCATCGATGACCTGCTCGATCAGTTGGCCGGGGCTCAGTACCTGACCATCATGGATCTGAGCCGGGGATATTGGCAGATCCCCCTGACTCGCAAGGCCAGGGAACGCTCTGCCTTTATTACCCCATTTGGACTGTACGAGTCCACGGTGATGCCATTCGGGATGAGGAATGCCCCTGCCACTTTCCAGCGGATGGTCAACACCCTGCTCAAGGGACTTGAAGGGTACGCGGCCGCGTACCTGGATGACATTGCCGTCTTCAGTCCCACCTGGGAGGACCACCTAGAGCATCTAGCACAGGTGCTCAGGCGGATCCACCGGGCGGGTTTGACCATCAAGCCGGGAAAGTGTCAGCTGGCCATGAGCGAGGTCCAGTACCTCGGTCACCGGGTAGGTGGGAGAACACTGAAGCCCGAGCCTGAGAAAGTGGAGGCCATCGCATCCTGGCCCACCCCCAGGACCAAGAAGCAGGTGATGTCCTTCTTGGGGACCGCCGGGTACTATAGGAGGTTTGTTCCATGCTATAGTAGCCTGGCAAAGCCCTTGACGGACCTCACCAAGAAGAAGCTGCCCTCTGCAGTCGATTGGACAATGGACTGCGAGACAGCCTTCCGGGCCCTAAAGGACGCCCTGTCCAGCCCGCCCGTGCTACAGGCAGCCGACTTCACGCGGCCGTTTGTAGTACAGACCGACGCCAGTGACTTCGGCCTCGGTGCGGTGCTCAGCCAGGTGGACTCTGCGAGCCAAGAGCACCCAGTCTTGTACCTGAGCAGGAAGCTGTTACCAAGGGAAGTGGCCTATTCTACAATGGAGAAGGAGTGCCTGGCCATAGTGTGGGCCCTGCAGCGTCTGCAACCCTATCTATACGGGCGCCACTTCATCGTGGAGACGGACCACAATCCCCTCAGCTGGTTGCACACCGTCTCTGGGACGAATGGGCGATTGTTGCGATGGAGCCTTGCGCTCCAGCAATACAACTTCACCATTCGCCACAAAAGGGGCCGTGACCACGGTAACGCAGACGGGCTGTCCCGACAAGGAGAGGTCGCGGACGGGCGCACGGGGGAACACCGGAGTGTGCTGCCCCCTAGCGCCCTCAAAAGGGGGGAGGTGTGAGGTAAATCCGGAGATATGACGATAAATCATGACATTCAAGTCATGTCAGGAAGCCCTCTCCTGGTGTCACTACCCCCTTCCCTTCACACAACTGGTTTAGCAACAAATCCATGGCCATGTCCTGTGATATGGAAATTAGGTGGCTTTAGGACAATGGACACAGGATGACTCCCTGCCGTCACCCTGTAGTAGGAGCTGCTAGCTAGTTAGCAAGGCTATGGAAATAGCCAGACAGAACGACTCCAGTAAAAAATGGTTCATATCTCGCAAGCCATATTTCCGATAAATATGGCAACCATAAAAATGGTGTCTCCGCATGTGGACGATGCCGGCACCCCCTTTTTATGGGAACAGGACATTGGGAAATGCCCCAGGCGTGATATCAGCCAATGGGGAACTGGCAGACAGGTCATGAGTCCCCTCGTTCTGTAGCTAAATTCATAACTGTCACAATGAGAGCATTGGCGTCTGCCTACGACGCTCCCAGGCAAAGTTATAGCCAAAATCCCCTTTGCTGGATAATTCTGATCCATGCAGGGGGAGTGGCAGTGCTTCCCTGTGAGGTCACTAAGGTAGGAGGGGACCTGGATCTGCCCAGGTTGATAACCCTACTTCGGCCATTTTCCAGCGTTCTTCTGCTCGGGGGCCTGGTTGGGAAAGACCTGGAGAGGGAGTTCCTGGAAACCTGGTCTACAGCGCCCCCCTGTGGCCAGACACACAAGGTAACTGATGTAATTGTATACCTGTTTGTAACCCATGCTTTATCTGTAACTGTACTCTGACATATGTATATTCTGTAGATTCCCTATTGTATATATTGTAGTTTCTAGTGTGCTTTAGGCGATTAAATTATATAATTAATCTTGGGCTGTTCTGTTATCTCGATCTTGAATCCCACGTCTGTGTGTTCGGCTAATAGTTACCGTAAATCGGTTGGTGGCAGCGAGTTGTGCCAAGGATTATTGTGGGGAGGCCAGTGAGATTCAGGGAGGTTTTATATATTCCGCCCGCGGAGGTCGGGGGAATATATACCCTACTCTCACCGGGGACCCTTCAATAATCGGCATAAGTAGTATAGCGGCCTCCTTGCTTATTGTCGGGCAATTCCATAATTGGCCTGACTATAAGAGGGGCGCTAGAGAGCGCGTCACGTGCTCTGTCTGTCGGTCGGGAGGTATAAAGGAGGGGTGACCCCCACTTGTTACCCCCCGATTGTGACGTACTGGTAGCCAGCGCGGGGGATTTCTGAGTGACCCCCCCGGTGGTTTGTGACAGTTCCCATTTCCAAATATTTGCTTTTTGCATAAGAAATACTTTTTCTTGTAACATAGTCCAATCTGGTGATGCAAAAATGGAGAAGTTGGGATGAGAGCTACTGCAGATTTTAAGACACGCAAGGCTTCATCTACCATTTCAGCTCTTCTGTAAAATATTGCAACATAACGGAGTAAATATGGATAGCTTGGGGCTTGTTTTAAGGCTTCTTCAATATATTTTTTCCCTTCATAACTATTTAAACCTTGTAGCTTCAATGCAAGAAGTGCCTTCACCACAGGATCTCTTGGATTCTTCTCTACTGCATTTCTCAATAACTCTAGTGATTTGCAATCTGAAGCCGCACATTTTCTGCCATGGAAACCTTCCAGTCTATAGACCACTGTTGCATATCCCGTGAGCCACTCAGGATCTTCTGGCTCTAGCTCTAAAGCCTTCTGAAAACATTGTTTTGCTTCTTCATAATATTGTCCACAAAATTTTAGCAGTGACCAGCCTTTTTCCCCATAGATTTGTGCTACATCTTGTGGACCTTTCAGTTCTTTATAAATCTGCTCCACTTTATCTATATATTTCTGAGAATCTTCATATTGCTTCATGTAGTAGTACACCCATGCATAATTTCCATATGTCACCAAGTAATTTTGATCAGTCCCATCCGGATTGTTCTCTTTTATCCTTTCTTCTGCTTTCTCCAATTTGAGAATAGCTTTTGTGTAGTCCCCTTTAAGATGCATCACATAGGCAAGGAAATTGTTCACCATGTATTTGTACTTTGAGACAAGAAATTTGTGTTGATCATATAATCTCTCCTCTAGCTCATCTGGGTCTGTGTCCTTTAGAAGAAGTTTCCAAGTAAAGTGACATTTAAGTTGTAGTAATCGCAGCTTTAATGCCTCCTTTGACGACCCACTGTAAATATAAATAAGGGAGTTAATTGGTATTACTAATGGATTTAAAAATTAACAGATACAAAAAATATTCAGTACTATTTAATAGTTAAAGGTTATTTACAGTGTAACTATACTTTCAAGAACTTTCAAAATAAGCTGTATTTATACTTTGTTATATGACTTGTATTTTATATTTTTCATAACTATTTTGTTCCCTCTGCACGCTCTGACTCCAATTTACAATTGACTGAGGCCTGGTGGGCATACACTTGCTAATATGGTGTCTTCTATGTCTTGATGGCACACCATTAGTGATGAGTTAACCCGTCCACATTTGGGCAAGCCAAAACAGTACAGAAAATTTTTTTTTGGGTTCGGCAAACTTAACCTTTAACAACAAACCCCACACAAGTCAATGGATCACGCTGCAGTCACTCTTTTTCCAGGCCTGCTAATTAAGGTTTATCAATATTAATATTCATTGCTTCCCCCGCCCACCCTCTGTGCCAGTGTCTGTGATTGGTTGCAGACTACTGTACATGCACCCCACCCTGTGTCAATGTCTGTGATTGGTTACAGTCAGTTTGTGGTTTGTAGTGTAAAAACAAATAATTTAAAAAGAATGACGTAGGCTCCCATCATATTTTGATATTCAGCTCAGGTAAAACAGCAGCTGCAGGCTGCAACCCCCACCTGTGAGCTTTACGGTGGCTGGATATCACAAGAGAGGGAAAAAGATGTAGAGTCCGCCAAGTATTGATATCCAGCCATGGTAAAGCAGAGAGGTGGGTGCTGGAATTATCAAGATGGGAAGAGCGTTAACCCCCCCCCCGAACCTAAAAATACCAGCCCGCAGCTGCCCAGAATTGTTGCATCCATTAAATAAGACAATGCCGGAACGTTACCCAGCTCATCCCGATTGCCCTAGTGCAGTGGCAATCTGGGTAATATAAGGGCTTAATGACAGCTGCCATCAAGCCCTAGATTAGTAATGGAAGTTGTCTGAGACTCCCCCTTTACTAATCTTGTAAGTGAAAAGAAATAAAACATAAACACCGAAAAAATCCTTTATTTGAAATAAAATACACACACCCTCTTTTACCCCTTTATTAACCCCCCAAACACTTTTGCAGATCTGATGTAATCCATACAAAGTCCCACAACGATCCCGGCTATAATCTAAAGTTGCAGCATATGGGCATATTTGAAAATGTGACCGCCTGCTGCGGCTTCACATAGACACTGACTGAGCCGCAGCTGTAAGCAGTGATGTAGCTGAGTTTGCCTGTGATCACACCTGGAGGTTCCCACGGTCTCCCACCTATGACCGCAGGAAAACTCCCCTTAGGTGACCTCACTGAACTCCGTAACCTCACCTCAGGTGAACACATTAGATTTAATCAAACCTGCATCTCCTATTAGAAAACCATGCATTTTTTGCCAAGAGATGCAGATTTAGTCCTGGAATTTATACACCGAATTCCAGCACCAAATCTGCATCTTCTGGCAAAACAACGCATCTAAATGTAATGTGATATTGATTTTTTTAGCCAGTAGATACAGATTTTGTGCAATAATTTGGTGTATAAATTTCAACACGAAATCTGCATCTCCTGGCAGAAAAATCGCACAAAAAATATGGTTTTGACGCAGTTTCGATGCAGTTTTCTTCCAATAGTTGCAGATTTGGTGCAAAAATTTGGTGTATAGATTCCAGCACCAAATCTGCATCTCTTGGCCAAAAAAAACCATGGCTTTCTGCCAGGAGATGAAAGTCTCATTGAACTCAATGAGTTCACCTGAGGTGAGGTTACTGAGTACAATGAGGTCACCTGAGGTGAGTTTACCTGGGGGACTATATGAACCTCCAGCTGTGACTGCAAGTAAACTCAGTGACCTCACCGCTGCGGTTCAGTCAATGTCTGCCTGAAGCCGCAGCAGGGGTTCACGTTTTCTAATGTGCCTGTATGCTACAACTTCAGTATGTAGCAGAACCGGGATCATCCTCATGTGCATTATGTCAGATTTGCAAGGGTGTTTTTGTAGTTAATAAAGGGGTAAAAGAGGGTGTGTATTTAATTTGAAATAAAGGATTTTTTGGTGTTTTGTCTTTTTCTTTTTACTTACAAGATTAGTAATGGGAAGGTCTCATAGACTCCTTCCAGTACTATTCTAGGGTTTGAGGACATGTGATAAATCATATCTGTCATTAACCCCTTATATTACTCCGATTGGCACAACACCAGGGAAATCTGAATGAGCATGGTAAAGCGCTGGCATTGTCCTATCTAATGGATGGGACAATTTTGGCTGGCTGCAGGCTGCTATTTTTCAGCTAGGGATGGCCGAATAACCATGGTCTTTCCCAGGCTGAGAATGCAGCCCCCAGCTGTCTGTTTTATCTTGGCTAAGTATCAAAATTGGGGATGACTGCATGCCATTTTTTAAATACTTAGTTAAATAATTTTAAAAAGTTGCATGGGGTCTCTTTTTATTTTGATACACAGCCAAGATAAGCACATGCCTGTGGGCTGCAGCCTGTAGCAATCTGCTTTCTCTGCGATTTGGTATCTATATATGGGGACCATACATAATTGTTTGATTTATTTTTACACATTACTCGGACAGACATACAACCTCCTGTGAGGGCAAACAATCAGAGATGCTGGCAGTCTGACTGAAGCCATTCACAAACGCTGTCCCAGATGATGAGCGGGGGAAGCAGTAAATATGTATGAGATGTAATGAGCGGACCCTGAAGCAGTGTGACAATTGCATCGCGGAAACTGGTATGTCCTGCTTTAACCATTTTGCTTCCTTTTAAACATTGATTTCCCTGGCCAATCGCAGCCATGCCAATACTTGGCATGGCTTTGATGGCTCCGAAAGTGCCCACAGCCTAAAACCTACCAATTGGCTGCTCTGCAACCTTCCATCAATATTTATTAGGGTGACAAACCCAAACAGGTACCAGACGTATGGTCAAAAGTCTGTATTAGTTGTTAATCACCAAAATTTACCATTTGCGTTTTTCTCATCCCTATACACAATCAGAAGCACAAAAGGCCTGGAGGAAAATGTACAGCAATTCTAAACTACTTGGCTGAACAGTTAGATGAGAGATCTGCAAACTGTTTCTCTGCATGTCATTTTCCTCTTCTCCTCTTTCCCTAAAGAGATCATTATGTTGTATAACCTGACACCTTTCTGTGCTGCAAATATGTCTTGTCTTGAAGAATATGAATTTGAGTAGTTTTTTAATAATGATTAGTTCCTAAGGCAGAGAGGACGGTAATAAAGGGCTCATAAATTGAGAAAAAAATCAATTTGTCAGATAAGGTATATTACAGTTTATTTTCCCATGTACTATTTATTATTGCAGAGTTCATTCCATATTTAATATCGGCAACATGTAAGTAGATAGTTACATTACATGTTATCTGCTCAGTATGTAGTGAAATAACTGGTTCCGATGTGTTAGTAAGTTTAAAGGAAGCCAGTCTTTAAAAAAGTTATTAACCTGCAGATACAGTGGGGAAAAAAGTACCGTATTTAGCTAGCCACCAATTGTGCAAGTTCTCCCACTTAAAAAGATGAGAGACCTGTAATTGAACAATTATGAGACAAAATGAGAAAATAATCCAGAAAATCACATTGTCTGATTTTGCAAGATGTCTTTTGCAAATTATGGTGAAAAATAAGTATTTGCTCATCTAAAAACATGCAAGATTCCTGACTCTCACAGACCTGTAACTTCTTTTTTAAGAGGTTCCTCTGTCCTCCACTCATTACCTGTAGTAATGGCATCTGTTTGAACTTGTTATCAGTATAAAAGACACCTGTCCACATCCTCCACAACAGCCACACTCCAAACTCCACTATGGTGAAGACTAGAGTTGAGCGCGGTTCGAGGTTCTCCAGTTCGCGGCTCGAGTGAATTTTGGGGGCTGTTCTAGATCGAACTAGAACTCGAGCTTTTTGCTAAAGCTCGATAGTTCTAGATTTGTTCGAGAACGGTTCTAGCAGCAAAAAGCAGGGCTTTTTACAGCTGCAGTGTGCAGGAGCCATCGCTGGCAGCCTGCCAGAAGCTGGTAACCAAGATAAACATCGGGTATCCAAGCAAACCGCTTTGGTTAGTAACCCGATGTTTATCCTAGTTACGTGCAGGAAGCCCACACTTCCCCGCTCAGCTCACTCCGCCCCCTCCTGCATGCGGCATGTACGTACACACACACACACACACACACACACACACACACACACACACCTGTCCCCAGCCAAGCAGTCCACGACACTGACGTCCTCAGAGCCACCCACTTCGCACTCCGCCGCCAGCACACATGGCTCCGCCCACCTGCACTCTGCACACATGGTCCCGCTCGGCTTACCTGCGGTGATGAAGTCCCGACCTCAGCGCTGTCACTGTCCTCAATGGCCGCCGCTTTTCACATCACCTTCTCTCGCTTCCGACCCGAGACTGACTAGCGGTGACGTCACGGGCTGCTCGCGATACTTGGCTGTGAAGGCGGCGGTCATTGAACTCCGTGACAGGTGCTGTCAGCAGTGCAGGAGATCAGCGCAGGTAATGTACCTCGCTGACAGCAGCACTTGTCATCCCATGCAGTGACCTGGGCTGACCCATTGATGTTAGCTCAAGTCACTGCATTGCTCTCTCAGCCAATGGGGAACATCCTGCTCTTCATTGACTGGGACAGTGTGGATCGTCATGGCAACCCCTTGGATTACACCAGACCTGGATTTGTTTTTCTTTCTAATAAATTGGTTAAAGAGGGAATGTATTGGGGAGTGTTTTTTCAAATAAAAATGTGTTTGTCGTCTATTTTTATTACTGACTGGGTTGGTGATGTCGGGTATCTGATAGACGCCTGACCTCACCAACCCCAGGGCTTGATGCCAGGTGACATTACACATCTGGTATTAACCCCACATATTACCCCGTTTGCCACCGCACCAGGGCACGGGATGAGCTGGGGCGAAGCACCAGGACTGGCACATCTAATGGATGCGCCACTTCTGGGGCGGCTGCGGCCTGCTATTTTTAGGCTGGGGGAGAGTCCAATAACCATGGACCTCCCTAGTCTGAGAATATCAGACCCCAGCTGTCTGCTTTACCTTGGCTGGTGATCCAATTTTGGGGGGACCCCTACGTGTTTTTTTTTTAATTATTTAATTTAAAATAGCGTGGGGTGCCCTCAGTTTTGGATTACCAGCCAAGGTGAAGCTGCCAGCTGCCACAGTCTGCAGGCTGCAGCCGTCTGCTTTACCCTAGCTGGCTACAAAAATAGGGGGAACCCTACGTCTTTTTTTTTTTTTTTTTCATTTTTTTGGCTAAATACAAAGCTAAGCACCTCTTAGTGCCACATGAAAGGCACCAAAGGGTGCAAAATTACAAAATGCAGGAGAGTGGGACATTATGTGTCTTTCAGCCATTATAATGATAGAAAAGACTCATATGAAGTGCACAAGCACAGGAAAATCACCAGAGCGCTCTACGCTGTGAAAAGCAGTAGAAAATAGCACTGCAGTGAACATGTGACCGCCTCATGTAGGATGAAGCTATGGATCCTGGGTAAATTTATGCATTTTCCCTCCTTCAGTTTTTTTGCAGTACACAAAAAAAACGGAAGGCACACGGATGACAAACAGATGACATACGGACCGTCTATGGAACGGAAATGGATGCCACACGGATGCACCCATGAAAAAAAACGGACTGTTTTTTGCAGACCGCAAAAATGGATCGGTCGTGTTTATGTAGCCTTATTCTGATCTGCCGTTTATAAAGAGCAGGCAGAAATAAGTGAATAGCGCCCCCCAGCGTCAGAAAATCTCTGGGGTTTCAGGGATAGCTGAGACCTTGGAGATCATGATTCAGGACGGTTTTTCCGGTCCCCGCTCACGTGATCACAGGTATACACCGTACACCGATGATCACGTTACAGTAAATGACAGCGCCGGTAAAAAATTATTTATTTCCCATCTGGCATGAACAAACATGATAAATCTCCTCCCCGGTCCCCTCCGGTCCCCCGGTGTCGCCAAAGTGCCCCCCCTGATGCCCTCCCAGAAATCCAAGATGGCCGTGCGCACAGCAGCGCGCCGGCCGCATTCACCCTACTCCTCTGATTTGTCGCATGTGCCATGACACATGCGACAGAAAACTCCTCCCCAGGCCCTGTCAGGTCACCCCCTATAACCCCACCGGTATTCCCCAGTGTCCCACGGTACCTGTGCAGAGTTGATTCCCCCCCCCCCCCCCCCCACGGCCCTCTCCTTCACAATAGACGCTGCCGCATGCACAGAGCGGCTGTCAGCTCAGCTTCCTGTGTTCAGACACAGTGAGTGGTGGTTATGCATCTGTAAGCTAAATGGGCGGCACAGTGGCTCAGTGGTTAGCACTGCAGTCTTGCAGCGCTGAGGTCCTGGGTTCAATTTTCACCAAGGACACCATCTGCAAGGAGTTTGTATGTTCTCCCCGTGTTTGCGTGGGTTTCCTCCGGGTACTCCGGTTTCCTCCCACACTCCAAAGACTTCCCGCTCTATGGAATTAATAACGCTATATAAATAAATAAATTATTATTACTGCAATGCCCTGCTCATGAGGTAAGGAACATAATTGATCAGGAGAGCTATATACTACATTTCCAAATGGAGGGATTTGCTTTTATAGTTTCCCTGCTGAACGACTACCAAACATGAGTCCGTTATACGCCACAAGAAAACACATCTAAATAGCGAGCTCTGTTGTTTAGTATTCATTCAGCTGGATAACTGGACATCTCCAAGATCCTATCCCCAATATATAGTAGGTGGAATAGCAATAATATCAGCAAATACCAATATTTGGAAATGTAGAATAGTTCTCCTGATTAGGCATGCCCTTACCTCATGAGCAGGGCATTGCAGCTTTGGTAGCAACCATTACGACATGGACTCTGCTGCTGTGGACCCGGGGAGAGTGAGTGCAGATTCATTGCATGAAGGGTCTGCACTCCTAGAAAATGGGGGATACGTTCCCTGAGTGTCTCCCCCCCCCCTATATTCTAGACGGTCCAGAGTCGTCGTGGGACCCCTTTATTTTTTTTCTTACAATAAATTGGTGAAAGAGGGAATGTTTTGGGGACTTTTTTCAAATAAATTTCTTTTGTCTTTTTTTTTTTTTTTGTTAGTACTGACAGTTTATGATGTTTGGTATCTAATAGACGCCATGACATCACAAACTGCTGGGCTTGATCTCAGGTGGCTTTACAGCTAGTATCAACCCGATTTATTACCCCGTTTGCCACTGCACCAGGGCACGGGATGAGCTGGGGGTGAAGCGCCAGGATTGGCGCATCTAGTGTATGCGCCACGTCTGGGGTGCCTGCGGCCTGCTATTTTTAGGCTGTGAAGGCCCAATAACTATGGACCTTCCCACCCTGAGAATACCAGACCACAGCTGTCCGCTTTACCTTGGCTGGTGATCCAATTTTGGGGGGACCCTACTTTTTTTGTGTAATTATTATTTATAAAATAATTATAAAAAAAGAGCCTGGGGGGACCTCCACATTGGATCCCCAACCACGGTAAAGCTGCCAGCTGTGGTTTTCAGGCTACAGCCGTCTGCTTTACCCTAGCTGGCTATCAAAAATGGGGGGGACCCAACGTCTTTTTTTTTTTTTAACTATTTTTTAAATAGAAAAAATTAATGGGCTTCCCTGTATTTTGATTGCCAACCAAGGTAATGGCAGGCAGATGGGGGTGGCAACCCATAGCTGTCTGCTTTATCTGCGCTGAGAATTAAAAATACAGCGGAGCGCTACGTCATTTTTTTTAAAGATTTATTTTTACAGCACTGTGATGTCCAGCAATCAAAATACAGGGAAGCCCATTTTGTTTTTAGTTATTTAAATAAATAATTAAAAAAAATATATATGGGCTCCCGCTGCATTTTTTGTATTGCTAGCTAAGGGTAATCCAAGCAGCTACTGGCTGCTAACCCCCACTGCTTGGTGTTACCTTCACTGGCAATGGAAAATCCAGGGAAGCATTTTTTATTTTTTTTTGCCAAAAAACTACAAAAAAAGGACGTGAGCTTCGCCATATTTTTGTATGCTAGCCAGGTATAACAGGCAGGTGCTGGAAGAGTTGGATATAGCGCCAGAAGATGGCACTTCTATGAAAGTGCCATTTTCTGAGGCGGCTGCAGACTGCAGTTCGCAGCAGTGGGGCCCAGAAAGCTCAGGCCAACCTGTGCTGCGGATTCCAATCCCCAGCTGCCTAGTTGTACCTGGCTGGACAGAAAAATGGGGCGAAGCCTACGTCATTTGTTTTCTAATTGTTTCATGAAATTCATGAAATAATAAAAAAAAGGGCTTCCCTTTATTTTTGGTTCCCAGCCGGGTACAAATAGGCAACTGGGGGTTGGGGGCAGCCGTACCTGCCTGCTGTACCTGGCTAGCATACAAAAATATGGCGAAGCCCACATAATTTTTTCAGGGGGCAAAAAACGTCTGCATACAGTCCTGGATGGAGTATGCTGAGCCTTGTAGTTCTGCAGATGCTGTCTGTCTGTATGGAGAAGAGCAGACAGCAGCTGCAGAACTACAAGGTTCAGCATTCTCCATCCAGGACTGTATGCAGAAGTTTTTTGCCCACCAAAAAAATGACGTGGGCTTCGCCATATTTTTGTATGCTAGCCAGGTACAGCAGGCAGCCACGGGCTGCCTCCAACCCCCAGTTGCCTATTTGTACCCGGCTGGGAACCAAAAATATAGGGAAGCCCGTTTTTTTTAATTATTTCACTTATTTCATGAAATAATTAAAAAACAAATGACGTGGGCTTCGCCCCATTTTTGTGTCCAGCCAGGTACAACTAGGCAGCTGGGGATTGGAATCCACAGCACAGGTTAGCCCAAGGTTTCTGGGCGCCTCTGCTGCGAATTGCAGTCCGCAGGCGCCCCAGAAAATGGCGCTTTCGTAGAAGCGCCATCATCTGGCGCTGTATCCAACTCTTCCAACAGCCCTGAAGCCGGGTGGCTTGTTGGGTAATGAGTTCATATTAGCTTTGTTTTACTAGCTAGTATTAAGCCAGAGATTCTTAATGTCAGGCACGTTTGACCAGGCCATTAAGAATCTCCAATAAAGGGTTAAAAAAAAGACCCCACACAGAGAAAAAATACTTTAATAGAAATAAATACACAGACACATTAGAGACTCCATCTTTATTACCCCGTCAGCCCTCCATGATCCATGGTCTTCTGTCTTTCTTGTTCAACAAATGCAGCTCTGCTCTATCACTGCTGCATGGGGGAAGACGCTGCGGACTGAAGGCTGCACGGGAAGCAGCGTGCAGCCTTCACTCCGTGAGTGATCAGTGCTGCTGGCTGTTAGCGGTAACAGCGGTAACGCTGACAGACGCGTTACCATAGCAACGGTGCTCCGATCATGTAATTCCCGGAGCCGCGGTTAGCGGTGACGTCACCGTTAACTGCGTTGCTATGGCAACGGTGATCTCAGTTAATGACTGGCTGTGTCAGCCGGTCCCTATCGGAACAGGGAGTCGACCGTGTGCTAGAGCATGTCGCCGGTACACGGCGATACACAAATGTGCACCGTGTACCGGAGAGTGCAATGACAGGACCTAGGACAGGACATGACGTCAAAGCCATGTGACCAGTCTGTAGCCAATGAGATAATAGCCACGTGACTGGTCACATGGCTATTTTGACGTCACGATAGGTCCTGCATCACTGCTGGCAGTGCTGGTCACCGGGAGGATTCAGCCATCATCGGATGGAATAGCGGCAGGAGACAGAGTGCAGGAGGGATCGCGGGGACAGGTAAGTGTTATGGCAATGTTTATTAACTGTATGTGTACATTTATAATGCGTTTTTATGTGTTTGTGATTGCCTCCCATTATTTCCTATTGGTTCGAGTTCGGTTCGTCGAACGTTCGCCGAACTGAACTTGAACGAGACCTCCGTTCGACGAACCGAACTCGAGCCGAACCACGGCCGGTTCGCTCATCTCTAGTGAAGACCAAAGAGCTGTCGAAGGACACCAGAAACAAAATTGTAGCCCTGTACCAGGCTAGGAAGAATTAATCTGCAATAGGCAAGCAGCGTGGTGTGATGAAATCAAGTGTGCAAGCAATAATAAGAAAATGGAAGACCTAAAAGATCACCGATAATCTCCCTCGATCTGTAGCTCCACGCAAGATCTCACCCTGTGGGGTCAAAATGATCACAAGAACGGTGAGCAAAAATCCCAGAACCACACGGGGGGACCTAGTGAATGACCTGCATAGAGATGGGACCACTATAACAAAGTCAGTAACACACTACGCCGCCAGGGACTCAGATCCTGCAGTGCCAAACATGTTCCCCTGCTTAAGCCAGTACATATCTGGGCCTGTCTGAAGTTCGCTACAGAGCATTTGGATTATCCAGAAAAGTATGTCATATGGTCTGATGAAACCAAAGTAGAAGTTGTTTGGTAGGAGACAGAATGCTGATTTGCAGCCTAAGAACACCATACTTACTGTGAAGCATGGGGGTGGCAACATCCTGCTTTGGGGCTGTTTCTCTGCAAAGGGACCAGGATGACTGACCGGTGTACATGAAAGAATGAATGGGGCCATGTATCGTGAGATTTTGAGTGCAAACCTCCTTCCATCAGCAAGGGCATTGAAGATGAAACGTGGCTGGGTCTTTCATTATGATAATGATCCCAAGAACACTGGCAGGCAATGAAGGAGTGGCTTCGTAAGAAGCATATGAAGGACCTGGAGTAGCCCAGCCAGTCTCCAGCTCTCAACCCCATAGAAAACTTTTGGAGGGAGTTGAAAATCCGTGTTGCCCAGCGACAGGCTGAAAACGTCACTGCTCTAGAGGAGATCTGCATGGAGGAATGGGCCAACATACCACAAACAGTGTGTGCCAACCTTATGAAGACTTACAGAAAATGTTTTACCTCTGTCATTGCCAACGAATGATCTATAACAAAAATCTTGCCAAATCAGACAAGGTGATTTTCTGCATTTGTTTTCTCATTTTGTCTTTCATAGTTGTGGTCTATCTAAGATGTCAGTTACAGGACTCTCATCTTAAGTGGGAGAAACTTGCACAATTGGTGGCTGACTAAATACTTTTTTTTTCCCCACTGTATGTGGTTAATCTGTTAAGCTTTCAGTCATAGAGGTGTGACTTCAGTCACCGCTCTGTAACCATGCCCAGGGGTGAGATTCAGCCGGTTCTATCCGGTTCTGGAGAACCGGTTGTTAAAATAGCAGCCGGTTCCTAGAACCGTCAAGAAACAGCTCCGACGACCCGGTTTCCTGTATTCATTTGTGTTAGTGTCTTTAAGACTCTAACACAAATGAATCCCCGTACCTCCGCGCTGCACTTCCGGGTTCAGTGGAGCCTGTCTGCTCCCTGACCCGGCGTGCAGCGACGCGCTGACGCTGCAGAGGTCACAGCAGCGTGGTGAGGTAGCTCCTCCTCCTGCCGTCTATCAGTGTGTGCAGAGTGCCGCGGAGGAGGACGGAAAACAGAGGAGAGGCCGCCGGTGCTTGGAGCAGGTAAGCGCTCAGTGAGCCGAAGATGCAGGGAGCAGGGTAAAGAGCCGCATTAAGATGGGAGCTATATGGGGAGAGGCCACATAAGATGGGAGCGCTATATTGGGAGAGGGGCCACATTAAGATGGGAGCTATATGTGGCTATATGGGGAGAGGAGGCCATATAAGATGGGACCTAAATGTGGCTATATGGGGAGAAGCCACATAAGATGGGAGCTATATGGGGAGAGGGGCCACATAAGATGGGAGCTGTATGGGAAAAGGAGCCATATGGGACAGGATCTGCAGGGGAAAAGGAGCACATGGGATGAGATCTGCAAGGGAAAGAGGCCATAATGGGATGAGATCTGCAAGGGAAAGAGGCTATAATGGGATGGGATCTGCAAGGGAAAGAGGCCATAATGGGATGGGATCTGCAGGGGGAAAGAGGCCATAATGGGATGGGATCTGCAGGGGAAAGAGGCCATAATGGGATGGGATCTGCAGGGGGAAAGAGGCCATAATGGGATGGGATCTGCAAGGGAAAGAGGCCATAATGGGATGGGATCTGCAAGGGAAAGAGGCCATAATGAGATGGGATCTGCAGGGGGAAAGAGGCCATAATGGGATGGGATCTGCAGGGGAAAGAGGCCATAATGGGATGGGATCTGCAGGGGGAAAGAGGCCATAATGGGATGGGATCTGCAAGGGAAAGAGGCCATAATGGGATGGGATCTGCAAGGGAAAGAGGCCATAATGAGATGGGATCTGCAGGGGGAAAGAGACCACATGGGATGGGATCTGCAGGGGGAAAGAGACCACATGGGATGGGATCTGTAGGGGGAAAGACCAAATGGGATGGGATCTGTAGGGGGAAAGACCACATGGGATGGGATCTGTAGGGGGAAAGAGACCACATGGGATGGGATCTGTAGGGGGAAAGAGACCACATGGGATGGGGTCTGTAGGGGGAAAGACCACATGGGATGGGATCTGTAGGGGGAAAGAGGCCACATGGGATGGGATCTGTAGGGGGAAAGAGGCCACATGGGATGGGATCTGTAGGGGGAAAGAGGCCACATGGGATGGGATCTGTAGGGGGAAAGAGGCCACATGGGATGGGATCTGTAGGGGGAAAGAGGCCACATGGGATGAGATCTGTAGGGGGAAAGAGGCCACATGGGATGGGATCTGTAGGAGGAAAGAGGCCACATGGGATGGGATCTGTATGGAGAAGGTCGTCCGTTCCAATTTTAGCAGGGCTCCTTTAGTAATAATTTTTAAAAACTGTAGAAAAATCATTTAATACAATATGACTGACAGTGACGGGAACTACTGGTGCTGGACAGGAGAGTGAAGGTATAGGAGGGGAAGGAGATTTTACTTTAAATTACTTGTATTTTTTGGTTGAGGAAAGTGCGTGAAAATGGGTGTGGTTACAGAATGGGTGTGGTTTTCAAATGGGCGGGGTTTACAGAGAATCTGTTGTTAAAAATTTGAATCCCACCCATGTGCCTCATACACTGATGCACTGCTCAGGCGGCAATCAGTCAGAGCCAGGGGGTGGTTATAGCCGCCGCTCTCTATGTAGTCAGCGGTGATTGAAGCTACACTTCTATGGCTGAAAGCTGAAGGCTGCCTGGAGGAATAAAGTTGATTTTCTCCCAGCAGCTGGCACAAATGATTTGGCCGCACGGCTTCAGAACTCTATCTGCAGGCTAATAGCGTTTTTGGACATGACAGATTCCCTGTAAGTCTCATGCACTAGAATGGACCCAAAATAAATAACCAGAAATACTGTGGTTTCAACATTAACGTGATTTCTCAGACTTTTTTTTAATTGTTGGTACAGTTTGTAGAGCCAAATTCAGTTATGGATTTAATCAAAATGGTAATTGTAAAGGAAGTAAGTTCCCTTTCTTGCAGAACTCACTTTCTGGCTTTGGCTCATAAAACTGCTCCAAAAACTACAGTGACGTTTTTTATTCTGATTCATGGGTATGTGCTACGTTTATAGTGCTTGAACCGACCGCTCTTTCCGGGCCCTTCATATTACCAGTACTTACATAGATACCGGTTCCTCACATAGTTTAAACTCCGCCACCATCTCTTGTAAGAATACTCCAGGAAAAGAGGATTGCTTTAAACTGAAAATCTTTTATTATGAAGAAGATAGCAGCAGGTGAAAAGAAATAATTTCTCCAGAAAGCATGTACACAATGCTTGAAGATGGAAGGACAGTCACAACTGCAGAATGAGGGAGAGAACATACATCACAGGGCTACAGGGAGTGAGCAGGGACAAATTACAGAGGGAAGCAAACTTCTGCCTAGCAACAGGGATAAAATACAAGGCAAGGCAAACATTAAATTATTTCCTAGGTAGTGGGACATAGGTTTCCCTCTTCCCCCTCTATCCTTAACTCAAAAAAAAAAAAAAAATACTATGTGAGACTACCCTTACTATGTTCATAATATGTGATATTGATGTACATCACATTTCAGGTGGGAAAGAAGCTGAACGGAACTCCAGAGGCTGCTGGTTGTGTTATGACTGACACCCACCTGGAACTGCCAACACTGAAGATAACAATCATGAAGTTAATCCCTATAAACAATTCACGGATTCTCGCAACTTGAAGGGTTGTTCTACCATCATATGCAGTGCTTAGCATAAATGAGTACATCTTCTTTGAAAAACCATGATTTTGATCAATATCTCAGCAAACACAAGAACAATTTCCCAAATTTCTACAGTACTGAGTTTCATAAAACAATTATTTTTAACACATGAAGGTAGGGTTAAAATTTAACTTTTCATTATAAAATCTTCAGATTTACTCAAATTAGTTGAAGCAAAGCTGTACACACCCCACATCAAAAAGTACTACATCTGGTATTTTGCATGACCTCCATTTTTAAAGACTGCACCAAGTCTTCTAGGCATGGAATGAAAAAGTTAGTGACATATAGCAACATCTCTTTTTTCATTCTTCAAGAACAACCTCTTTTTCTGACCTGAGACTGGGGCATAGGTTCACCTTACAACAGGTTTTGGTGAGACATTATGGATAGGGGAAGTGTGGTGAGACAACATGGACAGGAGCAGTGTGGGGTGTGGGACATTATGGAGAGGGGCAGTGTGGTGATAAATTATGGAAATGGCAATGTGGTGAGACATTATGAAGGGGGCAGTGTGGAAGGGTCAGTATTGAGAAGGGGTAGTGTGAGTGTGGTGAGACATTATTGAGAGGGGCAGTGTGAGGGAAACAATATGGAGAACAGCAGTGTGATGAGATATGAAAATGGTCAGTGTGGCGAGACATTATGGAGGGGGCAGTGTGGTGAGACATTATGGAGAGGGGCATTATAGGGGCACATTAAGAAGAGGAGCAGTGTGGGGAAATACTATAAAGTGGGCAGTGTAGTGACATTATGGAAAGGAGCAGTGTGGGGAACATAATAGAGAGGGGCAGTGTAGGGGGACATTGTGGAGGGGCTGTGTGCACTGCATTCATGTTCGGATAGTGGTTCTGGTGCAACATTTATGTATTTATGGTGGTTCTGATGCTGTATTCATGTACTGATGACGGTTCTGGCACTGCATGTACTGACGTTGGTGTTGGCACTGCAAGTGGTGATGGTAGTCCTGGCACTGCATTCATGTACTAACTGTGGTTTTGATGCTACAATCATGTACTGACTGGTTCTGGCTCTGCATTCAGGTACTGAGTGTGGTTCTGATAATATATTTATGTACTTACAGGGATTCTGGCACTGCATTCATGTACTTACAGTGGTTCTGACACTACTTCCATGCACTGACAGTGGTTCTGATGCTGCATTCATGTATTGATGGTGGTTCTAGTGCTGCACTCATGTGCTTATTGTGGTTCTGCTGTTGTACATAGTGAAAAGCAAAAGGGAAACAATATCTTGAACGTTTGACTGTTAGGCTTTATATCTCACCATCCACTACATCTTTGAGCATTAAACTGCCTTCATTTTATAGACAATTATCTTGGCTATTTCATACATAAATTTGACTTGCAACTATTTACCATATGATTAGGAAAGATAGATTTTTGTCATGTAACTGCATTGTTCAGGTTTTCTTCTTAAAAATCTAAATTTTAATTTTTAGAATTCTGGTAGTATTTTGTAAATATATCTTCTGGCTGTCAACACCACCTGAATTCTTCTGAGCATGCTCTCAATCACATTCAAGTATGTTTTTTACCGAAATCTGATCCACGGTCTCTTCTGTGCGTTCTCAATATTGGTGCATACTAGTCGAATCACTTTGGTATGTATACAGCTTTTTCTTCAACTGTACTCACAAGTGTTTAATTTGGTTGAGGTCTAGGATCTCTGTGGGGAAATGTTAATGTTTGCTTGTCAGTGTATGTACCAATCCATAACATGTTTCATGGTTATGTTAAGACTTAAAAACCTCTCAAAGCTTAGAGATTTCAGATTGAGGATTTAGCAAGTTTCTGCTTCAAACACTCAGTTTTAGTTAGCATGCGTTCAAACTGATTTTTTTTTTTTTTTGGAGCAGAAACTAGTCAGAACCTCACAAAATTGTCCTCAAATACTCAAAACAGTTATGCTGATGTTTTAATGTACTGAAGGGGCTACTAGTGATGTACTGATGTAAGTTCCTCTTTAAATTCTTTTTGCAGTCCCTGGGATTGTTTCAGTATGGCAAATTGGCCATTGGACCAAAAAAATGTTGTCACCTCTTCTTTAGATCAAAGCATATTTATGTGTTTGAATGACCCAGTCAGTCCAGACCTCATTCCCATTGGCCATGAAAATTTCTGTTCACAGCTTCCAATGCAATCTCACTGAGCGATTTTACAAAGAACAGGCAAAAAGGTCAGCCTCTACAGTAGATGTGCAAAGCTGGTAGAGACATATCCTAAAAGACTTGCAGCAGACAATGTATTGACTCAGGGGGACTAAATAAATTGCACGTCATTTTTAGATTTATATTTTTAAAATATATGAAAAACCATGTATCACATAAAATCCCACATAATTACTGTACATTGGAACCTTGGTTTATGAGAACAATCCGTTCTGTGAAAGTGCTCATAAACCAAGTTACTCGTCTAGCAAAGCAAAATTTCCCATAGGAAATAATAATTTTTCCCATAATTGAAACTCAGACAATTCGTTCCACAACTTGTAGCAATGTCCCATACTTGTCCCCTATTGTGCCATTCCACACATGCACAAACATACACACACACACACGTGAAACCCTGGCCAGCCAGGTGGTCACAGATAGGGCCCCGCATAACACCAGTCCCTCACAGGCAACAGCAGCCAACCACATTAAAACCCTAGTCACCACCCCCAGGGCTTGATGGAGACACCAGGGGGCGGAACCAGGTGGTTGGAAGACGCCCACCGAGGGGTCCTAGACAGCCTGGGGCGGGAAAAGACAGTTCAGTTTCAGTTCAGTTTGGAGTTTGGAGAGTGTGGAAGCAGGCCTGTGTGTCAGGTCTGCAGCAAACTGACCGGTGACAGGGTAGGAGCCCTGGTACCTTTGGCTAGGAGGCAGATGGAGGCCTCTGTCTGCAGGAGGCGGGTAGATTGCTCGGTGGAACCGAGGTGGACCGGGACAGGTTAGTGGCCCACCGGTACTGACCCGGGGAACCGATTTGGAGACTGGAGCACAAGGGGGGGTACTCAGACCCTGAAGCTAGGTCCAGAAACGACTGGGGGCTAGCTAATTAACTGATTGGGTGGGACAGGACCTCTAGTCCTGACCGCAAAGTCCTTAATAGAAGACAACAGCCCACCGCCACTGCTCAGAGATCCCACGGGTCAGCGTCTGCGGGCAAACTGCTCCTTAGGCCACATCCAGCCGGGTGTGGACTACTGGAGTTGCAAGTACAGGCAGTCCACCATTACAAAAAGGTGCAGGAGAAAGACAGAGACCACCAGCCGGGTGGGGGACCAGAACGCAGCCGGCTGCGGGTACCGACCACCATCATCTTGGTTTAACAGAGACTCGTGTGTCCTTTCATAGTGAGTACACCAGCACCCTGCGTTCGCCCATCCCCCTGCACCAACCAACCCAACGGGTCCCGGGGCCACCATCCCTGCCCACGGAGGGGTTAACAACTTGCTGCACAACATCTCCCCTGGGTGCCCCGTCACTGCAGCGGTGGTGTCCACCTTCACCACACACACCATGGGTGGCGTCACGAACTTTACTACGGCCTAGCTGTACATATACGTCCCCAAATCCAATATCCCCCCTTTTTATTCGCGGTGTCCACAGAGACCCTCGAGCCACCCACCGGAGAGCCCGGACCCAAGCAGCGGCAGGCTGCTGAGCACAGGGGCGGCACACATATATATATATATTATGCTCACCTATCCTCCGTTCCCTCGGCGAGCTCTACCCTGGTTCTTGTAGTCCGCAGGTACGTGGATCCAGTAACCATCGCGACCAATGCAGGAGCTGCCGCTGTCAGCCCTTCAGCAGCTGACCTCATGCGCATGAGCCGCTTGCCTCTGATTGGTCAGCGTGCTGCCTTTGAGAAGCATTGACAGCGGCAGCTCCTGCATCGGTTGCGATGGTTACCGGATCCACATACCTACGGACTACAAGAGCCAGGGAAGAGGTCGCCGAGGGAATGTAGGGTAGGTGAGCATATTTGTGTGTGCGTGTTTGTGTGGACTGCAAGAGCGGGTCTGAGCGCGGTGACAGTACGGAACCAAAAGTGTGTGCTGTGAGTATTTGCTCGTCCAGCAAAGCATTTCTCGTATGCCGAGTTACAAATTTGCAGCAAGCTTTGCTCGTATAGCAAAATATTCGCACACTGGGTTACTCGTAAACAGAGGTTCCACTGTACATTTAAGTGTGACTAACGTGTATAACTGTGGAAAAGTTCATGGGGTATGATTACTTTTTAAAAGCATTTTATGTGTTTGTCTATATGGGAGAACCTCAAGTGATCAGCTCAACTCATCAACATTATTATTATTATTAACTATTATAGCGCCATTTATTCCATGGCGCTTTACATGTGAAAAGGTTTACACATAATAAGGACATGTACAATAATCCTAAACAACACAAGGCACAGAAAGGTACAGGAGGAGAGAGAACCCTGCCCGCGACTCAATACAGAGTTGTAGATGTTTTGTAGGGAGTAGTGGGCTAAAATTCCTCCAAGCCTATGTTCAAGATTAATCAAGATTAAACAATAAATATCAGAAATGTTCATATTAAGTTATAGCTGCATAAAGGGGTCACATCAGATGCGGAAACTAAACTATCACCTTTGCCACTCACAGAAATGAGATACTAGATCATTTTACTCATTTAATAAATGACAATGTCCAATAATTAATTTGTGGTTTTGGTCTTTTTATCCACTTCTAGCATGTGTGTGAAAATCTGAAATATGCAGAAATATGAAAAGTAATTTCCTATATTTTCTTATTTTTCTTTATATGGTAAATAAGGTAATTTAAAAAGTACTAAAATAAATAGTAATAAAAAAGTGTTTGCAGTACACAGCCTAATACCGCTTTTTGACAGAATAATGAGTTATTGCTACTGTATGGCAGGTGAGGGTCGGAGTTACAAGCACTTACCCTTGCACCTAGCTTCTGCTTTCTACATTACATTAATAAAAAGCTTGATTCATTTCTAACCTAGGAAACTAGTATTGTGAACGAAATATAATTTCTTGAATTAAAGTAGGGGTATGTGCAGACGATCAGTGTCCGCAGCATTTTGGATGCAGAGTGTTTTCCTTGCTTCCAAAACGATGCATTGTACTGTAGAAGCAAAGTGGATAGATTTTGTAGAAATTTCTTGCCCACTGTGCTTCTTTTCTGAGCAGCGTAAACTGACCTGTGGAGTGGTTTTCCAAGTCGCTGCATGTCAATTTATGATTGTGGAGATGCAAGTGTTATCAGCAGGAGAACACAGCGAAAATCTGCTGCTCCCAGAACCCTGATCGTGGGCACGGATGTTGTGTTGTGTTAAGGAGAACACTAGCGTCTCTGCAAGAGAATAACACTGCGTCTAGCATGCAGTGTCTCCTGACCGTTTGGACGTACCCTTATGCTATATGCGCACGTTGAATATTTGGTTGCAGAGAGTTCTGCACCAAATCTGTATTAGGCTAGTTTCACACTTGCGTGTAACGGGATCCGTAGCATTGCGTTGTGTGACGCATGCAACGAATGCGTTGCTTATAGTGGCACAACGTATGCTACAGATCGTACAAAATAACGCAGTCCGTTGTAGTTTTTTTTTTTTCCTTGACTTTACACAACTGCGCATGCTCAGATGTGTAAAGTTAGCTGCGTTAACGGAATCCGTCAAATGACGCATTCTAACGGAATCCGCCACCATAGGCGTCCATTATAAAAACAACGGACGCCTAACGGATTCCTGCAGATTGCGTTTTTTTTACACTCCGCCAAGCGCAGAAAAATGTTACATGCTGCGTTCCATCCGCCCGACGCAGCGTCAAAATAACGACGCTGCGTTGTCCAGCGGATGCAACGCAGACACTTGCGTTACAGTGCGTCGTCCATACAAGTCTAAGGAGAATAGCGCAGTGCGTTAACGGACTGCGCTATTCTCCATAGTGACGGAATGTGCTGAACGCAAGTGTGAAACTAGCCTTAGAGATGAGTGAAGCTTTCGAGGTTCGATTCGCTGGGCACATTCAAACCTTAAAGTTCAGTCTTTGACCCTGACTTGATTTGAACCTTAATGGAAGTCAGTAATGGGGCATTTTGTGGCTCCCCCACATGCTGCCAGCCATAAACAGAATACTTCTAGGGGAAAGTAGGTGGGGTTTTTCAACATTTTTTTTTTCTTTCATATCTGCTTGCTGCATCTGATCGTACTAATTTTTCCCAAAATATGAGCCATCCAAACACTGCACACGGCTCCTAAAGGCCTTAAAGCATCAGTCATACCCAAGTATAGCTCTGCTCGCTTGAGTGATTTGCACTCGTAACCCACTAACTTCGAACCCAAACTTTGTTTTTTTGGAAGTTGGTTTCCGAACCCGAACTCCAAATATTGAACCTCAGGTTTGCTCATCTCTAATCTGCATCTCCTTAGAAAAAAAAAAACATTTTTCACTTTTTTTTTTTCTATGCTTTTTTTGCATGTGTTCTTTCCAAGCATTTTCCATGCATTCTGGGGTGCAAAAAAGCTGAAAGAATTGACATGTTGTATATCTATTTCTGCACCAAATCTGGCAAGTAAAAAAAGCAACATGTGAACAAAACTTCAGGACTCTCATTGAATTTGCTGGTAAAAGGATTGGCTTGCAGTTTTGTGACATAACTGTACAAACAACGCATCAAAAAAGGAGATACATTTGCACTGTGTGAACACGGCCTAATTGTCAGAGAATCTCTATTTTTTTTTTTTTTTGTTTACTGAATTTTTTTTTCAATCAACTAAAATTATGCCGTGAGATGTCTTCCAAGTATCAAACAGCTGACATCTAATGAAATTAAGTAAATATAAGGCAGAGTCCTATTAGCATTTAAACTAGACATGGCATTTTGGGGTTTAATAAACACAAACATTCAGTAACAATGTGAAAGTATTTAGTTTACCTCATTCCGATTCCGGTCTCTTTGTCTTTGTGAATTAAAGATTCCAAGTGCGATACAGTGATCATTCCGCCAAGCTTTTATAGCCAGATGATTCTGGAAGAGGCGCACACCATCGCCAGGCAGGAGGGGAAAAGAAGGAAGAAACGATACTGCTCAGTACCAACAGTCAGAGAATGGAAACTGAAATCACCTAAGCTAGACAATTGTGATTGGGAATTCATAGGATCAGAAATGCGGCACACTGACCACAAATAAATAAAAAGGATAATTAATAACTAAAGATGCTACACACCAAGCCAATATTTTTTTTTAATTAGTCATGCATATATTAAAACTTTAAATAGGAAAATAGGGCTTAGTCCTAAAAGGAAACAAATGAATCCAATTTGAAGTAAACACCCATAAAGGCCATATTTATCTGGGGAACAATTTCATGAAAAAATACCACAAATTCAAAGGAGGAAGAGCAAGGTGCTATCAGCTTCTCCACTTCAAAGACACCGCTAATTGCTTTAGCAATGCCGTAATTAGCCTCGTAATTAGCCTCATAAACTTCCTGTTGAAACTCTGATGCCCGGTCACCTGGCTCCACAGTTCTCCATGTGCTGAAACCTGTAGATTGTAGACTTGCTCAAGGTGTAAGCAAAAGTGACCTTGGAATGAACTCGAACTGGAGGGCACCAAGCCTTCCATGATTAGAATGGGGGAGACACCCAGCATACCTCCCAACCGTCCTGGATACAGCGGGACTGTACCGGATTTCAGAGGGGGTCCCGGTGTCACGATCGGGAGGCTTTTATCCCGTGGCTCCGCCCACCCGCTCTCTCCCCGTCTGACTTTGGCTCTGTGTGCTGCCGCTGATATGGGTGGGTGGCAGCAGCAGTTTCCTGGATGCTGGCGCTTTAAATCGGCACCTGCAGCTCAGCCCAGTGCACTCACTGCTCACTGTGGACTGCTTGTGTACGGAAGTAAATCTGTGGGCGGAGCTACTGAGCAACATGCTGAGCTCTGTCCACAGATGCAGAGACTGGAGGAAGAGGAGCTGCAGCACCAACGCTGTATGTGACACCCCACCTACCCAACCCTCTCCTCACCAGAGCTACATGCCTCCAGTCACCCCCCTCACCACATCTGTATGCCCCCCTCACCAAATTTGTATGCCCCCCAGCTCCCCCACCAAATCTATATGCCCCCCCAGCACCCCGCAGATCTGTATGCCCCCCAGCTCCCCCACCAGATCTATATGCCCCCCAGATCTGTATGCCCCCAGCCCCCTCCCACCAGATATGTATACCCCAGCCCCCCCTCACCAGATATGTATGCCCCAGCAGCCCTCTCCTCACCAGAGCTATATGCCTCCAGCCACCCCTCCTCACCAGATCTGTATACCCCCCAGCCCCCACACCAGATTTGTATGCCCCTTAGCCCCCACACCAGATTTGTTTGCCCCCCACCCCCCCACCAGATCTATATGCCCCCCAGCTCTGTATGCCTCCAGCCCACTCCCACCAGATCTGTATCCCAGCCCCCCTCACCAGATCTGTATGCCCCAGCAGCCCTCTCCTCACCAGAGCTATATGCTCTAGCCACCACTCCCCTCACCAGATCTGTATGCCCCCAGCCCCCATACCAGATTTGTATGCTCCCATCCCCCCCATCGGAGCTGTATGTGGCCCCCAGAGCTGAAAAAGCCCCAACACCAGTGCTATATGCCCCTTAGTAATATCTATGCTACCAGTAATTTGTATGCCCCACAGTAAAGTGTATTTCCCCCAGTAATGTGTGTACCCCTTAGTAACGTGTATGCCCCTCAGTGAAAAACACAGACGTTCTTCACTGACGTGTTAAACATATGTCCCTTCATACTCCGTGATTCATGGCACACAGTGGTTGTCCATGTGCAATCCGTGATACGTGATACGTACTCCATGATTGCACATGGACATATACTCACCTGCCCCCTCTCCTGCTCTCCGTGGTGCTGAAGAGTCCCGCGATTCAGCACCCAGCCACCGCTCTCTCACCTCTGCAGCTACTTCCGGGTCGGCTCTGGCTGCATAAATGAATATGCATGCCATAATGAGCCGGCCAGGAAGAAGCAGAGAGCAGCTGCCGAACTCAGCATCGCTGGAGAAGGTGAGTTGAAAAAGCTTTTTATTTTAAATGTCCGTGTTTTTCTGGTACGTGTTTCACGGATCACACCATAGTGTGGTTTGTGGGACATCAGTGGTGCCAGAAAAAAACCAGACATGTTTCTGTGCGGCAATCACGGATACGCATGTACGCCGCACGGAGACACGGTCAGGGAAAAATCACTGATGTGTGTGCAGACCCATTGATTATAATGGGTCTGCATAGGTCAGTGATTCTGGTACGTATAAAAACTAGCACATACGTACCAGAATCATCACACAATGACATCTGAAACAGGCCTAATATGTATGCCCCTCAAGTACTGTCTATGCCCCAAGACCCTCCTGTGCTGTATATACTGTAGCCCGCAGCCCCTCCTGTGCTGTATATACTGTAGCCCCCAGCCCCTCCTGTGCTGTGTATACTGTAGCCCCCAGCCCCTCCTGTGCTGTGTATACTGTAGCCCCCAGCCACTCGTGTGCTGTAAATACTGTATATATAGTGTGTATATATACAGTGTGTGTATATATATATATGTATGTGTGTGTATGTATATATATATATATATATAATTATATAAAAAAAACCCCATCCTCCCTTGTGATACATACACAGCGGTGTCAGTATGCACTGTGCGTGGCTAGGTCTGTTAAAGTGTTGCCAAGTGATCACATGCCGAGGAGGAGCTGGATAGAGACAAGCGGAGTAGGTGAGTGCGGCTGCTGCCGGCTTCCCCATGTTATTACATCCAATGTGTGTGTATGTATGATGTATATATCTGTGTATGTCAGTGTAGATGACTGTGTATAGATTTGTCTGTTTATATGTATTTTAGGGAATTTGTGTTCAAATATGTACTGTATATGTGCGTATGCCTGTGCCCACGATCAGGACTCACTGTGTCCTGGAGGCATCGGGTCCTGACCTGCGGGGCTGCACGTCTCCTCCGCAGGAGACCACAGCTGCCTGTGCCCACGATCAGGACTCGCTGTGTCCTAGAGGCAGCGGGTCCTGACCTGCGGGGCTGCACGTCTCCTCCGCAGGAGACCACAGCTGCCTGTGCCCATGATCAGGACTCGCTGTGTCTTGGAGGCAGCGGGTCCTGACCTGCGGGGCTGCTTGTCTCCTCTACAGGAGAACGCAGCTGCCTGTGCCCACGATCAGGGTTCAGTGCGCTGCAGTCTCCTGCTGTGTTCTCCCTACGGAGGACACATGCAACTGCAGCAAACAATTGATATGCTGCGGTCTGGAAAGACGCTCCGCAGGTCAGTGTTTGCTGCAGAAAAAACAAGCACAATGGGTAGGAGATTTCTAGAAATCCCTCCACTGTGCTTGTACTGTACAATGCAGTGTTTTGGACACAGCAAAAACACGCTACATCCAAAATGCTGCAAATACTGATCGTGGGCACGCAGCCTTAAACAATGTAATCAGCAGTGCTGAAAAGGATTGGATATGGGCGTGACAGATTGCAAAATGGGTGTGGTTAGTGGGCGTGGCTTAAACTTTGTCCCTCTTTCTAGTCTTTAAATGTTGGGAGGTATGCACCCAGTAATATTACAAATAATAGCAACCATGTAGATCCCACCGCTAAAGGCCCTTTTTGCCATTCATGGGATCACATGCACCACAATTTTTCACATAAACAAAGTAACTAACAAAATAAAGACTCAACACATCAATATTGGGTGAAAACAGCACTACTTAAGGAATACCATACGTTATTTCAAACTTTTAATAAATAAGAATCCTACTGTGGTAATGTAGTCTATAGTCTGTGATTGGATGATTGCAGGTACTGTACCCTAAAGAGACTAAACAATAAAGATACATATGGAGTTCTGTGTCTGTTGGCTGCTGCTCTGCACATTTCTCAACTTCTCTGTTATGCAGAGAAGGACAATTCTCCATTGTTTACATGGATCCATGGCGATGGCAGTGCTGATATGCGCATCTGCCTTGTGCATGCGCACAATGATGTTCTGTACTACTTACTTGTAGCTTTGTTTCCATGGTAATGGTGGTCCTGATGCGTGCACCCGCCCTGCACATGCATACGCTTACGTTTTGAATTACTGTCTTGTGGCTTTTATATTTCCATGGTGATGGTGGGGGTGACGTGCACTTCTGCTCAATTTGCATGCCTTTCTCCACCTTGCGCATGCGCACACTAATGTTCTGTACTACTTATTTGTAGCTTTGTGTTTCTATGGCAATGGCAGTGGTGATGCGTGCACCCGCCTCGCCATGTGTACACTTATGTTCTGGATTACTGCATTTCCGACCACCGGCACCGACAACAGCTGATCAGCAGGGGACCCAGGCACCTCAGACATTGATGACCTATTCTAAACATAGGTCATCAATGTTAAAGTAATATTACAATTTATAAATTGTTACTTGTGTACAGGATCAGAATTAATAACAGCACCAGAACCACCAGAGGGGGGTGTGCCGCCCCCATTCCAGCAGCTGGCGCTACTCGGATCCGGGGCCTACGGTACGGCTCGAGGGGTTGCCTGGACCCGGGGGTCGCGCAGACACTCCGAATAAAAGGGGGACGTACAGTGCCTACAAGTAGTATTCAACCCCCTGCAGATTTAGCAGGTTTACACATTCGGAATTAACTTGGCATTGTGACATTTGGACTGTAGATCAGCCTGGAAGTGTGAAATGCACTGCAGCAAAAAAGAATGTTATTTCTTTTTTTTTTCTTTTTTTTTTAAATTGTGAAACACCTCGGTTACTTACCGGTAGCCGGTTTTTCCATAACCCATGACAGCACCCATATAACCAACTCACGTGGTGCTGTCATGGGTGAGGGGAAAACACCTCGGTTACTTACCGGTAGCCGGTTTTTCCAGAACCCATGACAGCACCACGTGAGTTGGTTATATGGGTGCTGTCATGGGTGAGGGGAAAAAGTTGATTCAGAGGGTCATTTATTATTCCACCCCTCAAACCACCAGAAATCTGTTTGGTTCCCCTAAAGTATTAAGAAGTATTTCAGGCACAAAGAACAATGAGCTTCACATGTTTGGATTAATTATCTCTTTTTCCAGCCTTTTCTGACTAATTAAGACCCTCCCCAAACTTGTGAACAGCACTCATACTTGGTCAACATGGGAAAGACAAAGGAGCATTCCAAGGCCATCAGAGACAAGATCGTGGAGGGTCACAAGGCTGGCAAGGGGTACAAAACCCTTTCCAAGGAGTTGGGCCTACCTGTCTCCACTGTTGGGAGCATCATCCGGAAGTGGAGGGCTTATGGAACTACTGTTGGCCTTCCACGGCCTGGACAGCCTTTGAAAGTTTCCTCCCGTGCCGAGGCTAGGCTTGTCCGAAGAGTCAAGGCTAACCCAAGGACAACAAGGAAGGAGCTCCAGGAAAATCTCATGGCAGTGGGGACATTGGTTTCAGTCAATACCATAAGTAACGTACTCCACCGCAATGGTCTCCGTTCCAGACGAGCCCGTAAGGTACCTTTACTTTCAAAGCGTCATGTCAAGGCTCGTCTACAGTTTGCTCATGATCACTTGGAGGACTCTGAGACAGACTGGTTCAAGGTTCTGGTCTGATGAGACCAAGATCGAGATCTTTGGTGCCAACCACACACGTGACGTTTGGAGACTGGATGGCACTGCATACGACCCCAAGAATACCATCCCTACAGTCAAGCATGGTGGTGGCAGCATCATGCTGTGGGGCTGTTTCTCAGCCAAGGGGCCTGGCTATCTGGTCCGCATCCATGGGAAGATGGATAGCACGGCCTACCTGGAGATTTTGGCCAAGAACCTCTGCTCCTCCATCAAGGATCTTAAGATGTGTCGTCATTTCATCTTCCAACAAGACAACGACCATAAGCACACAGCCAAGAAAACCAAGGCCTGGTTCAAGAGGGAAAAAATCAAGGTGTTGCAGTGGCCTAGTCAGTCTCCTGACCTTAACCCAATTGAAAACTTGTGGAAGGAGCTCAAGATTAAAGTCCACATGAGACACCCAAAGAGCCTAGATAACTTGGAGAAGATCTGCATGGAGGAGTGGGCCAAGATAACTCCAGAGACCTGTGCCGGCCTGATCAGGTCTTATAAGAGATGATTATTAGCTGTGATTGCAAACAAGGGTTATTCCACAAAATATTAAACCTAGGGGTTGAATAATAATTGACCCACACTTTTATGTTGAAAATTTATTAAAATTTAACTGAGCAACATAACTTGTTGGTTTGTAAGATTTATGCATCTGTTAATAAATCCTGCTCTTGTTTGAAGTTTGCAGGCTCTAACTTATTTGCATCTTATCAAACCTGCTAAATCTGCAGGGGGTTGAATACTACTTGTAGGCACTGTATTTGTACAGGGTTGTTTGTAAAATGTCTGTGACGCCACCCACGGTGTGTGGTGAAGTGGGACACCACCGCTGCTGTTGTGGGACACCCGGGGGAGATGTAATGGCAGCCGGATGTTAACCCCTCCGTGGGTAGGGATGGTTGTCCCGGGGCCCAGTGTCTGTGCAGGGTATGGCGATGGCAGGGGCTTGCACGTCCAGACGGATCGGGGGATAGTTGTTTACTCACACTTAAATGAATCACACGTGTCTTTTGGTAAACCAAGGTGCTGGTGGCCGGCCGCCGCGGCCGTTTGTACTCTGGTCCCCCACCCGGGCTGGTGGTCGCCGTCTTTTCCGCTGCACTACTTGTGGTTGTGTGTTCAGACTTCCTTGTAAAGTCCGCTCCTGACTTTTGTGTGCCTGAGGAGCTGTGCTCGTCTGACGCTGACCCATGGGATCTACAGGCCCTGGCGGTGGCCCTATCCCTCTCTTTGGGTGGTTGTCTACTTTTCGGAACTTGGGTTGGGACAGGACCTAGAATCCTGCCCTCAATCAGTTAATTAGCTAGGCCGCTGTCTTCGGTCCTGGCTTCAGGGTCCGAGTACCCCTTCTGTGCACTGTTTCCAGTCAGGTCTCCGGTGTCGGTACCGGTGGGTTCTAACGCTTCTCCGGTCCTCCTCCGGATCTGCCGAGCCGTCTTTCCATCTCCTGTTGACGGAGACCACCGTCTGCCACCTAGCCAAGGTACCAGGGCTCCAACCCTGGCACCATTCAACTTGAACTTCCTTTGCTGGAGCTACACCTAGCTCCAGCCCACACTCCTCTCCACTTGAACTACAAACTGAACTGCTTGTTTTTCCCGCCCCGGGCTTTCTAGACCCCTGACTGGGTGTTCCCTAACCGCCTGGTCCCGTCCACTGGTGTGCCTGTCTTGCCCTAAAGGGGGGTGACTAGGGTTTCAGGTCGGTTGTGTGTTACCTAGGTGAGGGAAGGTGTTATGCGGGGGCCTAATGTGTGACAACCTGGTTTTGCCAGGTCGTCACATGCATAATTAGAACCCCCATCAGTACAGAAACACACCATCACAACCACTAGAAATACAGAAATTCATCATCAGAACCAACAGAAATTCATCATAGACCCCCAAGCAGTACAGAGATTATTCATCAGAACCACACCACCTGCAGTACAGAAATACATCCATATAGCCCCATCAGTTCATAAATAGCATCAATACAGAAATACATCAGCAGAACCACAAGCAGTACATGGTAAAAAATTGACCATATACGCCAGGAAATTTCCTTACAGCCTCATAACACCACACATTGTCTGCCCTCCTATACTTCATCTAGCTCACTTTCACTCTTTGATCCGGTCACAGAAGAAGTCGTCACCAGGCTCCTCGCATCTTTGTCGCCCTACTACCTGCACCAGTGACCCTATTCCCTCACATCTCCTTAAATCTGTCACCCCAGCTGTCACCACTCATCTAACTAAAATATTCAATCTCTCTCTCTCCTCTGGTGTCTTTCCCTCCTCCTTCAAACACGGCAGCATACACCCATTACTTAAAAAACCATCCCTGGACCAAAATTGTGCCGCTAACTACAGACCTGTCTCTAATCTCCCATTCATCTCCAAACTCCTGGAACGTCTGGTCCACTCCCGTCTAATCTGCTATCTGTCAGACAACTCTCTCCTCGACCCTCTACAATCCGGTTTCCGCTGCTTACATTCTACTGAAACTGCTCTTACTAAAGTCTCTAATGATTTTCTAACCGCTAAATCTAATGGTCACTACTCCCTGCTGATCCTCCTGGACCTCTCTGCTGCATTCGATACTGTGGATCACCAGCTCCTCCTCACTATGCTCCGCTCTATCGGGCTCAAGGACACCGTTCTTTCCTGGTTCTCCTCTTACCTCTCTGACCGCTCATTCACTGTATCCTTTGCCGGCTCCTCTTCCTCTCCTCTTCCCCTTACGGTCGGGGTTCCTCAGGGTTCAGTCCTAGGCCCCCTCTTGTTCTCTCTATACACAGCCCCTATTGGACAAACCATCAGCAAATTTGGTTTCCAGTACCATCTCTATGCTGATGACACCCAACTGTACACATCTTCTCCTGACATCACCCCTGCACTATTACAAAATACTACCGATTGTCTGTCCGCTGTCTCCAACATCATGTCCTCCCTCTATCTAAAACTGAACCTGTCAAAAACTGAACTTCTGTTTCCTCCCTTTCCTAACCTTGCGAAACCCAATATTACCATTTCTGTGTGTGGCTCTACCATTAAAGGGTACCAAACATCAGGATTTTCGTGTATAAGGTGCAGCCAGTGCAGTACTGGCACTATCAGGCACATTGTGTACATACCATCAGGGTGCAGCTCGGGTGTTTAGGCAGCGAAATCCAACTTTATAAAGTTTGAAAATTCGTGCACTTTTTGATTGACGTGTGCACCTCTCTCCTAATGTCCGGGCGTGTTATGCATGTGTATCTCCGTCCCCCCACCAGCCTGTTCCTCCCTCTCTCCTGATGTCCGGGCGTGTTATGCACGTGTATCTCCGTCCCCCCACCAGCCTGTTCCTCCCTCTCTCCTGATGTCCGGGCGTGTTTTGCACGTGTATCCCTCCCCGCCCCCCCCCCCCCCGCTGCCTGTTCCTCCCTCTCTCTGGCTGTATTTAAATTTCCCTCTTCAGGAACATGTCGGAGTTGGCGCCTGCGCATAGCGCTTATCTCCGGCGCCATGTTACTGAAGCCCGCTGTACCGTGCAGCCGGGTGCACGAGAGGGCGGCGCATGTGCCCTCGCTTCTTCAGATCCTGTTGTGACCGCGGGAGCGCGCGCGGTTACAACAGGACTGGAGATCAGCTGACAGGAGGACGCGATTGCTACGCTACCAGCACAGCAGCCGCCTAGGACACCGGGGCTCAGGTGAGGTGAGTTCACAATGCTGTGTATGCGCCCCTGCGTTGACCTGAGCTCACCTTCTGAATGCCAGGTCACCACAGGAAAGCACTCACAGCTGTGTGTCTGTGCAGTGTGTGTGTCTGTGCTATGTGTGTGATTCTGTGCAGTGTGTGTGTGTGCGCGCGCAGTGTGTGTGTGCGCGCAGTGTGTGTGTGCGCGCAGTGTGTGTGTGCGCGCAGTGTGTGTGCGCGCGCAGTGTGTGTGCGCGCGCAGTGTGTGTGCGCGCGCAGTGTGTGTGCGCGCGCAGTGTGTGTGCGCGCGCAGTGTGTGTGCGCGCGCAGTGTGTGTGCGCGCGCAGTGTGTGCGCGCGCAGTGTGTGTGCGCAGTGTGTGTGTGTGTGCGCAGTGTGTGTGTGCGCAGTGTGTGTGTGCGCAGTGTGTGTGTGCGCGCGCAGTGTGTGTGTGCGCGCGCAGTGTGTGTGTGCGCGCGCAGTGTGTGTGTGTGCGCGCGCAGTGTGTGTGTGCGCGCGCAGTGTGTGTGTGTGTGCGCGCGCAGTGTGTGTGTGTGTGCGCGCGCAGTGTGTGTGTGTGTGCGCGCGCAGTGTGTGTGTGTGTGTGCGCGCGCAGTGTGTGTGCGTGTGTGCGCGCGCAGTGTGTGTGTGTGCGCGCGCAGTGTGTGTGCGCGCGCGCAGTGTGTGTGCGCGCGCGCAGTGTGTGGTGTGTGTGTGTGTGTGTGTGTGCGCGCGCAGTGTGTGTGTGTGTGCGCGCGCAGTGTGTGTGTGCGCGCGCAGTGTGTGTGTGTGTGCGCGCGCAGTGTGTGTGTGTGTGCGCGCGCAGTGTGTGTGTGTGTGTGCGCGCGCAGTGTGTGTGCGTGTGTGCGCGCGCAGTGTGTGTGCGTGTGTGCGCGCGCAGTGTGTGTGTGTGCGCGCGCAGTGTGTGTGTGTGTGCGCGCGCAGTGTGTGTGTGTGTGCGCGCGCAGTGTGTGTGCGTGTGTGCGCGCGCGGTGTGTGGTGTGTGTGTGCGCAGTGTGTGTGTGCGCGCGCAGTGTGTGTGTGTGTGCGCGCGCAGTGTGTGTGTGTGTGTGCGCGCGCAGTGTGTGTGTGTGTGCGCGCGCGCAGTGTGTGTGTGTGTGTGCGCGCGCAGTGTGTGTGCGTGTGTGCGCGCGCAGTGTGTGTGTGCGCGCGCGCAGTGTGTGGTGTGTGTGTGTGTGCGCGCGGTGTGTGTGTGTGTGTGTGTGTGTGCGCGCGCAGTGTGTGTGTGTGTGTGTGCGCGCGCAGTGTGTGTGTGCGCGCGCAGTGTGTGTGTGTGCGTGCGCAGTGTGTGTGTGTGGTGTGTGTGTGTGTGGTGTGTGTGTGTGTGCGCACGCTGTGTGTGGTGTGTATGTGTGCGCGCACGCTGTGTGTGTGTGTGTGTGTGTGTGTGTGCGCGCACGCTGTGTGTGGTGTGTGTGTGTGTGTGTGTGTGTGTGTGTGTGTGTCTTGAATCCAGGCCTGGCATTACTGGAGTTTCCTCCGGTAGCCAGTCCGACGCTGCACTGAAGTGTTTTTTTTTCCAGATGATATTGGATCCGGACTGGACGGCGCGGGACCCTTGACCCGGGATTACTGCGGAGGGGGTTCTTTATTTCAATAAAGATGGAGTCACTAATTGTGTTTGTGTTTTATTTCTAATAAAAATATTTTTGTTTTGTTTTTTTTTTTTTATCTTTACTAGAAATTCATGGTGGCCATGTCTAATATTGGCGTGACACCATGAATTTCAGGCTTAGGACTAGCTGATAATACACACCTAGCCCTAACCCCATTATTACCCAGTGAGCCACCCGGCATCAGGGCAGCTGGAAGAGTTGGAAACAGCGCCAGAAGATGGCGCTTCTATGAAAGCGCCATTTTCTGGGGTGCCTGCGGACTGCAAATCGCAGCAGGGGTGCCCAGAAAGCTTGGGCACTCTGCACTGCGGATTCCCATCCCCAGCTGCCTAGTTGTACCTGGCTGGACTCAAAAATTGGGCGAAGCCCATGTCTTTTTTTTTTTTTTTTTAATTATTTCATGAAATTCATGAAATTAAAAAAAAAAAAGGGCTTCTCTAAATGTTTGGTTCCCAGCCGGGTACAAATAGGCAGCTGGGGGTTGGGGGCAGCCCGTAGCTGCCTGCTGTACCTGGCTAGCATAGAAAAACATGGTGAAGCCCATGTCATTTTTTTTTTTTTTTTTGGGGGAGGGGGGTGCAAAAAATCCTGCATACAGTCCTAGATGGAGGATGCTGAGCCTTGTAGTTTGGCAGCTGCTGTCTGCTCTCCTGCATACACTATTGGATGAAGTATGCTGAGCCTTGTAGTTCTGCTCCCCCTGCCTCTCCCTCCTGCATACAGTCCTGGATGGAGTATGCTGAGCCTTGTAGTTCTGCAGCTGTCCGCTCTCCTGCATACACTAGCGGAGAATGAAGAACATATTGAAGGAAATTACATCAGACCTTTTTTCTTTTTTTAACAACCTTAATGGAATTGTTCACTGTTAAAAAACGCATAAAAATGCAGTGAGCAAAATAGCACCAAAATGCGGTAAAAACGCATGCTTTTTTTTGCCGTGTTTTTTTCCCGCGGGTGCGTTTTTGTCTGATCACTCATTCTTTCTCCCTCTCAGAGCAGCACCGCTCAGATCAGGAGAAATGCTCATCTCCTGTAACCTGCAGTACTCGGCTGCTGGTTATAGGACCTGCGTCACGTGAGCTACAGGAGTAATCACAAGACCCAGTGCTAACACGATAACCATCGGATCCACGTGATCCCATCACGTGACTTCCTGTGGAGGCTGGTGATTATGCGAATAAAGCGATCGCCATTAAAATGGCACTGTGAGATTTTTACAGTGCTATTTAAATTTAAAGGGTTGACAGGTACAGGTGGATAGCGAATCCACTCGCGCCTGCAAGGCACACGTCAGCTGCACAAATCAGCTGACATTTGCGCTGATCGCTGCTGGCTATCTGCGTCTGCCAGTGTGGATTACCAAAATGAGTGCAGGGACGGAAAATATTTAAACGGATTTGTTAAGGAGTTGATAAATGCATTAACAAAAACGCGGCCAAAATCTTGATCTTTCATATTTTTTTTGGTCAGAAGCTGTGTTTCTGTTGTTATGGACAAGATTATGAGTATATAAGAATTATATGGAGATATCCATAAAGAACAAGATTTAAGATGCTGTTTCAGACTGTGTACCCCACCTAGTTCTGCATTTGGACATAAGACTCAGACAGTCTGGGCTATTCATGTGACAAGTGAATCATGTTGACATTGCTTAATATAAATGAGGAGCCAAGCACATTACAGTAAATTGTATATCACAGAATAAGCTGTTCTACTTTATCCAATAGGAGACGTGTTACGTATTCTTGGCACCTAGCCAATAAGTCTGGTTAAATATCTGTACAAACTTCCGGAATAAAGGAGTCTTACTTTCTATTCATATCTGAGTACGTCTCTAGTGTGAGTGAAAGAGAGTGGGATGCATGCTACCACGAGTGACTCATAATTTGGACTGCAGACAGTTTTAGAGGGATGCACGACTGAATGGCATCAACCTAAATTAAGGCTTTATCACTGTGACCACAGGTAAAAAAGATGCAGCGTGCTGTCATAGCCATTGAGATATTTGGCTGCAAAGCTGCTCAAGTTCTTGTATATTTTCTCAATATTTCAATACCTTTGTTTAAATTAAAAAACAAACATTTTAAAATCATTGTTTTGTTTTTTGGGAATAGGTTCTGTTGCCCCCATGTAGTAGTTTTCAGACACTTAGTATTATGGTGCGCCTTATAATACCATGTTTCCCCGAAAGTAAGACAGTGTCTTACTTTCTTTTTATCCCCAAAAGCCCCACTATGTCTTACTTTCGGGGTATGTCTTATATTGGAAAAAAATTGTCGAATTTTTTGTTTTAACCATAAAATTAACATTTCTTAACAACCTGAACAGTATTGTATTCACCACAAAACGTATGTTTTACTGATGTATGATTAATACTGGGTGCATTACCGTATTTTAAGCAGGAGGCGGCAGTGACAAGTGCAGGGGTCTGCGCGGTGACGTATGGAGAGGGGGACGGCGCAGGCGTGGGCAGGAGGCGGCAGACGCGGTGACTTATGGAGGGGGGGGCGGCGCGGAAGTGGGCAGGAGGCGGCGCTCATTAAGATCAGAGGGAGGTGGCAGACGCGGCGACGTATGGAGAGGGGGACGGTGCGGACGTGGGCAGGAGGCGGCGCTCATTTGGATCAGACTGAGGCGGCAGACGCGGTGACGTATGGAGGGGGGGCGGCGCGGAAGTTGGCAGGAGGCGGCGCTCATTAAGATCAGAGGGAGGTGGCAGACGCGGCGACGTATGGAGAGGGGGACGGTGCGGACGTGGGCAGGAGGCGGCGCGCAGCTAGATGAGAGGGAGGCGGCAATACCCGTGTTTCCCCAGACATACGTCTTACTTTCCGGGGTACAGCTTATATTAGCCGACCCCCCTGAAACCCCCGATACATCTTACAATCGGGGGTGTCTTACTATCGGGGAAACACGGTATATGTAGGACTATGAGGTGCAGTAGATAGATTATACGGACGACTATATGGGGCACATTACTATATGGAGGACTGTATGCAGGAGGGAGAGGCAGGGGGAGCAGAACTACAAGGCTCAGCATACTTAAACCAATAGTGTATGCAGGAGAGCAGACAGCAGCTGCCAAACTACAAGGCTCAGCATCCTCCATCTAGGACTGTATGCAGGATTTTTTGCACACACCCCCCCCCCCCCGCCAAAAAAAAAAAAAAATGACGTGGGCTTCACCATGTTTTTCTATGCTAGCCAGGTACAGCAGGCAGCTACGGGCTGCCCCCAACCCCCAGCTGCCTATTTGTACCCGGCTGGGAACCAAAAATATAGAGAAGCCCTTTTTTTTTATTTCATGAATTTCATGAAATAATTTAAAAAAAAATGACATGGGCTTCGCCCAATTTTTGAGTCCAGCCAGGTACAACTAGGCAGCTGGGGATTGGAATCCGCAATGCAGAGTGCCCAAGCTTTCTGGGCACCCCAGATGCGAATTGCAGTCCGCAGCCACCCCAGAAAATGGCGCTTTCATAGAAGCGCCATCTTCTGGCGCTGTATCCAACTCTTCCAGCTGCCCTGATGCCGGATGGCTCACTGGGTAATAATGGGGTTAGGGCTAGCTGTGTATTATCAGCTAGCCCTAAGCCCGAAATTCATGGTGTCACGCCAATATTAGACATAGCCACTATGAATTTCTAGTAAAGATAAAAAAAAAACAAAAAAAAAACAGAAAAATATTTTTATTAGAAATAAAACACAACACAATTAGTGACTCCATCTTTATTGAAATAAAGAACCCCCCTCCGCAGTAATCCTGGGTCAAGGGTCCCGCGCCGTCCAATCCGGATTCAATATCATCTGGGGAAAAAACCCCAAAACTACACACTTCAGTGCAGCGTCGGACTGTCTACTGGAGGAAACTCCAGTAATGCCAGGCCTGGATTCAGGACACACACACACACACACACTACACAGTGTGCGCGTGCGTGCGCACACACACACACCACACACAGCGTGCGCACACACACACACCACACACAGCGTGCGCACACGCACCCACCACACACAGCGTGCGCACACACACACCCACCCACCCACCACACTGCACACACACACTGCGCGCACACACACTGTGCACACACACACTGCGCCCACACACTGCGCACACACACTGCGCACACACACACACTGCGCACATGCACACACACTGCGCACACACATAGCACAGACACATAGCACAGACACACAGCTGTGAGTGCTTTCCTGCGGTGACCTGGCATTCAGAAGGTGAGCTCAGGTCAACGCAAGGGTGCACACACAGCATTGTGAACTCGCTTCACCTGAGCCCCGGTGTCCTAGGCGGCTGCTGTGCTGGTAGCGTAGCAATTGCGTCCTCCTGTCAGCTGATCTCCAGTCCTGTTGTAACCGCGCGTGCTCCCGCGGTCACAACGGGATCTAAAGAAGCGAGGCTGCACGGTACAGCGGGCTTCAGTAACATGGCGCCGGAGATAAGCGCTATGCGCAGGCGCCAACTCCGACGTCATGTTACTGAAGAGGGAAATTTAAATACAGCCAGAGAGAGGGAGGAACAGGCAGCGGGGGGGGGGGGGGGGGGATACACGTGCAAAACACGCCCGGACATCTGGAGAGAGGGAGGAACAGGCTGGTGGGGGGACGGAGATACACGTGCATAACACGCCCGGACATTAGGAGAGAGGTGCACACGTCAATCTCAAAGTGCACGAATTTTCAAACTTTATAAAGTTGGATTTCGCTACCTAAACACCCGAGCTGCGCACTAATGGTATGTACACAGTGTGCCTGATAGTGCCAATACTGCACTGGCTGCACCTTATACACGAAAATCCTGATGTTTGGTTCCCTTTAAGCCCCAGCAGCACGCCCGCTGTCTTGGGGTTATATTTGACTCCGATCTTTCCTTCACTCCCCACATTCGTTCACTTGCTCGTTCTTGTCACTTCCACCTCAAAAACATCTCGAGAATGTGACCTTTTCTTACCGTTGACTCTGCAAAATCTCTTACTGTCGCTCTCATTCATTCACGCCTGGATTATTGTAATTCTTTACTAATTTGTCTCCCCGTTACTAAACTCTCCCCTCTCCAATCCATTCTGAATTCCGCAGCCAGGATCATTTTCCTCTGCGACCGCTTCACTGATGCCTCTGCTCTGTGCCAGTCATTGCACTGGTTGCCTATCCGTTACAGAATCCAATATAAACTTATCACTCTCACTCACAAAGCGCTCCACAGTTCTGCACCACCCTACATCTCCTCCCTCATCTCTGTCTAGCACCCCACCCGTGCCCTCCGCTCTGCTAATGACCTAAGACTGACATCCTCAACAATTCGAACCTCTCACTCCCGTCTTCAAGATTTCTCACGAGCTGCGCCTATTCTCTGGAACACACTACCAAGAGCAGTGCGATTAATTCCCAACTTTCACACCTTTAAGCGGGCCCTAAAAACGCATTTCTTTAGACTAGCCTATCACCTCACTGCCCTGATCTAATCTAGTCCCTTCTGCCCTTCCTAAAAATGTACTTCCAGTTCTCGTCCCCTGTACCTGTATAAATTCTGGCCGATGACTGGTTCATGCAGCTGGTTTTGAATTCCCTATTAAATCGATGGCTGGACCATATATGACAAGCTTTTCTCCCCCCCATTCACCTTTTGTGCCTCCCCTATTCCCTCATAGACTGTAAGCTTATGAGCAGGGCCCTCACTCCTCCTGGTATCTTAATTTTGTTATTTTATATTGTCCCATATTATCTGTACATGTCCCCTCTGAATTGTAAAGTGCTGTGGAATATGTTGGCGCTATAGAAATAAAACTTATTATACATCAATTGGCATGTCAGGTCAGACCCATATACTGTACATTTGTATTACATGAAGCTACAACTTCCAGTACATCCTTAAAGGGAATCTGTCACCCGGTGTTTGCCACCTAATCTGAGAGCAGCATAACGTAGGGGCAGAGACCCCGATTCCAGCGATGTGTCCCTTACTGGGCTGCTTAATGTAGTTTTGATAAAATCAACAATTAATCAGCAGTATATTATCATTAGAGGAATACTTGGTGTGCTGCAAGGTAGTCCAACATATTCATGAGCTCTGTATAACTGCTACGGTAGATCTGCAGCAGAGGAGACAGCAGACAGCTCAGTAAGTGACATCGCTGGAATCAGGGTCTCTGCCCCTACGTTCAGATGGGGGAGTGAAAACCTGGTGACAGATCCCATTTAACAATGCTAAGTCCCATTTAACAATGCTAAGGAGATACTTGGGAGTTATCGGTCATCATCAGATTGCGGACCATACAGTATCCACAGTAAGGCCTTGGTGCCACTTGTATTTTGCACAGACTAGTGCAATTTGATAAAACATCGGACTGCACTCGCACCAGTATATAACTATGGGGCAGTATCCATCTGCGATTGATATCTCATGCCATATCAGCCTGAGAAAAGAATTGCAGCATGCTGGGTTTAGCAGCGATTCTCAGTTCACACGTACCCATACAAGTCTAAGGGCGAGTGTGAAATATCACACTGCACTCGAACGTCATCAGAGTGCAATGCAATGTACGCAGAGACAGGCAGCAGAGAAGAGGGGGAAAGTGCTCCCTCTCCTCCGCAAATGTGATCCGATTACAAGATCGGATCACAATCGCCTGACAGTCTATATAATGAATTGTGAATTGTGGGGTGGGGAGGATTTCCCCACATACATAGCATCACTACTTTCCCCACATACATAACATTCCTCAAGCAGCTCCACACAAGTAACTGTAACCCTTCCCCATGCAGCCCCCCAGAACGTAGCCTCCGGCATATAACATAATCCCTATGCAGGTCTCTGCATGTAACATCATCCCCATCACCACACAGGCAGCCCCCAGCATGCAACATCACCCCCTTCATCATGCAGTCCCACGCATGAAGCCTCCCACTCCCTTTCCTGCACAGCCTCCCAGTACGTAGCCCCATACATAACAGATCACCCCTTTCCCCATCCAGCACCATGTATGTAAAAATCACACCTTCCCCCTGTACAATCCCCCAATTTGCAGTACCTTCTGTGTACAATTTTCCAATATGCAGCCCCCCATGTAGGAACATTCAGCTATCCTGTGCCCCCAAAGCACCACCTCACATTACTCACCCTTAGCCCCTCTCTCCTGGGTGCAGCCCCTCAGTGTGATCTCTCCACAGCTCCTCAGCTCCAGCAGCCACAGCACAACGCTGAGCGCTGGGATGATTGAGGTTCAGCTCCGCACTGGAGGAGAAAGCCCCGCCTCTTCCGGTGACATCATCACCTTACAGGAGCAACTACATTCTGGCCACAGATGGACTCCCCTGCTGCGGTTCCGCTGCCTGCTCTGTGCAGCAGGATCGCTCCCTGCCGGCGCACGCTTATAACAGATGAGGGCAATCTGGCCATGGGCCCCCACAGCCTCGGGCGAAAAACAGGCCAGATTGCCCTCATTACTGACTGCCCTGCAGGATTACTAAGGCTAGGTTCACATTTCCGTTGTTTTAAATCCGTCAGGTCCGTCAGCAACGGATCAGTCGTTTTTAAGATGTCAACTGATGCAACATATGTGTTTTTCACAGGATTCCTTTCACAGGAATCCTGTGAAAAAACTGATTGCGTTGCATCCGTGACATCCGCTGTGCGTCCGTTTTTTGACGGATCAGTCATGATCCGTTTGTGTTTGGGACAGCCCAGTGGGTGTGCCAAACATGCTGGGCATGCTCAGTAGAGCATGACGGAATCCAGCGCTGGAATCCGTCGTAAGACGGATTACGACGGAATCCAGCACCATAGACAAACATTACAAGTGTGACGGATGGCGACGGATTCCTGCGGAGCGCGTTAATTTTGACGGCCCGAAAAACGTTACATTCTCATACCTCCCAACCGTCCCGGATACAGCGGGACTTTCACGCTTTCCATTGTTTGTCCCGTTGCCACGGGCGGGACGGCCGTCTCCCGGGCTCCGCCCACCCACTCTCTCCCCGCCTCACTGCTTTTCCCTCCTACCATCCTAGTAGATGTGGCTTAACAGAGAGGAGCGCTGTGCTGCTGCTGGTATGTAAACTGAATCTCCCCAGCGCTGATTTCCCTCCCTCACCCCCCCACCCCCGGCCGGAGCCTCTCTGTGCAGTCGGCCGGCCGCCTGTCTGTGCGGGCGGACGGCCGCCTCTCTGTGCGGTCGGCCGGCCGCCTGTCTCTGCGGGCGGACGGCCGCCTCTCTGTGCGGTCGGCCGGCCGCCTGTCTCTGCGGGCGGACGGCCGCCTCTCTGTGCGTGCGGCCGGCCGCTTGTCTGTGCGTGCGGCCGGCCGCCTCTCTGTTCGGGCGGCCGGCCGCCTGTCTGTGCGTGCGGCCGGCCGCCTGTCTGTGCGGGCGGCCGGCCGCTTCTCTGTGCGTGCGGCCGGCCGCCTCTCTGTTCGGGCGGCCGGCCGCCTGTCTGTGCGTGCGGCCGGCCGCCTGTCTGTGCGGGCGGCCGGCCGCCTGTCTGTGCGGGCGGCCGGCCGCTTCTCTGTGCGTGCGGCCGGCCGCCTCTCTGTTCGGGCGGACGGCCGCCTCTCTGTGCGGTCGGCCCGCGCCCCCCGCCGCCTGTCTGTGCGGGCGCCCCCCGCCGCCTGTCTGTGCGGGCGCCCCCCGCCGCCTGTCTGTGCGGGCGCCCCCCGCCGCCTGTCTGTGCGGGCGCCCCCCGCCGCCTGTCTGTGCGGGCGCCCCCCGCCGCCTGTCTGTGCGAGCGCCCCCGGTGCCTGTCTGTGCGGGCGCCCCCCCGCCGCCTGTCTGTGCGGGCGCCCCCCGCCGCCTGTCTGTGCGGGCGGCCGGCCGCCTGTCTGTGAAGGCGGGCGGCCGGCCGCCTGTCTGTGAAGGCGACCGGCCGCCTCACTGTGGCTGCCTGCGTCTCCATGCTGGAGGCCCGCCGGCTGCCTGCGTGTCCATGCTGGAGGGCCGCCGGCTGCCTGCGTGTCCATGCTGGAGGGCCGCCGGCTGCCTGCGTGTCCATGCTGGAGGGCCGCCGGCTGCCTGCGTGTCCATGCTGGAGGGCCGCCGGCTGCCTGCGTGTCCATGCTGGAGGGCCGCCGGCTGCCTGCGTGTCCATGCTGGAGGGCCGCCGGCTGCCTGCGTGTCCATGCTGGAGGGCCGCCGGCTGCCTGCGTGTCCATGCTGGAGGGCCGCCGGCTGCCTGCGTGTCCATGCTGGAGGGCCGCCGGCTGCCTGCGTGTCCATGCTGGAGGGCCGCCGGCTGCCTGCGTGTCCATGCTGGAGGCCCGCCGGCTGCCTGCGTGTCCATGCTGGAGGCCCGCCGGCTGCCTGCGTGTCCATGCTGGAGGCCCGCCGGCTGCCTGCGTGTCCATGCTGGAGGCCCGCCGGCTGCCTGCGTGTCCATGCTGGAGGCCCGCCGGCTGCCTGCGTGTCCATGCTGGAGGGCCGCCGGCTGCCTGCGTGTCCATGCTGGAGGCCCGCCGGCTGCCTGCGTGTCCATGCTGGAGGCCCGCCGGCTGCCTGCGTGTCCATGCTGGAGGCCCGCCGGCTGCCTGCGTGTCCATGCAGGAGGCCCGCCGGCTGCCTGCGTGTCCATGCTGGAGGCCCGCCGGCTGCCTGCGTGTCCATGCTGGAGGCCCGCCGGCTGCCTGCGTGTCCATGCTGGAGGGCCGCCGGCTGCCTGCGTGTCCATGCTGGAGGGCCGCCGGCTGCCTGCGTGTCCATGCTGGAGGGCCGCCGGCTGCCTGCGTGTCCATGCTGAATGGTTGTGGATGGGGAGTGGATATGGGCGTGACTGTGAAATGGGTGTGGTTAGGGGACGTGGCCTAAAAATTTGCCGCGGCCCGCTAAGCGCGCCGCAAACTTTGTCCCTCTTTTCCTTCTTTAAAAGTTGGGAGGTATGACATTCTGCGTTGATCCCCGCCCAGTGGTCAGTCAAACGACTGACCGCGACACAGCGGATGCAACGCAAGGTCATCAGTCGCAATCCGCCACTAATACAAGTCTATGGGACAGAATGGAATCTGCTAAACAGATTGTGTTGTTTACGATAGCGGATTGTGACTGATACATTTTAACGGAAGTGTGAACCTAGCCTAACATTGCAGATGTGAATGGCGCCATAGAGTAATGTGTCTGAGTGGAATACGATTTTTTTTTTTTTTTTGTCATGTGTCCTAAACCATACAGCCAGTGGCTGACAGATGCTTGCCCACAGTTTGGTCAGCATGCCTTATCAGACCGATTTCCTTGAAGATTAGAAAGACATTACATAACAAGATCAACGTTGATTATATTTGTGAGGTAAAGCATTTCCCTGTGTTTTTTTTTAAAAAGAGTTTTACGTCATAGAATAATTTGTGATCCCCTCCTGTATAATGTATTTATACTTTTTTACTTCCGTATGATCAGACCATGTCCCTGTACGGTCAGACACAGCCATTACACAGTACATAGCAGGGGCACATATATAAGATCTCAGCACAGGAACATTTTTTTTAAACCTATCCAATAGTGGAAACTATTATTATTCAAAGATCTATTGATTAAAATCAACTTTGTCAGTGTGACAATCACTGTAATACAATTAGTTAGCAATTAAAAAAATAGACGAGATGTTACAATGACAAGACAATACACTCTTTACAGTCACATAAAAAGAAAGGGATAAATGAAAGAAAGTTACTATACCTTTTTTTATAGAAATGGCAATCGATTGTGAAGGGGTGTGCTCCGTATATAAAATGGTGAAGTCCAACAGTAAACTGTAAATCCCAGCACAGAACTATGGCTTTAGTTCACAGCCTGCTTTTATCAGGTAAGGCTATGTGCGCACGTTGCGTAATTACATGCAGTTATGCTGCGCTTTGTAGCGCAGCGTAACTGCATGCGTCCTGCGTCCCCTGCACAATCTATGGAGATTGTGCAGGGGCCGTGCGCACGTGGCGTCTTAGAGCGCAGCGCTTCGGCTGCTGCCCGAAGCACGCGTTCTAAGAAGTGGCATGTCACTTCTTCCGTGCGCTTTGCCGGCAGCTCCTGCTCTGTCTATGGCAGGAGCTGCAGGCAGAGCGCATGGAATCGGCTTTTTTTTTTTTCACTACGGACATTTTCTGCAGCGATTTGAAGCGCACGTGTGCTCTTCAGATCGCTGCAGAAATTTCTGCAGTCACTGTACGCAACGTGCGCACATAGCCTAACAGTCAGACCCACCTCTCATGGTGACATCAGAAGGGGGATGCTAAGTGAGATGCGGGCTCAGGTAAAAAAAAATTATGACATTCACAATTTTAAGCATATCTGCAACCATGGGTGACACAGGTAGGAGATATTAATGTCAGATTTCCTAAAATGATTTTACCTTTGTATAGATACGAGACATGGCATATACAACTTAATGTTTCTGGATGATATGAATTTTGGTCTAATAGATAAACTGCACCACAATGCATTTGTATGCGTTCTGTTCGTGATGGCGAAACGATGTTGAAAATACGTATACCACATCTATAGAACCCACCCCTATCCGTAAAAACACAATATTCAATATATGGTACATGGTGCCAGAAAGTCTAACACCTCACTGTGTGTATTTCTTTGAAGACTGTAAACCAGGTAGACCAGGGACAACAAAAGATTCCAATGTTGACCATGTACATTGACCACTCCACAGGAGGTGGCTCCATCTCAGGGGTCGGGGGTGGGGGATGTCAGGGTAAATGTAAAGGTACCGTCACACTAAAGGTACCGTCACACTAAGCAACTTACCAGTGATCCCAACAACGATAGGGATCGCTGGTAAGTTGCTAGGAGGTTGCTGGTGAGATGTCACACTAAGCAACGCTCCAGCGATCCCACCAGCAACCTGACCTGGCAGGGATCGCTGGAGCGTGGCTACACAAGTTGCTGGTGAGCTCACCAGCAACCAGTGACCAGCCCCCAGCGCCGCTACACGTGTAGAGAGCAGGGAGCAGCGCACACTGAGCGCTGGCTCCTTGCTCTCCTAGTTACAGCACACATCGGGTTAATTAACCCGATGTGTGCTGCAGCTAAATGTGCACAGAGCAGGGAGCAGCGCACACTGCTTAGCGCTGGCTCCTTGCTCTCCTAGTTACAGCACACATCGGGTTAATTAACCCGATGTGTGCTGCAGCTAAATGTGCACAGAGCAGGGAGCAGCGCACATTGCTTAGCGCTGGCTCCCTGCTCTCCTAGTTACAGCACACATCGGGTTAATTAACCCGATGTGTGCTGCAGCTACATGTGCACAGAGCAGGAGCCGGCACTGACAGTGAGAGCGGAGGAGGCTGGTAACAAAGGTAAATATCGGGTAACCAAGGACAGGGCTTCTTGGTTACCCGATGTTTACATTGGTTACCAGCCTCCGCAGAAGCCGGCTCCTGCTGCCTGCACATTTAGTTGTTGCTCTGTCGCTGTCACACACAGCGATCTGTGCTTCACAGCGGGACAGCAACAACTAAAAAATGGCCCAGGACATTCAGCAACAACCAACGACCTCACAGCAGGGGCCAGGTTGTTGCTGGATGTCACACACAGCAACATCGCTAGCAACGTCACAAAAGTTGTTCGTTAGCAGCGATGTTGCTAGCGATGTTGCTTAGTGTGACGGGGCCTTAAGCGACGCTCCAGCGATCCCACCAGCAACCTGACCTGGCAGGGATCGCTGGAGCGTCGCTACACGGGTTTTTGGTGAGCTATCAAACAGACAGATCTCACCAGCAACCAGTGACCAGCCCCCAGCCAGCAGCGACGTGTGGAAGCGATGCTGCGCTTGGTAATTAAGGTAAATATCGGGTAACCAACCCGATATTTACCTTGGTTACCAGCGCACACCGCTTAGCACTGGCTCCCTGCACTCCTAGCCAGAGTACACATCGGGTTATTTACCCAATGTGTAGTCTGGCTATGTGTGCAGGGAGCCGGGACTGACAGCGTGAGAGCGGCAAACGCTGGTAACGAAGGTAAATATCGGGTAACCAAGGAGACGGCTTCTTGTTTACCCGATATTTACCTTGGTTACCAGCTTCCGCAGAAGCCGGCTCCCTTCTCCCTGCACATTCAGTTGTTGCTCTCTCGCTGTCACACACAGCGATGTGTGCTTCACAGCGGGAGGGCAACAACTAAAAAATGGTCCAGGACATTCAGCAACAACCGGCGACCTCACAGCAGGGGCCAGGTCGTTGCTGGATGTCACACACAGCAACATCGCTAGCAACATCGCTGTTGCGTCACATAAACCGTGACTCAGCAGCCATGTTGCTAGCAATGTTAATTAGTGAGACGTGGCCTTAAGAATCAGAGTGTCCCCTTTTGTTTTATTTACAATGTATTGTGAATCTTTGCTTCAATGCTCATTTTGAGGGGGTCATTTTCATATATGGATAAATTCATATAGAAATATATATCTATCTCTCTGATTATATACTGTGTTTTTCCAAAAATAAGCCCTCCTCCAAAAATAAGCACTAGCAGGGATTTTCCGCATTTTTTGAGCACGGCTTAAATATAAGCCCTCCCCCAAAAATAAGCACTAGCAGGGATTTTCCGCATTTTTTGAGCACGGCTTAAATATAAGCCCTCCCCCAAAAATAAGCACTAGCAGGGATTTTCCGCATTTTTTGAGCACGGCTTAAATATAAGCCCTCCCCCGAAAATAAGCCCTAGTCACGGTTCAATAATGAAGTGTCCGTGCAGCTAGAAAAGTTACAGATACTGCAGGACACTTCATAGACAGCGGACACCCCATAATCCTATTCCCCGCCGAGCAGAGGACCTGCAGTGATCTCACACCCGCACACATCAGATCTCACACACAAACAATTAGATCTCACACAAACACAATGAGATTGCACACACAATCAGATCGCACACACATATCAGATCGCACACAGACTCGCCACATCCAGCGATACAGATTTCTTCTTGCCGGCAGAATCATGAGAGGCTGTGTAGTGGAGCGCAAGGACCTGCCACAATGCTTGCTTACAGGACCTATGGACACATAACTTCCTCCCATCATTCCCTGCGGCCGGAAGTATTCTGTTACGCTGGATGTAATGTGTGTGTGTGTGTGTGTGTGTGTGTGTGTGTGTGTGTGTGTGTGTGTGTGTGTGTGTGTGTGAGAGAGTGATCTGCTGTGTGCATGCGTGTGAGCCAGAAGTAGGGGAGGACGGCGTGTAGCACACACCGAAGATGACAGAGAGGATCTGGGAGCCACGCAGATGTCCAAGTCTGGTAAGTATGAGGTGTCTGGTAAGTGGGGTGTCTGCTTTTTTGGGTGGCAAAAATAGCATAAGACAGTATCTTATTTTTGGAAAAACACTAATATATATATATATATATATATATATATATATATATATATTTTACACTACAGACCAAATGTTTGGACACTCCTCATTCAAAGAGTTGTCTTTATTTTCATGACTCTGAAAATTGTAGATTCACATTGAAGGCATCAAAACTATAACACATGTGGAATGAAATACTTAACAAAGAAGTGTGGAACAACTGAAAATATGTCTTATATTCTGGGTTCTTCAAAATAGCCACCTTTTGCTTTGATTACTGCTTTGCACACTCTTGGCATTCTCTTGATGAGCTTCAAGAGGTAGTTACCGGAAGTTATTTTCACTTCACAGGTGTGCCCTGTCAGGTATAATAAGTGGGATTTCTTGCCTTATAAATGGGGTTGGGACCATCAGTTGTGTTGTGCAGAAGTCTGGTGGATACACAGCTGATAGTCCTACTAAATAGACTGTTAGCTGCTTTATTCTTGCCATAATACAAATTCTAAGTAAAGAAAAACGAGTGGCGATCATTACTTTAGGAAATGAAGGTCAATCAGTCCGAAAAATTGGGAAAACTTTGAAAGTGTCCCCAAGTGCAGTGGCAAAAACCATCAAACGCTACAAAGAAACTGGCTTAAATGAGGACCACCCCAGGAAAGGAAGACCAAGAGTCACCTCTGCTGCGGAGGATAAGTTTATCCGATCACCAGCCTCAGAAATCGCAGGTTAACAGCAGCTCAGATTAGAGACCATGTCAATGTCACACAGAGTTCTAGCAGCAGACACATCTCTAGAACTACTGTTTAGAGGAGACTTTGTGCAGCAGGCCTTCATGGTAAAATAGCTACTAGGAAACCACTGCTAAGGACAGGAAACAAGCAGAAGAGACTTGTTTGGGCTAAAGAACACAAGGAATGGACATTAGACCGTGGAAATCTGTGCTTTGGTCTGATGAGTCCAAATTTTAGATCTTTGGATCCAACCACCGTGTCTTTGTGCATCGCAGAACAGGTGATCGGATGGACTCTACATGCCTGGTTCCCACCGTGAAGCATGGAGAAGGTGGTGTGATGGTGTGGGGGTGCTTTGCTGGTGACACTGTTGGGGATTTATTCAAAATTGAAGGCATACTGAACCAGCATGGCTACCACAGCATCTTGCAGCGACATGCTATTCCATTCGGTTTGCCTTTAGTTGGATCATCATTTATTTTTCAACAGGACAATGACCCCAAACACACCTCCAGGCTGTGTAAGGGCTATTTGACTAAGAAGGAGAGTGATGGGGTGCTACAACAGATGACCTGGCCTCCACAGTCACCAGACCTGAACCCAATCGAGATGGTTTGGGGGTGAGCTGGACCGCAGAGTGAAGGCAAAAGGGCCAACAAGTGCTAAGCATCTCTGGGAACACCTTCAAGACTGTTGGAAGACCATTTCCAGTGACTATTTCTTGAAGCTCAGCAAGAGAATGCCAAGACATATTTTCAGTTGTTTCACTCTTTTTTGTTAAGCATTTCATTACACATGTGTTAATTCATAGTTTTGATGCCTTCAATGTGAATCTACAATTTTCACTTTAAAAATAAAGAAAACTCTTTGAATGAGAAGGTGTGTCCAAACTTTTGGTCTGTACTGTATATATACTAGCTATAGTACCTGCGCGTTGCCCGGGATAGTAACTGTCTCTCTGTCTCTCTTCGAATTTCTATCTGTTTCTGTGTGTCTGTATCTGTCTCTCTATCTCTGTGTCTCTCTCTTTCTCTGTGTGTCTCTCTTTCTCTGTGTGTCTCTCTTTCCCCGTCTGTCTCTTTCCCCGTCTGTCTCTTTCCCCGTCTGTCTCTTTCCCCGTCTGTCTCTTTCCCCGTCTGTCTCTTTCCCCGTCTGTCTCTTTCCCCGTCTGTCTCTTTCCCCGTCTGTCTCTTTCCCCGTCTGTCTCTTTCCCCGTCTGTCTCTTTCCCCGTCTGTCTGTCTCTTTCCCTGTCTTTTTCCTTGTCTCTGTTTCTTTCCTTGTCTCTTTCCCTGTCTGTCTCTCTGTCTGTCTCTTTCCCCGTCTGCCTGTGTTTTTTCCTGTCTGTGTCTGTCTGCCTCTGTCTGTCTCTTCGACTATCTCTCTCTCTGTCTCTTTCTGTCTGTCTCTATCCATCTCACCACTGACAGCTTCTTATACTAACAATTAATTTTGTTCCTATAGCAACCACTCACAGCTCCTATTAATAACCTAATAGCTCGCAGCTCCATTGACTTTAATGGAGGCAGGATTTTTGGAGAGGAACTGTAAAGCGCGGGCATACATTTTCCCATCCAAACATAGTCTATGACGTTCCCTGAGTCACATGGAGTGTCTGTGCAAAATTTTATGATTTGTAAATGCGACGGTTCAGATTCCTTTAGCGGACATACATACATACACACACACACACTCTGCTTTATATATTAGATATACATTATATCTATATATATAATTGCCTTATTCTGTCTGTCTGTCTGTCTTGCTCCAAAATGACGTCATTACAGTGACAACCGTCGCATTGGCTGCTCGGCAACGCCCCCCCCCACACTGTGCCCGCTCGGCTCGGCCACCCCCCCCGCACACTGTGCCCGCTTGGCCACCCCCCCGCACACTGTGCCCACTTGGCCACGCCCCCGCACACTGTGCCCACTCGGCCACGCCCCCGCACACTGTGCTCACTCGGCCACACCCCCTGCACACTGTGCTCACTCGGCCACGCCCTTCGCACACTGTGCCCGCTCGGCCACGCCCCCCGCACACTGTGCCTGCTCGGCCACGCCCCCACACGCTTTCCCCGCTTGGCCACGCCCCCCGCACACATTGGTTACCTATACACCTCCCCTCCAGGACTACTCCACCTATTATCCTCCTCTCCCCCCAGGACTACTCCACCTATCAGACACCTCCCCCTAGGACTACTCCACCTATTTGACACCTCCCCCCAGGATTACACCTATTAGACACCTCCCCCCAGGACTACTTTACCTATTGCCTCCCCCAGGACTACTCCACCTACTAGACACCTCACCCCCAGGACTACTCCATCTATTAGACACCTCCCCCCAGGACTACTCCACCCATTAGACACCTCCCCCCCAGGACTCCTCCTCCTATTATCCTCCTCTCTCCCCAGGACTCCTCCTCCTATTATCCTCCTCTCTCCCCAGGACTACTCCTCCTATTATACACCTCTCCCTCCAGGACTACTCCTCCTATTAGACTCCCCCCCCAGGACTCCTCCTCCTATTATCCTCCTCTCTCCCCAGGACTCCTCCTTCTATTATCCTCCTCTCTCCCCAGGACTACTCCTCCTATTATACACCTCTCCCTCCAGGACTACTCCTCCTATTATACTCCTCACCTTCAGGACTACTCCTCCTATTATACTCCTCTCCCCCCAGGACTACTCTTCCTATTATACACCTCTCTCCCCAGGACTACTCCTCCTATTATACTACTCCTCCTATTATCCTCCTCTCTGCCCAGGACTACTCCTCCTATTATACTCCTCTCCCCCCAGGACTACTCCTCCTTTTATCCTCTTCTCCCCCCAGGACTCCTCCTCCTATTATACTCCTCACCTCCCATGACTACTCCTCCTATTATACTCCTCACCTTCAGGACTACTCCTCCTATTAGACGTCTCTCCCCCCAGGACTACTCCTCCTATTATACTCCTCACTCCCCAGGACTACTCCTCCTATTATACTCCTCACGCCAGAGGACTACTCCTCCTATTATACTCCTCACGCCAGAGGACTCCTCCTCCTATTATACCCCTCACCCCCCAGGACTCCTCCTCCTATTATACCCCTCACCCCCCAGGACTCCTCCTCCTATTATACCCCTCACCCCCCAGGACTCCTCCTCCTATTATACCCCTCACCCCCCAGGACTCCTCCTCCTATTATACTCCTCACCCCCCAGGACTCCTCCTCCTATTATACTCCTCACCCCCCAGGACTCCTCCTCCTATTATACTCCTCACCCCCCAGGACTCCTCCTCCTATTATACTCCTCACCCCCCAGGACTACTCCTCCTATTATACTCCTCACCCCCCAGGACTACTCCTCCTATTATACTCCTCACCCCCCAGGACTACTCCTCCTATTATACTCCTCTCTTACTTTAGCAAATGTGGCGCCCTGGACAAGCCAGGTCGTCACAGGTACTACACCAACACACCCCACACCCCGGCTAGGCACACCGAAGCCAAACACAAAATCCTTGTTGCCTTCCTCCAGGGGCTGATGTCCACACCAGGGCGTGGGCCAGGCGGTTGGCCCCGCCCACCGAGGAGTTCACAGTCCTGGAGGCGGGAAAAGGAGTGAGTTCAGTTAGGGACTAGTGGAGTGAAGTGGCAAAAGAGGAGACTGAAGGCGTCCGGGTGTGTGGCCCGGACGGAACAGCAAGGTTGGCAGACGGTGGTGACAGTCTGCAGGAGAGGCCGATTGGAGCGAACCATAAGGACCGTGGACGGGCGGTGGCCCGACGGTACCGGACCGGAGAGTAAAGAGAATCCAGCACCATTCGGCAGGGCCTACGGACCCAGACCAGGCTAGGAGTCGCCATAAAATTGGTCAAATCCGTTAGCGAAGGGAACCTCCAGGGTTTCCCAGCAGTCAAGACCCGATTGAAGGCAACAGCTCACACCGTAAAGGGAAACAGTCACCGCCAAGGCTACAGTTCCCAGGACCAGAGCCTGCGGGCAAAATGGGCTCCTTCAGCACCCATCCAAGCTGGGGAGCGGGTTACCGGTGGGAAGCCATTGGAACCGTAAACACAACACAGGTGCAGGGAAAGGCAATCACCATCAACCTACAGGGAGAAAAACCGCAGCTGTCTGTGGGACCCGTCCATCCAGCCGTTTGTTTGACCAGAGACTCCGTGTGAATTACTGGCTGAGTGAGTACCAACGTGCCGTGCGGCACAGCGCTGTCCCCGCGACCCTGCACCTCACCAGGCCCCGTAACCTGCCTGCCATCCACTCCTACCCCCTTACCGGGGCCCCGGGACAACCAACCCCCCTACCCATGGAGGGGATAAAACAACATCTAAGCTGCTCCTTGTCACCGCTCCCGGGATCCCCGTCCAGAGCAGCGGTGGTGTCACCAACTTCACCACAACAGTGGGTGGCGTCACGGACTATATCCCTAAACCAAACCACCCCCTTTCACTCACGGGCGAGGA